>NC_143198.1:127500-435000 GCF_051530095.1 Phoenix dactylifera
CAAAAAGATGTGTCATTGTATGGGAACATCGGGCCACTATTGCAAGTTTGTGATATTAAATACATTATGCTTTTTTTTCAAGAGAAAATAAAAATGACGGGAGATAGAGAGAGAGAGAGAGAGATTGAATTTTTCCATATTTGGTTCCCAGTTCGGTAGTCTTTATTCTCTGGATTACACTTTTAGTAATACCACCAAATCTTCTAACGCAGGCGTCCACTCCAAATCTCTTACCCGTGATCTTAGCCGCACCTAGTTTGGAGAATCCAACCAAAGAAGGAAAGGCCAACCAAGGCACTCACTCCAAATCTTCTACCCGCGATCTCAGTCGCACCTAGTTTGGAGAATCCAACAAAAAAAAAAGGCCAACCAAGGTGTCCACTCCAAATCTCCTACCTACGATCTTAGTTGCATCTAGTTTGGAGAATTCTACCAAAAAAAGAAAGGCCAACCAAGGCGTCCACTCCAAATCTCCTACATGCGGTCTTAGCTACAGCTAGTTTGGAGAATCTATTGAATCTTTTCAGCATTTTTTAGAATTATTGTCCTAAAATTTTGCTTTATTTTTTTTATCTTTCTACTTATGTGTGGCTCGCCCTTATTATATCAAGGCCTCACTCCTTTGTAATGGAATCATTGAAGTTTTGAGTAATAAAATTGTTCCACAAAGATTCTTTTGGTGTGATCACAAGAGAGCAACGTGCTTGCTCTTCCTCTTCTCTTCTTCATTGAAGGCGACATGCTCGCCTTGACCCGCTTCCCCTCCACTAAGTATGTGCTTGCTCTTTCTCTTCTATCCTTCATCAAAGGTAATGTGCTTGCACCCGCTTCTCCTACGCCAAGTACATGCTTGCTCTTTCTCTTCCATCCTTTATTAAAGGCGACGTGCACGCCTCGACCCGCTTCTCCTATGCCATCTTCTCACACTAAGTTTGTGATAGAGCAAGCGATCAGCATTCATGATTGGGGATCAGTATAAAATTCATTGGCGCACAGCTACACAGGAAATTTGAAGTCAGCTAGCTCTCTCGAATGCATGGGCGACAAATTTTAGCGCGGTACACTACTTTCCAACGGTAGAAAACGTTTCTTCCTAGAGTCGGCGAATAACAGTCGGAATTGACCATTATTCCTATAGTGCGTATATTTCTACTGACAAATTTGACACATACCGTGGGCGATGACATTGAGGATGGATTGAGATAACAGGTAAACTCAACTGTTGTAGATCATTACATATCACCAATAAAGTTTTGCTCCAATTTTGGCACCCCTTTCATCATGACTTGCCTTTAGAAGAAATTTATGGCTAAAGACGTGCTCGTGGATAATTAGCACTATATATCTTAGGCAAAAACAATAACTGGATATTATGAAGCCAAATGACTCTATAAACCATGTCTTCTAAACCATAGAATCCTTACTATGTTTAATTGGTCATTAGTTGTTGTAGGCTGTCACAATGGCATCTGAAAGCCCATGATTTTACGCTATTGGCATAAATCAATATTAACACCTTGCGAGAGAGAGAGAGAGAGAGAGAGAATCTAAGTTGGGCTGAAAAATATATACCTAAATCTAATAGTAATACAAAAATAAACGATGGCCATGCAAGTCTATGGCTACATATACATAATATAGTTATACAATGTATCAAACCGCTGAATCTAAAGTCAAATACCGTTAATAATATTTAGGGTCCGACAACTGCCAGATAAGCTTTCCTCCTTTCTCATTTCTCACCATCTCCCTTTCATCATTTCAACAAGTGTCAACAAATCATCTACCGATGTCCATTGCGAGAAATAACTTAAAAAGAAGAGTACTTCAAGCCAACAACCTCAAACTTTTTGTCTTAGATCCTTTCTCTATCTTAAAAGCAGCATTTGAGCCGAGCGCGAATGCGGTCCCCAGCACCACCCCGCTTGCCTCAAAGCCCGACTTCGGTTTCCTGCAGAAGACTCTCCATTTAACGAAAAAAGATTTGCTTTCACATATCCGAAGTGGGATCAAAATGGAAAAAGTTTTAAAACCTTTAAAACAACTAACAGATAGAAGATAAGATCGATTTTATTTTTAAAATTTAAATCTTTTTATAAATTAAAACTCCAACAAGAACTACATTAGATCTTACCTTTAGCAGGATGAAAATGAATAAAATTTTACATGTTTCTTCTATCTTTACATGCTAAACTATTTATCCCACCCATCTCACTTATGTTCCATTTTATTACATGCGATTGCTTCATTCTCCAACAATTACAGCAGAAACATCAAGCTTCTTTAGACATGTTATTCCCACATCACAAGTTTGAGATACCACCATCTCCTTCTGCTAAGAGTGCTCAAGCAACAAAATCATGCAGCAAAGGTGATGGTCCAAACCTGTGGCGCGGGTCCATCAGATTTGTACAATCATAATCTGCCGCATCAGCCTCAAGGGGAGGAGCAGTGCTGTATGCATCTTGCCCTCCCACCCTTCGGTAGCCCTTCTGACTGTTTGATACAGGAAGACCGCCATCACAATGCTGCAAACCCAATGTGAGAGACACCCCGCCATTCCCGTACATCCCCAACTCAGCCATCTGATAAGCTGAAAACCTCCCACTTCCATCAGATCTCTGGGCTATAGCATCATGGAGGAGACCACCGTCCCCTCCAACGGGTCGTTGATCCTTTAGCATGAGATTCATGAATGTGTCATCCGCATTTGCCTCATTCTGAAACCCAGCAGCTGTCTCGCCCATATCCATGTCAGAGATGCCCGATTTAAAAGATTCATCAAGCTGGCTCATGTGACATCTTTCAGTTGCAGGACTTTTTGAGCGTTCCCTCTCCTCAGAGGATCCAGTCTCATCTTTACTTTTGGGTACATTCTCTGTTGAAGAGTTTGAGTCCATCTCAGTTTCACCAATCTCTTCTTTGTACATCTCCTCAATCATAGGCTTCCACAGGCGAACGCGAGCATTTATGAACCAGTTTGAGATCTGCATGAAAATAGAACTAACTGTCCATAAACAAAGGGCATCAAACAAATTTTCCTGGGACTACTTGATTCCACTAGCACGAAAATATACTGTCAATATAAAGCTGGGGGTTTAACAAGGCAGATGCATACAGATATCATGCATTTCTTGTTGATGTCACAGAATTATAATTATTAGATTAATAGGGTCTGATCATATACCATCATGAGTGCACAGACCCATCAAAGTTTAGAATTCAAATTCAATTGTCAAAGGAATTTGGCAGTGAGCTAAAGCTGGAAATGGCCCCGGGCTGGCCTAAGGCCCATCAGGCCGAGCCAGCTTCCAGTCAGGCATTGGGCCAAGTCCGAGAATGTTTTGGTCAGGCTTGGGCCTGAAAAAAGGGCCTCAATAAATTCTAGACCGGGGTTGGCCTAGCTGAGCCTGCCTTGAAACCCAAAACCCGAGATCGATGTTGGGCCAAATTCATTATTAGGATCTTCCGCAGGGAGTCTTTCGGGTTGGGCCAAGCATTTTCGGCCAGTTGGGCCAAGAATTTCAGGTTAGTGAGGCCAATTCAGGTGAGGCCCAGCCTTCTGGCTTAAACAGGCCTATTTGGGTGCTCGATTGGGCTTTAGGGCAAGGCGGGGCTTGGGTAGGGATTTGAAAGAAATTTCGGGCCTAAGCCTAGCCTAGAGCCCAAAAAAAAATTCGGGCCAAGCTCGGGCAACACTATGGACTGGCCCAGCCGTGCCGAATTCCAGCCCTAGAGTGAGCATTATAAAATCTAACCTTATTGAACACTAGTAAGTTGGAAGTAAAATGTTAATGTTTGAGTTGGATCCCAAATGAGTTCACTCATAATTGTTTGCGTCCGGCCATGAATCATCAACTATGCAAGTCCAATGATCAATACAGTTGAGTGTATGGTCCCTGCCCCTCTTTTGTAATTTCTGATTGTAGAAAATATTTTAAAGCAATGTATGGTGTTAAATAAAATCAGGTCTATGACTTTAACATGCAGTCCTGATACGCAAATATTTAGCAACATTTGTGTAACTAAAAAGCTCCATTTTCCCTTCTAGTAATTCCCCTCCTATACCTAAACTTCTTTTAAACATAAACAAATAAATAAATAAATAGCATACCTGGCTCTTTGTTAGGCCTGTCTGTCTTGCCAGCATTAACTTCTCAGAATCCTTCGGGTAACTGGAGAAAATAGTATACAAAAACACTAAGAAAAAGAAACATGAGAAACTAAACTATCAAGAGGAAACAAAATAAAGGTTTCTAAGAGGACTTACGGATGAAGAAAGTGCTCAAACAACCAAGCACGTAGTATTGAAACAGAGGTCTCTGGTAGCCCCCTCTGCGGTCTCCAAGCATTGTGCTGAACCATGCCAAGATGTTGCATTGCCCTCTGTTGCCTAAGTTGCTGATCTATGTATTTTAGGCGAGATATTCCAACACCCTTACTACTTGAATTGTCTTGCTCTCCAAGGCTCTTTCGAGTAGCTCGAATCTGACCATTAATAGCATCTCTCAGACGGCGAAACTGTCTAGAAATTGTTTGAAGGGCAAGTGCAGTGTATGGTTTAGCAGCCTCACAGCCCGCTACTACATCAAAAGATGACACTACAATTTGCATCTGATAGTAATACTGTTTATATCTCCTATCAACCTGCAGTTTAATGGAGGGAAAATTAAGTTCAGGCAAAGATAAACTGAGGTCTGTAGGCAAATAAATTAGCAGTCAGTATCTTCATAAAAATATCATTTGAAAACCATTTATCATTTATTAACATTTTTATCACCAATGAATTATATAAAAACTACTTGATCCTTCTCTTATTTATCCATAATTGTTTTCCATAGAAATTTTTCTTACCAGATTGGCAAAAAATAGATCATATTAAGTCTTCTACGTCATAAGTGATTTATATAGTTTTAAAGGTTGTGGATCATTGTGGGTTTTTCAATTCTCCCAGATAAGTAAACTGTAGTAGTCATTTTTAACACACAAAATCATATGAATGTTTCTAAGTGAATAATTATCATATTTCTAAGTTGTTTAAAACTTTTCTCCAAAAAAATTCTAAATCCTTAATTCTTCAGAACACTTAATACCAAGAAAATATAATGCATTAATACTACTCTCATATCACACACTTCAATTGCATTATCATAATGTTTATCTCAAACCAAACATGCTAAAAACAATATTCTAGAAAATTAAAAAATGAAAATTAAAAAAAAAAAAACATGAACCAAGGGTCCAAGGCAGCAACTGGCCAAGCATAGCAAAAAAGTACCTAACGTTTATTACCTAATTTATATAAACTATGGGTGCATAGAATAGAAGTAACGAGGAGCTTCTTTTGAAAATTTAGAGGTCTGTTCTAGCACATCTATATAATAAAACACAAACCTCAGCATAGATGGGCCCATCATAAAGCCTTCTTTTGGTTACTTTTAGGTTCTCTTTACATTCAAGACTACTTTCAAATCTGATTTAAGGAGTTCGATTGGATTTACAATATGGTTTTTACGCAATTCCTATATTCAGATATAATATAGCCACATCTTTCATGGAACCATAATGGGAGCTTTTAGTGTCTAGTTCAGCTCCCTGTAAAAAATATTTTGAAATTATTGACAATTAAAAGCAGATGAAGGGTTCAACTGACCAAGTTGTCAATATCCCAAGTTCAAGGACATGGTGAAAGGATTACTTTCTGCTTTTCATGTAAGAATATTATAAATTAATATTCTATTAAAGTGTCCCACACACCCTATAATACCCAATTAAAGGATTATAGGTCATTACTAGTCCAATTGTATTTATGGGTAGAAAACCTATTAAAAGAGTCTTTTGGTTTTCTTGCTCGTAAGAGCCTTTTGGTTTTCTTGCTGGTAGAAAACCTATTAAAAGAGTCCTTTGGTCTTCTTGATGGTGGGAGACCTATAAAAGAAATGAGAGACTCTTGGGTTCATACCTACAACATATTTTGTGCCTCTAATCATCGTGAGACACTCTTGAGGAACGTTGTTAGGGTGATCCTTCTCTCTAAAAGCAAGGACAGATTTTAAACAATGGATACAGGTATGTCTTTATAGTTTTATATTCCGCGTTGATTGTGATTAACATGATAATCCAAGATCTTGATGTATTTTCATATTTGAAAATATAACATTTCAATCATAAGATCTAGGACATCGCAAGGATTACTTCGTATCGTATAAGTTGAGATAGATTTTGAGGGATCAAGTCATCGTGGCCTCTATGTGGGTAATTCCAAACCATATATACCACTAAACATGGATCACCTGAGTATTTCTTTCATTATCATGGTGACTCCGTCACATTACTCCTCAAGGTATATATCACAGACTCCAACTACTAGATAAACCTTCAATGGTTGAAAGGTTCATGGCATAGACTCCATTTGGCTTTCAAGATCATAATTTAATTGCTCTAACATTTATCGTGCTGCCTCTTGAATTAATTTGCCATGGTTCATAAGTTTGATTTTGACCACCTTAGAAAAACACTGCACTTGCACGCATTTAGTTAGTAGCAAAAGTTACTCCATCTAGATTCTCCTTTACTCAAGAATCTTATTATAAATTTAACCAATAAAATAATCACAGTGTTCTTTCATCAAATTTCAACTTTACTGGTCTTGCATTTGGTGTAGGACCTTTCCCTTTTTTATCCTTTACATCTCTTTTTTCCCTCCTGCTTCTGATATCCAAATCGTCATTCGTATCTATTTTAAAATTCTCTCCCATTTCTATTTTTATCTCATCCATCCTCTGAGCCCTTCTCCATCTCTTCAGCTAGACTTGGATATATTTCTAACAAGATATTAAAACTAAATAGTTGCATTTGTGATGCATGTTAGACTTTACTAGCTCCTGCGCACCTTATTTATCCTATCTCATTCTTGACTGTTTGTTTCCAGTGATCTTACCTCAAATATGTCACTATTACAGGTCAGGAAGAGATGACTTAGGAGATGGTTATGGTCTATGACAGCTTATATACCAAGCTGCAGCAACCCACCTACTGCTTCGCTTACCTCCAAAAGATGAAGAGATGAGGTTTAGCAAACAATTTCACTGCTTCAACCATGACATTGCGTAATTTCTCTCATAAGAGGGCATCCAATATAATCTCACCTTTTTTTTAGCAGTAATTACTAATATAATTACAGCCTTGATTATCATGGCAAGCAACATAGTAGTCTGCTAAGCCTACTGTTATCTACGAAGGAAGGCATTAGACAGATATCCTAATGCAGGGATTAAAGGGTCAATCGTTCGCCTATGAAGACAATTCATATGTACCCAGAGGCTAAAGAATACTTTCAAATTCAGACAGAAAACAAACACTCGATAAAGAGTTATTATGGGGAGAAAACCTTTGAAACCTGTAAAACCCTAGATATCCATAACCTCCACCAACCTTCTACTCGAGTTCATCCTTCAAAAAAATTATATGCATGTAAATACAGAGCATGACAAATGTACTAAAACTGAGACAGATGTGGTAAAGAAATGGATAGAGGAGAACGACCAAAATGCTATTTTTCCAACTTCTGCTGCAATTCACTAGATGGACAATGTCACATGCAAATGCACGGTATTACAAAATTGTGGATTACCTAACCAGCAACTATCCAATCTTCAAGGAAGCAAAAAGCTCATAAAAATTGCCTGTACAGAACTATTTCTTGTCGTCAAACGATAAAGGAGAAGGAATCAAAAGAGAAAAAGTAGAAAAGGATTTTGATTCACTATTAAGCATATATAATTTGTTTTCTAATAATGAATTGGATGACTCAAGGGGAATAGACATTAAAGCAATGCATGTTCTGTATAGGAATCAAAATTCATAAATAACTTTCCCTTCTTCTAGCTTGAAGAAGTTAGCGGATATGTTTACATAATTGAGTGCAAGTTATACGCTAAATAACATGCATCTAAATTGCTTTTTCAGCTTTATCACAGATAAAAAAGTACTGTTAAAGAAGTAGGTAAAAGATTGCATTTGAATACAATTAAGCAAATCAATTACAACCAAGATGACATTTATGACATAGAGAGATGCTGATCTAATCTACTGATGTTGGAAAATTCAAAATTTTATTTGCACATATATTTCTGACCATTAACTTACTTTAACTTGGTATATTATAGTACATTGCCATTAAAGAGCTAAAATTAAGAAGTAAATGAGTTTGCACCTCATCCAACATTGCCAGAAGCTCCGTCATCTTGTTTTGCAGGCCCTGTCTTTCAGACGGTGAGAGTTCAGTAGGTGATTGAACATTGGACTCTTGAGGATTTAAAGACATCCCATCACACTTCGATACTTCATCACTATCTTTGCACTCTGCAGTGCCACCAGAATTATCCAAACTTTGAGTTTTGTCTGTTTCCTGCTTCAAAGCCTTCCGAACACTAACAACTTCATCAAGCAACTGCCGTGCCACCTTGAGATATCTAGAACTTGAAATTGTGCTTGTGATACTCGAGAGGCCATATGGAGAGGCATTTGAATGCATAAGTTTGTATCTAGAGTTATCATCTCTAAATGCCCTGCCATCTCCCGAATTTGACTGATGAGTACTTAAAATTGAGATGTCTGAGTTTGCAGGCTGGAACTGAAATGAAGGCACCGGAATCTCTGTGCTAAGGCTGAGAGATAACCCTTGGCATTGTGCGGTCGAAACATTTGACTGATGCAATGACACGTTCTGACCATTTAAAATGCCCAACTGAGTATGAACCCTCATATGGGGATCATCAGCAACTGAACTGCAAACCAGATCGCTAACTCCAGTCAGTGACCTGTCAATTGTTTGCATGAACAATACCTCATCCCTTCCATCATTCAAAGCATTGTAAGAGCGCTCACCAAGATGTGATGCAAAGCCAGCTCCCCCTGTAGATAAGTCATGCGATATCATAGAGGAAGGAACAGGAAGGTCCATGCCGTTCTGTTGGGATTGGTTATTGCCAGCCAATTTGTCTGAATATGGAACAGAAGAATAGTTTGGATAAATCATGTTGCTTGTACTTGAGGACTCAGGATATGATGCATGTCCTGGGTCCCTTGTATAGAAGGTTGGCGTGACATCCCTTTGGTTGGTAGAGCTGGAGTAGTAAGCGGCCATTACCCTCTTCCTTGATTTTGAGACGTCTGAGAAATTTACAAACTGTACAAACGGAACAAGTACAATGGTGAAGCATTACAACCTATATATTCTTTTCTGGCTATTGTGGTGATGGAGACTCAAGCAGATGGTCCCCATAAAGAAGCCCTTTGCTTATAAATGATATGGCTGCAAGAAATCATCAGCACAAATAAAAAGTTAGCGGCAAGGACAGAAAGCAGAAGTTTGAAAAGCTGGCAAGAATACAAACTAGAGAGAAGATGATGAATCATACGGTGCAGGTAAGACCACAAGGAGTAGGTAGGGAAGACATCAGCTTATTGTTATGGGATAGAAGAGAACAGATCATCTTTTTTCTAAAAAAACAAAAGATTCCAGGATAATAGAGAGAAAAAGTAGAGGCCATTCATAAATCATAAGTTGGCCTACAGCAACGACTTCCCCCAACGGATACCACTACATGAAGAACCAAAAACCTGACGATGCCGATCAGAACTATTAAAATAATAATAATAATAACATCATCAAACTACTGTTTATATGTGTCTCCAGGTAGCTCCTAAAAAAGTTGGAAATGTTACATGGGATAAGCTCACAAACTTTTTTCTAAAAGATGAAAATAAGGAAATCACCAAAAACTATTTAGAGCAACCTAGGTTCCAAGTTTTCAGAACAGAAAGCTATCTGCTTGATGCCGATGCTCAGGGAAGAAGCCAAAAAAGAAATCCACCGACCCTCTCAGTTGTTTCCTTTTTTCATGATCCTGGTCGTTGTAGCGTGGGTAACGAAAAGGGTTTTTTTTCATGAACAATCAGATATATAAAGAAAAACTCTTACCTGCACTTGCAAAATCCAAAACCGATACAAAAATTTCACTCCTTTAATACCTTTCAACTTGTCATCGCTCCTGAAATTCCAGAACCCCAAGGCGCCCAAAAATCGTAGCCACACAAAAAATTATATCTGTCCTAGACCTCCAATAAAACTTCACAAACACAAACCCAACTTCCCAAAATCCATGAAAAGAAGAGGGGAAAAAGTTAAAGACCCAACAAAAATCAGCTTGAGAACAACAACAAAAAAACTTCGAGCTCGTCATCAGCAAAAAAGTTAGTTGCACCCAACAGACACAAAAGTTAAATCTGACAAACAAAGAGAATAAGAAGAAGAAAACGATGGGATTTTGGTATCACATAAATAACTCAAAAAAGTTTCTTTCTGAACCACCGGAAATTGATGGAATTAGAGGAGATAGAGACCGAGATTTTATTTTTTTAATTAAAAAAAAACAAAGGATTACCTGAGAGCGAGAGCCCTGAAGAGGTGGCGCTGTGCTCCTCGTGGGGAGCAGGATACCATGAATTCAAAGCCGATCGGCTGAGAGAAATCCCTCCCAAAATGGGGACAAAACCGATCCCGAGGCTCACAAACAAGCCCTTTTCATCGGGCTCTTACATCACCCACACCCCCCAATAACACCAACCCATACAGAAGAAAAAGACCCCTCCATTTAAAATTTTTTAAGACCCTTTTTTTTTTCCTCCCTATGCTCTGATCAATTTTTTTTTCTTTAAATACTATACTCTTTTCTCTTTTTAGCTCCCTCCCTCCCTCTCTCTCCCTCTCCCTCTCTCTCTCTCTCTCTCTCTCTCTCTCTCTCTCTCCCCCCCCCCCCCCCCCCTTCAAAACATCATCTTCATCAAACCCAACATTCTATATTAGCACGTGAGACTGTAAGAAAGAGCAAGCCATCCCCAGCCCTTACCTTGAAAGCGGCATGACAAGGGTCCATCTCTCAAGTCTCTAGTTTTTTTTTTTTTTTTTCTCTTTTGCCTTTCTTCTAATTCAAGTCTCTAATAAGTCCCTTCCAAACAAGTTGTGCGAGTTGGTGTTGTTAATA
This sequence comes from Phoenix dactylifera, assembly GCF_051530095.1. Lineage (NCBI taxonomy): Eukaryota > Viridiplantae > Streptophyta > Magnoliopsida > Arecales > Arecaceae > Phoenix > Phoenix dactylifera. The sequence goes on from NC_143198.1 coordinate 138,549, forward strand.
TGCGCTCTATCTCTAACCACCAGTAGGTGGACCTAAACCTTATCTTAGGACTTGAAGGAAAAAAGTTTTTTTTTTTACATAAAAAAAAGGCCAAGAGGCAATTCCCTTCAACTCAGTTGATACAAAATGGTTATACCAGGTTTTTCAACGGAGAATCAAAAAAAAAAAAAAAAAAGCAGGTAGCCCAGAATACTTGAGATACCCATAAATAAAGTATTTTTTTTTTTTTAACAACTGCGGCTCACACGCGCACACGATAGATATAAATGCAACCAATAAAATTAAAAAAAATAATACAAGAAAATAGGCACCGACCTGGCCTACCCAGGTGAAGACTCAAGGATAATACAAATGAATTCCTATTGAAAATGCTATCAAGCAAATGATTTCTCGCATTTTATTGATCCCATTTCTCGTGTTAATGATTATAGCTTTTAGGCTCTGGCAATTTTGTCTTTCCCTTCTTGCAACATTTACTAGATTAATTTGCCGTTAGTCTAGTTATGTATTAATTATTGAAAGCTCTGCACCTTAATCATCTATTATTAATGTGAAGAGATCGCTTTAACTAATGGGCATAAGTAGCTGGTTAATGAGTTATTTTATGCACCTCCATTTGCAAGCTCTCCGTGTTTGGCCACCTGGCTTGTATGGGAGTGACGTGGGTTGATTAATCACTAGAGTTTCTGTTCCTTTCGATCCGTTGAAAGTTGGGTGTCCTTTTGTTGCTTGCAAAACTTTCCCACATTTTTAATGCATGCATGTCCCCTTCTGACCGTGTCTGCATGGGGTTTGTTTTTTTTTCAAAAAAAAAAAAGAAAAAAAACTTGATGAGTGCAACTTTTGCCCTTCCTTTTGAAACAAGGTGATCGTACAAGCCATATAGCAATGTCTAATTGGAGTAAATGCATTGTTTCAATGTTTAACATATAAATTAAGACGGTAGGAGTGGGAATTATACCCGATTGAACTATGGGTGACGAAAGCTTGTAATTGATCAAACCTGCAACAGTTCTACTCTGTCGGCAAATAGGATCAAATATTTTGGCCATTAGTAATGTCTATGATAATGCTGAAGAACTTATTTGCGTGGTGACTGAAAGCATAGCCAGGTTGGCTGCATGCGATTGTGTTCCCAGTAAATTTAAATGAACTCTTGCCTTTGATTTGTAAAACTCGGTAGTTATATTCGTTAACTCATTAAGCTGACACTGAATTTGGTTAATTAACTATAATTAAAACTCAAAGAGTGAAGCATTAGATGTAATTTCATGGTTTTAATATAGTACAAAATTGTTATCTTCTTGTATGCCTGTTTGTATAATCTATTAAAATTCAAGATCTTAGAACCCAATTTCATTAACTTTGAGTTGACTCAATTTCTAGCCAATTCGAGTTGGATTCTAGGTTTTGAACTTTGGCTCGAGGTTTCTTGGCTTCAACGAAAGATCCTCGACTATATACTAGCTCAAAAGAAAAGAAATATTGTCCGAAATATTTCTTCTAATTAAACCTATTATAGATTTTCAGTGTAAATTATTACAAACCTTACAACAAGACAAACTAATCATGCTTTATAATGTAAAAAAATATGTCAAGGTAGACCAGCTAGTCTTCTAGCGTCAAATTACCAAAAAATATAATTAGATGATTAATCAAGAATATCGGTGATGTCGAAGGCAATATGCATTCTAGGCTATTTTAGTTTTCAGTTAATTTTCTTTTCTAATCATACGTGATGTATTTGAATTTAGACCATGCTGCAAATATTAAAAATTTCTCCCTATATAACGTGAACTCGAAGGACCTAATTTTTCAAGTATTATTATCAGCATGCCCTTCTGAAATACTTTCTTAGGGAGACACTTCGATTTCCTTGGAAGCAGATATTTACTCATATGCCTAGTACGTGCTAAACATTAACATTTATCAAAATGATCGAAATGTACACCACTTCACACGGAGTATAGTTTTCATGTGCCAAGTCATATGTGGCCCTCTTTATGCTACATATTTATTGCCATAAAGAAACCCTCCCTCTCTCTCTCTCTCTGGGTGCAAGTTGGGGGAAGGTAAAACCCTAAAAAGAAGGGGGGGAAAAACACAAGCGAGCTCATGCTGAAAAGTGGAACCGGCACGTAGATCCATATCCATATGCCTCTCACAAAAGAGAGCATAAAGTTTTGCCGAAATCAAAAACTTTTTTTTTAATTCATATTCAAGAGAGCGCGGTACAAGCATGGTTTTCTCTTTATTCAACTCGAGTAATTACCTATCATTAGTTTTCATGCTTTTTTTGTGGTTTTTCTTGCTTTTTTTTATTTCTGTAGATGAGGCGGTCAGGCAATTTTGCGCAACACAATTGCTCAAATATATCAGGACAAACCTTTGTTGTCAGAATTTGACCCAAATTCATTTAAGACCTGTTGTTGTGCCAATTCCTGCATGTTCCTAACTAATCTCCTCGCCAGTATAGATTGGATCTCCACTTTTTCCAATTTTTTTTTTTTATTTTCAGAAAAAGGACTTTTGGCGAATAGATCGATCCATTTGGGTTCAATTGAGCTTGGATCGAGCCCAAGCAATGAAGAGAGGCCAGCTGTATCCTTGATTGGTACACGACGCTGTAGTTTCGTCCTGATCGGCAGCCGATCGAGACATAAGGGAGGGCAGTATTTATTATCCGTCGTCAGCTCTTTGACGTGTTGTGCATAAAACTAGTTGTTGCAACATAAATGCAAAATTTCTCCAAATGATCATTGTGCAGACACAAATTAGCAAATGCATTCAATGCAGCCGGTAATGGGACGGGACCAATTAATTACATGCGTGGTCGGATGCGATCCAAGCTCGGCAGCAACTACTGTGCGTGCAGCGTGCGAGACGGCAGCACGGAGAGCCACGGCTGGCCCTGCATGCCTACTGCTTTGCATAGTTTTCTATAGGCAGGCGGCAGCTTCCGCTTCGCTGCAAATGCGAAAGTATGACGACGCTAACTTGGCATTTCCTTGCCAATAACACCCCGTCAACTTAGCACTCAAATGAACTTTGATGCTAAATCAAACTCCGCATGGGGCACCTGCTCATATGCATTTGAATATTCGTTACAATATTGACGAGACGATATCAGCAAGCAGACAAGGCTCTCACTGTCGATCATCATGAAGTGGGACACCTTGTTCGGCAAACAATGCGGCAATATTTTGAGCACGCGGGTAGAAATTTCGTAAGCTTGGACCTGCCATCTATAATTGCTCCTCCAACTTTCGTACTTTCCTTCCGCCAATGGCTAACGGGATGGCGCACGAAGACCGCAAAAGATGGGGAAATTACGCGCGCTTTAGATGTATTTGCATGGGAATCCAAGGGGGTCAGGAAGATAGAAAAAGATCGATGATGTTCTGCTCGCGCGCTTTAGATGTATTTGCATGGGAATCCAAATGTATCATCAGAAGGTCGCTCTTTAACTCCATGCGGGCCCGCAAGATAGCAGCCCGGAAGGTCTAAGGGAGGGATGGCATTTGTCCGTTTCCGTGGGGAAGAATCCAAATTTGTTGTTTTGTGGTAAAAGGGAAGCGAAAAAAAATCAGACAAGTAAGAAGGGAAATCGTTCACGGCAGCCTTATGGCTCTCCAAAGTCTGATCGAATTATTTTTTTACGTCTCCCTCAAAAGACGAAGGTAGAGTGTTTTTTGATCTGAGGCACGTCCCACCACCATCGAAGACGACGTTTAAATTAGAGAATGGCACGGTCCCAACTCCGAATAAAGTGCTCCTTCGATGAAAACGTGGATAAGGAGTTTAGCGTACCCTGCCCTGCCCTGCCTCGCCTCGACTTCCATGCAATGCAAGGGACCCACCTTCGGTGGAAGTCACCATACAAAGCCCGAGGAGAGAGTTTTTATTCGCGAACGTGGGGCTACAGTTGCTTCGAAAAAATAAAATAAAATAAATGACCGGAGTATTCAAATAAATAGATTGGGTTGATCCTCACCCAATCCGATCTGATCTATTTAGACATGATTCGACATACTTTTAAGAACTCATGGAGCCGAATCGGATTCTCAAATTAGACCCGTTCTATTTTTCAAATCGAATTAGAATTTACCGAATCTCGAACGATCCGACTCAATTCGTTGTTTTTTGAGCCAATTTTGAATCATTTATCCAACCATCCAATCCGACCCGATTCGAACTCGAATTATCCATGAAATGCACACTGAGGCATCAGCCAAGCTAACATTACTGCATTCTATACTCAAGATTTTATGTAAGGATGGGCACCATGTTCTCAAATTTTTTTAAGATGACAAAACTTCTCGATATACTTGAGGATTACTTGGCTATAGAGTTCTGTTGGTGGAAAAATGGACCACCCTACACATACAATTATAGCACCCAAATCTGTCAGCAAGATCGAGCTCATCCAGGCCGAGCTTATGCAAGCTCATCTAAGTGCTCGGGCTCTTCCGCTCCCGAGCTCACCTAAGTGATCGAGATCTTCCGCTCTCGAGCTCTTCTAAGTGATCGGGCTCTTCCGCTCTCGAGCTCATCTAAGTGCTCGGGCTCTTCCGCTCTCGAGCTCATCTAAGTGATCGGGCTCTTCCGCTCTCGAGCTCTTCTAAGTGATCGGGCTCTTCCGCTCTCGAGCTCATCTAAGTGCTCGGGCTCTTCCGCTCTCGAGCTCATCTAAGTGCTCGAGCTCATAGGCCGAGCACAGAAGGCTGCCGAGCACAGAAGGCCGAGCACAGCAGTCCGAGCATAGAAGGCCGAGCACAGCAGGCCGAGACCAGAAGGCCGAGCACAGCAGGCCGAGCACAGAAGGCCGAGCACAGCAGGCCGAGCACAGCAGGCCGAGACCAGAAGGCCGAGCACAGAAGGCCGAGCATAACAGGCTGAGACCAGAAGGCCGAGCACAGCAGGCCGAGCACAGAAGGCTAAGACCAGCAGGACGAGACCAGAAGGCTGAGCTGACCTCAGAAGGCCGACCTCGTCGTCTATATGCTGCGGCCATGCCCTGCAGTAGCCTTACCTCACCATGTTTTACTTGCAGGCCACGCCACGACATATTAATCAGGAACCATACTCTGCTATGACTGTCAACGCCTCATCATTCCCAAGAATGTACTGCACTGCGCGCCTCAAGCAAGCTCTGGCTGCACGCCATCTCCTCCCATGATGGAAACGGGCCATCCACGGCAACTCATTACTTCCACGCCCACGTCCAATCGTGACGGTAACCCATTAATTCGCCCAGTCACATCACAGGTAACCCTGCCACTCTTCCTATAAAAGGGGAGCTTCTCCCTTTAAAAGAGAGGAGGCTTCTTCCTCCCAAAGGGATTTTTCGAACTTCACATACAGTCCCTCTCTCTTCTCCAAAATTAAGCCCCCCTCTGACTTAGGCATCGGAGGGCCGGCGCCGGAAAAGCCCGGCCACCGGCTTCTTGCAGGCCCCCCACGGAGGACGCCGCTCGCCGACGGATCGCCGCCCGCCAATGTTCGCCGGAGCTCCTCCTCCTCAGCCGACGGCCGCCCCCGGGTCCAATTTCCAGCAACAGTTGGCGCTAGAGGAAGGGCCTGGCCCTCCGCCTATCCAGCAAGGAGCCGACCCGGGCACAGGACCTTCCCGCTGGGGGGGCTGTGTTACGGGGGGTTCCCCGAATTTAGTCCCACATCGGCTAATCAGCGGAAAGGTCTGTGCCTTAAATGGGGGGCTCAATAACCTCTTCTCACCGAGGCGCCTTTTGAAGGGCAAACCCGTGAGGGGTGGAATGGGTGGTTCCACCCGGGGCGCCGTCAAAGCGCGGACCCCCGGGAGCGGTCACGATCCCCGATCCCCAAAGCGGACAATACCTCGGTGAAGACGCGGTCGCTTTTCCTGCTCGGCTGGTGTGTGGGCTGTGCTGGTGACGGGGTGCAAATCCCGCATCAAGTTCTGTCCCAAGACATTTGAAAGAGTGGACGGTTCGGTCCGGTGGTTGATCGTCGAGCAGCAATTGCCCGTGCTAATTAGGACAAAACTTGATTTGTATTCTTATTATCCACATGTGGCCTGGGGATAAATTTGGCCACAACAGATGTTGTTATATATGGTTTAGATTTCAATCCGCATGCTGATATATAGGCAATGAATAGAGCACAAAAAAATTGGGCAATCAAGCAGGCTTCTGGTGTACAGGCTTGTGGTACGTGCTAGTGTCGAGGAGCGCAGCTTTCAGTTTGCTAAGAAGAAATTGATGCTTGACCAACTAGAATCTCGAAAGGAAGTGGCGGACATTCTTGGATGGGAAACAGAAGAACTTTTCAATGACCGTGATGCTGTAAATGGGCAAGATCCAAAAGAAGCTTTTAGCAGCAAAACTGATGCTGTTGCTGATGGTGAGAATAAGCATAGATGGAGGGCTGGTGGTCTGGGATATGTATGCCAGGATAAATGCATTGACGGATGCACAAAGATCATGTCGGATTTTTAAAGCTTCTTGATCGGTCAAACCTTCAGTGACCAATTCTTGAAAGTGGTGATGGGGAGTCAGACAATCCTTGGTGCAGTGGAGGTGAGGTGTAAGATTTTTATGGTGCAGTAAAGTACTGATTGTTTACCCAATGATTCGAACCAGGCTCGGTTCGGATCGGAATCAGATCCATTTTTTTTGGGTTGAGACTAGATTATGCATAAACCCAACCTGACCCGAATGTCCTATTGGGTCAAAAATTGTAGTCATAAAACCGATCCAATCCGAGCCAATTATGGCCCCTCCCCACCACAACCCTCCACCACCATCGAGTAACCGCCGATCACTGCCAATTTCATCATTGATTTCACTGTCCTTTTTCTTTTCTTCCCCTTGATAGTCGACGCGATGGGGTTACCACGCCGGCCTCCATGCCTCACCGAAGTCAAGGTAAGAGGATCAATCTCCTCCCTTATCATTCTCCTCATCTCTCCTTCGAATGGAGCTCACTGTCGGTTGAAAAATCTACCGGAATCAATGACCGGAAGAAACCCCTGTTCGCATCTCCTGTTTTTGATGTTTTTATTTCTTTTCTGGCTGTCTCTGCTGCCAGTGTTCGTCACTAAGAGATTCGGTCTCTTCCTTACGTTGGCCCCTAGACTCCATTGGAGCTCCAGCCGCTGACAAGCAAGTTGGGATATGAAATCCAAGCCAAAAATGCCTCTGTTCCGTCCCTATTTTTGTTCTTCTCTCCCTTTCCTGGCCGCTCTTCGCTGTTCGCCATCGCCACCGGCTACCACCTCGCCCGACCACCACAATGATAGCCATTGCTCAACCCTTTTTCTTTCCCTATTTACCAAGAAAAGAAGAGGAGGAGAGAAAGAACCCATCCCTCTCTCTCTTCTTTCTCTCTCTTCTTTCTCTCTCATCTTCCTCTTTCTCTCTCTAAATAGATCTATGGCCCCAGTGCAGTGTTCCGTCCATCTTTTTTGTGGACCCTTTGAAGAGGCCTTGAAATGCTCAATGTTGGGGATTTTTCCAAGCCCCCCTTTAGGGGTTCACTGCCACGAATGGCTTATAGAGGCCACATGGTGGCATCGGTATTTGACAGCCCAGCCTGCGCTTATGGGGGCACATTGCGAAACCCCTTTTGCCCACTTGTCATTTAGTACGGGGCTCTGCTCTGCCGTTGATAGCCGTGGGGGAGCCCTACTGTGGTCAGCCTCGACTTGAAGAAATAAAGTTGCGCCTCTACTAACAGCAATTGCTTTTGATATGGTGGCAAGCGCTTGATCCAACACTCTGATGCTCGAGCCGCCCACCGAACCAATCATCCCGACCTTGTTAGATGTCCCTAAAACCACCATTGAAGAATCTTATTGAACGATCATATCTCTGATTAAGTACGTGCCCTATGATTCATTGAGCGAACCGTTTAGACCTGACCCACTCGGAACTAATATTTGTCGCGCCAAGTCTTCTCTTATTATTTTTAATTCTATTAAAGTTATTAATTTTACTTTTAATATTTTTAAATAGGCTTAACAAATTTGCTTAGTGACTTATGGTAGTCTAAGGCAAAAATAGTTAGTAGATTTTACACTTCTTACTATTTTTCAAATTATCATATTTTTCATGCACATGATTTTGCTAGTGAAGATGTCATGTTTTTCTTAAAATTTTAGATCAGCATATATAAAAATCATGATTTATTATGAAAAGTGGTTCCATGAATATTTTTTAATGAAAACAGCATGTTTATAAAGAACCAATTTTATCATGCCATTTAATATTTTTTTATCTATCTATGCATATGTTTTACGAAACAACGTGTTATTGTACTTGTATCTAGGCCGCAACCACACCTTGGAGTATGAAAACTCAACATTGATGGCTCAGTTCAAGACACTGTTGCAGCTTCAGCATTTATAATTCATGATAATCAGGGAAAACTAATTGCAGCAGGAGGAAAGAAATTGAGACATTGCTCTGGGTGTTTGGAGAATTTGTAGTTGTTTGATATGGTCTACAGCTGCTATAAACAATCTTGGAGCTTAACAATTATGGATGGTAAGGAAATTTAACAACAGAGATAAATTGGATTACATATCCTTCTTGTAAATATAGGCAGGAGGATATAAATATGTGGATGACTTCAAGATGGGCAATTAAAGTTACTCATATACCAAGAGAAGGAAACTATGCAGCAGATTGGTTGGCTGCACAAGCTTGTCAGAGTGACCTCTTCATCTCAGAGACAGATTGGATTCATCCTGAGTCGGCGTATATACTGGCTGCAGATGGTTTACGAATTGTACATATAAAGGCCTAGGCTCAGTTATGTCCTGTAACGTATATACTTCTCCGTTTCAAGAATACTAATTCCTTCTCTTCTGTATGTAATAAAGAAGGCCTTCAAGTTTACAAGCACAACGGTTGGATTGGAGGCGAAAGATGACCCATCACACGGTATGAAGGGCTCAAATTATTATAATAATTTCAGGTAGATTTTCCGAGTTATATAATAATAATATAATATAATAATTGCAATAATATTTACCCCTTAGGCTCTTATTATTCAAAAAAAGAAATATGGAGATGAAACCAAGCGTATTTTCTATTAATAAAAATTATAAAAAAATAAAAATAGCTTTTTTATTTTTAAATTTGTTTTAGAAAGTAGTAGAAATGATGCTAAACGCAGCCTAATTTTTATAGATTTTTTTTTTAATCAAGTAGAAAAGTTTGTAAATTCAGTACAAACACGTATAAACCTATATAACCTCTAAAGGCTTGTGTGGCTAGTTTATAGATTTTAGTGGGAGGTTGTCTTTGAAAATTGAAAGAACAGAAGAAAATGAAACTCAGGATACAATCGGTCATTCCCTCGGAGCGATGAATTGAAAGGCTGCTTCTCTCTCTATTTGGGATACAAAATATTCATTTATCAAATATTCATATAGGATAGTTCAATCAGAAAATTTTACTAAAATAAATTTATAAATATTTAATACAAAATATTTCTATGATATTAAAAAAATAATTATTTTAGATAAATGAATTTTAAATGGTTGTCTCATTGTTCTGCATAAAAGCTAAAGCTAATAAATCATAAAATCTAAAAATAAATTTCAGAGAAAACAGATTTTACACTTTATTTCATAGAATATCTTTCACAGAGAATTATATTTCTTTGATTATCTATTTTATAAAAACTCGTGAGCAATTAATGAGGCAGCCAAAATATTCAATTTTAATTGTTAAAAATCAACAACTCAAAGATCACACCTAAAGGAGGGAGGGAAAAAAAACGACAAATATAAAGCACCCCTGCCCCTTTTAAAAATTAAGATTGCAGGTCCAAAAGAATTAAACAGAAAAGCTCCACAGTTAGAGTGCGGGATCTCCCAGGAGTCTGAACGTTACGGAGCCATGCCTTTTTATCGTTTTACAACGCATATACATGCAGAGTGAGGAAAGTTCTGATTCATGCCGTCTAAGAGGTAAAACCCTTCTGCATGCCGTGCTCGTCAAAATAATCCTCTGCCCATCACTTCCAAGATCACCACCCCAAGAGCCATATCTTGGATCGACAGAAACCTATTTTAGCAGATTGTAGATCTAGGAATCAAATCTCCACAGGTCGCACCCCTCCACAATCATCTGATGGTCAACTCTCTCTCTCTCTCTCTCACACACACACACACACAAAAAAAAAAAAAAAGGGGTCGACCCGTCTCATTCTTCATTTTTTTTCTAACTTGAGGACAGGTCTTGCACGTGCTATCGTCACCTTTTTGGACCAGTGGGAACCTCCATGAAATGATTTGCGTAATAACACCTTACAATTACGTTTTTTTTCAAAAAAAAAATGAAGAGATTAAAGACGAGAAGTAATTTAACAGAGGTGGAGGTCCAACCATGTTTCGCAACCTTTCCACTGACGAGGCTGACGGGCGTTTCTCGCACCGCTTTCTTCACGGCCTAGATTGGTCCCCCATATATTTTGCAATTCATAACCCTTAACGAATATTTAAGCAAGCAAACTTACAGCAGTTCAGGAATCCTTGATTTGAATCAACTAAAACTCCCGTATTACAGGGAAATGGAGCTCGCTACTCTTTGTGAGATAGGTGGGGGACCTCGCCACTCTACTGCAGAAGCACCACCATCGGCATCAAACTTTGTCATCATGGAACCACCATCTTGTCTCCTTGGGAGACCTACCGTTCCTGCAGTTCTTCACATAGCGGTCGTTGTCAGCAGGGCGTTGCTGCAACCACAAAAAGATTGCCGTATGACACCCATAACACGTAGCATGAGAGATGGCATTAATAAGGAGGAAATGCATAGGAACCTTTGCAGTTGAGCTCGACAACATGGATAAAATGCTAATACAGACAGAACTCACGGTCATCGCTGGCGACCAGGAATCATACAATATATCTGCGGAGCCAATTAAATAAAATGTTAGGCAGGTCTTCCAGAAAATGCCATATTAGTATTTATGCATGCCCTCAATTCTAGCATATTGCAGTCAACTTCATGCTTGGTGTTTCATCAGAACTCCCAAAGTCAACTCACCATATTGCGAAGAAACATCATCTCGGGACTCTTTGAATGATAAATTTTACGAAACCAGCTTTATAAAAAATTAAAATAAATGAGTTTTACAAAAATGGTTGTTTTATAGTTCTCCATCAACAACTGTTCTGCCAAAACTGGTAAGTTATAAAACCTGACAAATGGATGTTACGAAAAACAAGTCTCCTCCTGTTTTTCAAAAAAAATAAAAACACATTTTGCAGAAATCATTTTTACACAACAATGTAGGATTTACTTCAGGGATCCTTCACCTGGTCTTTTTATGAAGGGCTACAGTCCCAAGATAACCTTCTACAACACCTCCGTTTTATTTTTGGAGACCATCTTCTTTCTTGACCTTCATATACCAATCTAAAGCATCTTAGTACAGGGGCCCAATCAACTCTTTCACTACTATCCATAGTCAGTTATCCATCAATTTATTTTCTACGAAACCTCAGCTTCCTCTCATGCAATTCATTCATTTAGTTTTATCGAAAATCAACCTCACTGTCATCCCTATAACACCTGTCCTTTGTGCTTGGACTCTCTATGATGCTTCAAAGTTGGACCCATTAGTTAGTATCGGCCTTGGCTTTTTCTTGTTTATTCTTCTTTCATTTCTCTTTGTTACCCTTTTTTTTTGTGGTTAAGGTCCAATGCTTCTTGCACTCATTATTAATGATAAACCATTGCTATAATGCAAGAGTATAGTCGTTTCTATTTGGGGCCAGCCTTTATGAACTATGAGTTATGTTTCTTTACCAGTTAACCTACAAAATTAAAATCCACATTCTCCCTCTTACTAAGCTTGTTTCAATCATTGCAATGTTCACATCTACCGAAGTCTTCCTGTGTCCCTTTATCTTATTGTTGTATTGTTCAGGCAAATCCTAAATGCACCTTGTTACTGAATCAGCTTAAGTCCTTGTTGCAAACCATAAGATCAACTCGCCCAATTTTTTCACCAAAAAAAGATCGCTCAATATTTTTTCAAAGCAACGGGATAGATATAGAGAGTAGAGACATGCACTGGAAAAAGAGAATGCCTCACTCACATACCAAAATTTGAACGACAGGTAAGGAGCACAAAAAGAAAAGAAAGTTATAAAGTTAAGCTACCCTTAATTGCAAATGAGAAGTGCTATAGCAACAGAATCCCGCAGAAAAAAGTTACAAGGTGGATGTGTGGTTATATGATCGATCCATTTACTAACACTCTATAGTGCGAAGTACGGGCAGTCAGCCATCTGAAAAATCAGAAGGTTACATGTTAGTTTTGTAAGTTTTTGTTGCGAGATTTCTGTGTTATTTTAGCATTTCTCTTTGCAACTTGTTATTACATCTAAAATGCCTAACAACAGAGAATTAAATGATTCAGAGGTTTTACTTATGTAGTGAGTTACTGTTTAACAACACTGGACAATTTTTGATGATATGTCGTGCAGAAATATCCTAAGTTCCTAACCATCTAAACTTTGGTCTACAAGCAAAAGTGTATAGAAATTAAGTCATGATCATGATATGGATTCTCCATATACAGGGCCCACCACAGATGTATTTTAACCTAGCACTATCCATTTAGGACCACTTGCTGCATGATGTACTTGCAATGACATGGTATAAGCTCAAATCCTTCTGATTGAATTATAGGTCAACTTTATACGTTCACATATGCCTTTCTCCACAAGTAGTCTTTCTCCCATTCATACAACTTAGATGGTCCTACCCAATATTTCAAAAGGTGAAAGCACAAGGAAAAACATAACCCCTCAAGACATAAGGATTAAGCATCATATTTCATTAAAATTTTTATATAGGAAAGATTCAGAACTTATGAGAAATCATGTGAAAGCACATGAAAAAGAAAAAAGCATGAATGCAAGTATGGGGACTAGACATTATTATTTTACCAAACTTGGCTAGCATGCATCCACTATACATACTACAGCTGTGCACATACATTAAGCAAAAACACCAAATCATGGCATGCCTTGGTTCAATATCATTGTGCAACCCATACAGCCATAATAAGTGCTGCATTTAGGTTCACCAACAACCTCATCCAAGAATAAACAAAACACATGTATTCCTTCCCTTAATCAGAAAAAGAAATAATTAAAAGCCTAATAAGTATGACTCCAATAAAAGGTATAAATAAGGCACAAGGTGCGCATCTCAAATAAGTCTTCCCTGTGATGCATGTCCCTCACTTTGTAAAGCCCCACCCACAATCCTCAAGGCATCTCTCAAGAGCCTCTCCTTAAGGCGCAAGGCAAGCCAAATATCAAATTAAGCCTTTTAACTATCATCCATATTCTGCGTAATAAATGTCTCAACTTTTCCCTTAACCTTGTAAGTATCTAATAGGTACAAAACACTCCACAAGGATGCATTTACTTCAACAACCCAATAATTTTACCAAAAATATTTTCATCTTTATTCTTTTTTGAACCAATTGTAATGACAGGATTGAATGGAGAGGAAGAGGGATAACAAAGCAGTCTCCAAAATCCCTATCACGAAGACAAGATTAAAGGAAGAATCAAGTGAGAATATAGATGAAAAATAGGAATATGGAAAGGCCTTTAAATAAATCAAGTTCTAATTGACAACATGGTCTCTTCATGTTAAAGCAAATACTATATATATGGTTTGTTTTAAACACCTTCACTCGTTGCTTTCAAAACTCTTTTGATCAAGTTCCGCAATCTCGATACCAAGTACCGTATCGGAACCTTATCGGTTTGGTACGGCACAGTACACCTCTATACCGAAATAGCTCTTTAACCATTTTTCTCAATTTTTATCTCGGTACGCCTCAATACAAGTCGGTACACCTCGGTATGGGTTAGTACGCACCTCGATAGGAGTTGGTACACCTCAGTATGGGATGGTATGGAGCTTGTACCGACTTGAAATTTAAGTTTCGTACTGGTTTCCTCCCAGTAAGCCCCGTACCGGGCAGTACGACAGACTGCTTTTGATCTTTGCTTTTTTCATGTTCCCACCTCATGACATATGGGAACATGTTGCATGACAACATATTCTGTATTATTTCAAGTAAACTAGACCCAAAAAGTTTCATTAGTAAAACACAATAATCCACCAGAGAACTAGTTCAAATCAGTTATGCTTTCAGCAACTTTCTCACAAGAATCTTTCCAATGACAAGCTTCCAGAGATAGCTTTAGTATTGCTTGGCGCCGATTGGTTTCAAACTTCTTAATCTGATCATGAAATTCCATAAGGTAAGAAAGCCTTGCAGAAAGAATTAACCTTCTTAGTTCTTCGCTTCTCAAATCACTGCCTTATCAACACAGAAATATGGATCAAACCTTTGTAGAAATATTGTGGTCCAGATTAAAGTTTATCTTGGTTATGATGTTAAAAAAAGATGTGAATTTGTAAACATATGCAACTTTCCCTTCATCTCTTAGCTATTTAATCTTTGTAATCTGAATTTGGGAACATATTATTGTTGCCAACCTTTAAAAAGTCCAACAATTTCCCCAGATATTTCATGCCAACTGTCAATATAAATATATAGACATGTAAATACATGCTTATGTATTCAAGGTTGAGCTCCCTAGAATAAAGTAAAGTTGATTATCAGAGATCAACTGCCACTTACCACTTGTGTTCATGCATGAAAAGCATAATGAGCTGCGATATGCAGGCTTTGATGCACCAATCACTAAGCCAAATGCTATCCAACATGTATCCATGGTCCGGCATTGCATATAGTATGACAGTTTAATTCAAAAATAGTTGATGAAATATCATCACAATCCTCATATGCCAATATCAACAAGACGTTTACAGAGAAGTATTTTCAATGTTCTTGATATCACATTCAACTGGCTAGTCTACCTTTATTTTTTTTAAAAAAAATCTAGTAATTTGTGGACTGAAATCTCATTTGTTCTTGGCACCTTTTCAAATGAATCCGTATCAAAGAACTAGTGCTTATTGCTATCCAAACTTCCATACTCATGCCTGTTGTCAAATGATTTCAGTAATAAAATCACAGTACATATGAATAGGAAAGCAAGCAATTTATTGACATCATTAAATTAACAAAACTCTTACTTTAACCCGATATTCCCTATCTGAGCCCTGAACAGCACTCAAAAGACAGAAAGGAATGCAATGCAAACAGAGAATCAAACAGAATAAGACATATGTACAGACCCCCATCACATGTCATGATTCTTAACACCACCAATGTTTCAAAGTCCTCAAATATCTCTGCCTGCAACACCAATACAAAGACACCATACTTCTTACGCATATAATGCGATTAGAATCAAACCTTAACCATGACTTCGGAATGAATAAAGCTGAAAAGTGTTCATTCAAGCAAGGAATTTTCTGACATGTAAGATACAGTAATTTTAATTTTAAATGTCGAATAGATGAAAATCCCGTTTTTCCCTTTTAAGCAAATAAAAATTACCTAAACAGATATGCCCGTTGCTGTATATGTGCGGATGAAGTGGTGCGGGATGAAGAAAAATGACCTGATCAAAATTCAAAACTCCATATATCAGAACTAATCTTCCACAACGAAAGAGCAAAATTTACGGAGAACATCAAGAATTCGTCACCTGTGGAGCTTCCATTGGGTAATGCTCGGGGAAATCGACCTGAAGCTGGTACTTCTCGCTCTCATAGAGCGTCCCCGGTGCCCCAACGACTTCAATAATCCACCTTCCAATCAAACCAACATAATAATCGACTAAATACATTGGGGGGCGGGGGAGGGGGATCACAAGAAAAAGCTAAGAGTCGGATCAAAATAAGGGGAAAAGGAGGGACAAAACCCTAGCCCCAACCTTTGGAGATTATCTGCGACCTTGTGCTTGAAGCCGGCCGGCGGGTTGACCTCCCATTCCACGAGTTCCTTCTGGAGCCTACCGCACGCGATCTTGCTCAGAGCCTGCGACGAACATGAACCGGACCAAATTAGGAAATTTTTGAAGACATAGGAAGGCCGCAAGGAGAGGAAGAAAGAAGGGGAATTGGGGCATCGAGAGGAGATTGCAAGGAAGGGGAGAACGAGGGAGGAGAAGGTGAAGGAGAGGACCTTGCGGGAAGAGGCGGAGGAGCTGGTCATTCTCCGGCGGCGAGCGGCGGAGGAGGGGGAGGAGATGGGGCGGAGGCGAGAAAAGAAAGAGGCCGACTTTGGCCTCCACTGCGGTTTTTGATCCGCTCCTTGGCGGAGCGGTGCCTTTATGGACGAAATTGCCCTTTCTTTTGTATTCATGGAGATCTTCTTTTTGCAATCAAACACCTAAGAAAAGAAAGGTTTGAAAGTGGTTGATCTTTCCTCGCAACCACCGCACTTTGGAAACTGGAATGCACGGAAAAGGTTACTTTATTTGTTTAGCTGATTGAGAACTTCAGCCACTGAGGGTGGAATAGAGATAAAAAGAGGAGCTTTGTTGCATTGCCAAGTCCGGTGCACAGCGAACTTGTTCCGGCCCCTTGATGGCAGTCAAGGATGCTCTGCGGAAGTCACTCCAGCCTGCAGCGGGTCGGCCTTCACAAATCCCTCGCCGGCCAATACCACACCACGGCCAAGCTCCCAACATTTAAACTGTGACCCCCGTGGATTGCGTCGATGCTTCTGATTCCATGGGGGAACGGGCACCAAGATCCGGTGCTTTTCTGGATTCCAGGACGCACCACAGAGCCACAAGCCCCAAAGGCTCGACAGAAACAATTAGCCACCTGAATCTGAGCCGAGAATAGGGATGAAGGGCAGCCAGCCGCTCTTTTCTATGCAGTTGGGGGAGGAGCAGCAGAGGTTTTTACCAATTGCCTCGAGCCTCTAAACTCGGTTCTACCCGAGAAAAACAGGTCCTGGAACATAATTGTTCGAATCCATGAATCAAACAGCTACTACATTGATATACGAATCTCCAAAAATTCAAGATTCTACAAAATGCCAACTAACTTAGGTTGGTTGAGGCAAGTTCAGGCATGAATATATCAATTAGTCCCATGCCGATCCCTTCCCCTAGCCCTCCCATCTTCTCTTTAGATCAGAACCCATCCACGAATCCCTGCCCACCCTCCCCCGTCTCTCCACTTCCTCTCCTCGACGACTACGAGCCAATCCATAGCTTCGATCAACGGATACATTCCCTGTGATCGCATGGGAGGACTCTCCCAAGGTCTTTGATGAAATCTGCATTAAAGACGTCCCTTGGTGGAAAACAGTAATTTACGGTGCGCTCTGATGGCATTTTCTATCTCAATGGATTATTCTAACTAGGGTCAGTCGAGGCATTTTCCATGAAACTTCCGGGCCTGACCCAATAAATCCCAACGCCCACTACGAGAGCTTTCATATCACGGGCAATCTCTCCATCTAGTCCCCGCACCACAAGCCGATTATATGAATATAACGAGCTTGATCGGCAAAAATCAAGCAGAAATAGTTCGTCCAAACTATCCCCAAGGTCATCCAGCCTCAGACATGATACCACTCGTAAGCTCATCTAGCTACGGAAAAGGTTTTAAAGGTTCCTATTGCCGCTACATTCCTGGACTGAGGTCAATAACCGTCCGAGGTGCGCTGAGGTCTACTGTTGGAACCGAAGTATGCTGAGATCGGATGAGATCGAGGCGATCTAAAATCGGCCGAAAAATCTACAAAAACATTTGTTTGCAGGAAGATTTTTGATGGAAGACCCAACAATGCTTAGGTCAAAGATCTAAAAGAACAGTACAAGAGAGAGTGTTTTGCCATTAGAGCTGTTATTTTGCCATTAGAGCATGATTAACTTTTGCGATGCAATTATAATGCTTCCTCTATATGAATTAGGTAAGGGAGACCAATGGAGCAAGAAATCACAGCCAGTCGGGCAGTGATATTTGGCGTTATTCTTGCATCGGTCCAAGCAGAGTGGCATGCCGATTCATACCGAAGACGTTTACCTCGGCTAAACCAAGGTAAAAAAAGTCAGATCTCCCAAGGTTGGGATGACTAATATTCTCCCGATCAGTTTCCACCGCCCTAAAGCTGGGACGTGACCTCCAATGACAGGTTCTAAGGCTAGGTATGACGCCACAGCACAGGAAGTGAAGACCCAACGCTGTTTCCAGAAAGCTAATATATACCCAGCCAAGCCTAAGCCTGAATTAATCCAGCACAAGTGAAAAGCAATTGCTCAAGATAACCATTGCCATAGTCATAAACCAGACAGCAGCTAAGTTGACATCCGAATCTCAAAACATCCAATATTCCACAAAACGCTTATTAACCACGGCCGTCTTATTAGGAGTTCAAGACCCCCTTTGCAGCACGTAGTAGTATGCACAGATGATCCTTCGTGAAGCAAGAGGGAGCTCTCACTTGGGCATGCGCAACTCGATCCTCTTTGGCAGATCATCTTTGTGAGCACCAACGAGCTTGTCCACAATGGTTCCCTCCTTCAGGAAGATGAAGGTTGGCATGGCTTCTATTGCCCAGTCCTGGGCGACCGACTGCCATTACATGACTACTAGTTAGACAAGCTGCTGAGAGCAAGTGCACCCAATAGTACAAACACAAGTGTTCAGCTGATAGCATAAATACAAGTTTTCTCAGCAAAGGAATGAAGATGCCTACCTTCAGCTCATCAACATCCACCTTCAGAAAAAGCACACTAGTGAACTTCTTAGACAGCTCAGCAAAAATTGGGGCAATCATACGGCAAGTTCCACACCATGAAGCAGGAAAGTCGATGACCACCTAGAGCAAGCATGACATGCAACACAGTCAGAGCTCACAAATATGGTAGTTTCATAGAAAATGTACACTTCCATGTATCTAGTTTAGTCACTTTTCTCTTTTGGTTGGTGGGGACTGGGAGGAAGGGGGTTGACAGGGGAAGAAGTTTAAATCCATTGAATTCTCTATTACTTACATGCCATTCTGAAATCAAGAATCAATTCAAAGATTAACTCTATTACTTGGATGATATACAAGTTCTCTTGAAAATCAAAAAAAGTAAAAAAATCTGAAAGCTAAACAAATCACAATTAGTCATCAGACAGAGAACCAAGTGTTGGAAGATGGATCAAGACAGGATGGGACATCCACCGTCTTGATTGTTGGTATGCAGGGCAACCCGATCAATAGGAAAGCCGAGATGGCCCGTTCCACAGTATTTAAAAACTTATTCTGCCCCGCATTGATACTTGTAAACCGTTAATCATGCCCCCTAATACTCATAACCATCCAATCCTCCATAGATTATCAAAGCTTACAACTAGGTAGTTTTCATCCTGTGAACTTTCATGTTTCAACACTAACCCTGGCTAGAGCAACAAAAAACTCTCACTGCTCCAGTCATTTTCTGCAATTCATAGGAAGTAAATAACATAGACATGATCTGGAATCTTTTCTTACTAATAACTCTGCTCACTAAATGAAATCCAAATGTACCCATGCTAATCCTCTCAGTTTTGAAAAACTTCCCCACTTCAGTTCACCCAAGATTTTCACAGCAAGTGGTTATGCTGTCCCAAAGTGTTTGCATATGGCTGAAGAACAGTACTTGTAGCTCCCTGAAGCAATGGTGTGTAAATATGCAATATATGCGCAGTCAAGAGGCTGACTGTTGGATGACATTTTTATGTTAATGAAGTTCATGAACTGAAACTTCTACTAAACAGCTGAGTTAACAATGTCTTAATCTCCATATTAAAATTCTCACAAGCCATAGATGGTAGATACAAATAGAATACCTATCT
Source organism: Phoenix dactylifera (assembly GCF_051530095.1). NCBI lineage: Eukaryota > Viridiplantae > Streptophyta > Magnoliopsida > Arecales > Arecaceae > Phoenix > Phoenix dactylifera. The sequence continues at coordinate 158,336 of NC_143198.1, forward strand.
CTAATAAATGAGTACTAGGAGAGTGACATCTTTGAGAACAGGAGGGAAACATAAAAAATCTTTCCTGCATTTATCCTATATAAAAATTCAAGCTGGAAGCATGGATTCACAAAATTGTCCCTATTATACTCTGGCTATAGAGTAGGGGTGAAAGTAGATTGAACCATTCAGATCTATTTTTTGTATCCAGAACCATCCGGATATGGATAGAAATTTGAACATCCGTATATGTATCCACATCCATCAAAGAAAAATAGATGTGGATATTAATAGACAATTATTCATTCCTTATCCGAATATCCGTTTCTATTTGTAATCCTATTTAATTTTATATAGCACTCATAAATTTTTAAAAAATCTAAATGACCATATTAATATGCTATTAACTTGATTTATCATCCACTTAGAAATAGCTTTGATTCTGTGGTCACCAAGTTTAATTATTTGATTTATATCAGTATTTATATCCATACTTTCAGTATCTAATTTGTATCCGTATAAAACAAATATAGATATGAATTTTTGCATCCGATTAACATCCATATTTGTATTCGTCAGACAAAACAAATATGGATATGGATATACTAGTATTCGATCCGTATCCAATTCGATTTCAGCCTTACTATATGGGCTTTTATGTATTCATCAGACAAAACAAATATGGATATGGATATATTAGTATACGATTCATATCTAATCTGATTTCAATCCTACTAATATAGGCTTCTATGTAATTGTCAGACAAAACAAATATGGATATGGATATATTAGTATTCAATCCGTATCCGATCTGATTTTAGCCCTATTATATAGGCTTCTATGTATTCGTCAGGCAGAACAAATATGGATAAAGATATACTAGTATTCGATCCATATCTGATCCGATTTCAACCCTACTATATAGGCTTCTATGAACCACAAAGGAGTCATGCTCTTGAAAACCTCGGCGGCAGAGCCTAACAAGCGCTGACTTTGATCTATAATCTAAAGTACTGCATGTCTATTCCCTCAAGTAGTGAACCACCTTCTCATTCGTAAGTAAACTCTCGGTTACAAAGACTATCGCACAATTTCTTAGCACTTGATCGATTTCCAATATATTCATGTTATCTTCAAAAGCCATGGTGCTATCATGATATGAGCGGGGCCGTGAACCAACTAATATTCTTAAAAAATGCCAAAGCAATAAGATGTGCCAACACCATGATTTGCTTTATTTTCTACTAATACTTTTTAAGACCTCCATGATAGATCAACACATGCAACTTAAAAAAATTATGGTGATAGTGGTTGTTTCTGGATAATAACATCCTTAAACTAAGTCAAAAAGTAAGTCAAAAGGGACTGCCCGACACCCTTAAACTAAGTCATGGGCTCGTAGCATTCATTCCATAGATACTGAATTCCTTTCTCCGGCCAGAAACCATGAACACAGCAGTGTGAATTGGAATTGGATCTGATGCATGAAACTATACAAACCAAACACAAAACGATGATGATAGCAATGATGAAGTGATGATAACGTTTTATCTTCGCGTAATTATTCTACTCAATCATTCAAATAATAGCAATAAAAGAATAGCAAATAAATTAAAGAAAATAAGGACAGAAGCGGAACCACTCGAACTGATTCTAGACATCTTTACAATCTAAAAGAAAAAAATATTATCAACTTGGCAATCAAATCCATCCCACCTACTGAACTATACAAAACCATCATTGAAGATTCCTAAAACTGTTTCGGACATGGATACACACTTACAGACCTATCTTTCAAAAAACAAAAAGGGGGGCGTTTCAATGCCTGGAACTTTTTCCCATTATACTCTAGACGATAGTGAAGATGGAGCACGAAAGCGTCAAAACATGCACGAAAAAAAATACCGAAATATTGTTAAAAAAAATCCAGTTTTGGTAGATCAAACCAACACTAGCTACGAAAAGAACCACATCAAAACCATCATCAAATTCTTGAAGACCTTAACAAGCCATCAGAATATAAAATCAATTACAAACCACCAAAGAAAATCACACGCAGCAAAACAAGGGAACACATCAGATCAAATAAACCGGAGAAATCCAAGCAGAGTAATGCGCTAGAAACCTCGAATCAAAAGACCATGTCAAAAAAAAAAAAAAAGGACATAGAGATTTTGCATTGATATAGGGATTTAAATTACCCAGAAAGAACGACAGAAACGAAGAGATCGGAAGAAGCGTCGAGAAGAGAGGAGGATTAGGGTTTACCAGCTTCTTAGATTCACGGGCCTCCTGGAGCTGCTGGTTCCATTCGTCGACGGTGTGGCAACCGATCACCGATCCCCCTTCCGCCATGTCTCGTTCTCCCGGTCGCTCGCTCTCTCCTTTCTCTCGGCGTCCGCAAGGTAAGGGTTCGACCTCTCGCTCGGCTCGCGTGCCCCCTTCATGTAGCCAAATCTTATGCTAAATCACGTAAAATGCCACTAATCTCTCTCTTGTTTTTCTTTTTTCCTTTCCCTCTTTATTTTATATATGTTAGCCGGGGAGGGGAGCGTGGAGCGTACTGCATCATCCCCTTGTTTTGATCCCACCGAGTTAACTGTGAATTGTGATTTGCATAAAGTAAAATTACAGCGGCACCCTACAAACTTGGGGCGAGGAATACATTGATCTTTATTTTTTTAAATTTTTTTTCCATCGTAATATGATCCAACCATACATCTGAATTTAATGGAGTGAGGAAAAGAACAAATACTCCCGATTTTCTAAACCGGAAAATTTATTATTCAGCAAGATCCAAAATTATTATATTTTTTAGGGGATATTTTTTAGAATATTTCATGCACATGCATTGCAGACAGCGATGTTGAAGCCAATGCTGGATTTAAGAGCACGGGCAAGGAACGATCTGCTAGTCTTTTGGGAGGATGAGCACCAAGTTAAGTATTCAAGCGAGAAGGATGTTTCTCCTTTTCACTTTGCCAAAAGCTTATGGCCTCTCCTTGAAACTGCAACTCAGGATAAAAGAATGGACTAGAGATATCCGAGATCTCTGGGCTGTTTGGAGGACCAAGAGAATCAAAGGAGCCTTGCATCGTACAGGACACAGGAGGTGGCAGTGGATGGAGGAGGGATTAGTCGGCGAGGCAACCGTGGCCAAGGAGCAGCTCCTTGAGGCAGTTATGGGCGGGGAGGCAGGCGGTCGCATGGGAAGTTGCAGGTAGGAACGAGTTTGGAAGAGTCCGTGCCCACTTCCATGATGACGAGGAGGCTACGATACGTAGGGCCGTGGCACATCCTCCATCGGAGGCGAAGGTGGAGAAGAAGAGGGTGTGGTGCAAAGAGAGATGAGATGTCATGACCCCCTCTATTGACAGGATCTACTGCTATCCGGAACGATGCGTTATCAATCCTGTTGGGCTTCTCCTAATGGCGTCGAGCACGACATAACTATCTCTTGATTACTTGAACATGTCCCTACCTAACTGCTTCCTAAGCCCGATTTTGATTAACCTTGTTTGTTTCCGTGCATGTATCCTAACCTCATGCAATCAAAACCCTGGCCTAAGGTAGGAGGAGATGTCATTGGCATCATGGATGAGAGCAAAGATAAAGAGAGGAAAACCCCTTCTCAATTGAGAGAACAATTAAGCATGAAATAAGATTTGGAACAGAGGCTAGCTTTTTTGTCATGATTGGACCTATTCATGGATCAGGCTGGACTAAGCTTTGCCCAAAGGTCAAGACAATATACTTAGGCTCGAGCTTAGCCTGGCCTTCATGCCTACCTTCCAAACCTTTTTCCCAGCCAGCCTCTGCTTGGGCTCCCAGCTTTGGTCAGGCCTGAAGCTTCATTACCGTTTTTTATCTTCTAAATATTAAAATACTTACAAATAGTTTAGAAACGCTAAATATGAATAGCTACATATTGCCAACAATTTACAGCATATCTACAAATATACGAAATAAAAAAAATAACACAAAACAAGAAAAATCGAGTTAGGCCGTGCTTGAAGTTCCCAGTTCAAGCCCGAAACGGGCCTATCTTTTAGGCCCACCTGGCCTAAATCTCTTCGAGCGCGGTCAACAGACTTCGGGCTGGAGCAGGCTGGCGGGGGCTGCCTCAATAGACTTCTCCAGGATACGCAATATGGTGCAGAAAAAGTTGAAGTAATACTGTAATATAGTAGTAGGTTCATCACTAATGTCGTTGTTAACAGAATGGCATTTCCAGATGTGCATCCAGGATGCAGGTGGACGGGCAATTTTGTCCTCCTATACAATGGATCCATTTGGCGCTGGGACGTTTTGTAAGTTCGGGTAAGTGAGCCCCAGATCCAATCTACATGGGGCGAAGAGCTCGGTATGGATAAATCCCATTTGAGTGTAAACGGTCTCATCGCTCCATGGACAACGACGACGCATCCTGGAATGAAATTAGAAAAACTCTTCCACTCACCGGTCCTCCTCCCCATACCCCTCATATAACTCCATGTCCCCCTCCTCCCGCCGTGGCAAAGATTATCATATTTATATTAATTATATTTAAGTAAATGATCCTTGAACTGTAGTTTGAGAAAATATCGGCTGTTAGCTCTCTTTTTGTTCCTTGCAGTCTGAGGGTTGTTTGCTAGCTTCGCATGGATTATAACGATGGAGATGTTTATAGCAAGAATCGACCAAAACAACAATCATTCATTTGAATGCTCGATAGCTTTCGGAATAGGCCTCCGCATCTAATTTGCCGATACATCGGAAAGGAAAGAGAACACCACGGCCGCACAAGAAACGCCGTTTCGACGTCACCGGGGTTTTCCCCGGAGCATTAATATCCGGAAACGCTACCGTTGAGGGATCGCCGCCACACCGGCGCCGAGTCCCCGGTTCCATCCCACGTGCTTCGCATGCGGGAAATGTTTCTCGAAGAGGACATGCGGACCAACCCGGCTTCCGATCTCCCGCATATATATATCACTGTACGGGCTCCGTCTTTAGCTCGTTACCCCATCCCGTCCTACCGTACACTCCGTCAGTCCAAAGGACCGGCGACACCAAGAGTGACGACCAATCGTGGACGGCGGATAAATCTCCCTCATAGAAACTTTTATGCACACGTAAGTAAATTGTGTTTGTCAGAGACTCGCCCTACCTTCTTAATTTTTCGGCGAAACAAAAAGATTAATATATATATATATTTCTCTCCCTCTTCTCGCTTTCCCTCTCCCATTCCCTTCTTCGTCTCCTCCTACTCGCCTCTTACCCATGGCGAAGCCTCGGCCGGCGAAGCGAATCCTAGACTCCTATACGATCAAAGGATCCAACAAAACCATCAAGCGTAATCCTCTCTCTCTCCGCAATCCTTGTAGAAAAAACCTAAATTTTGAAGCTTTGATCGTGTTTTTGGTAGGGCTCGGAATTGTGAATTTTTCATGTTGTGATTTGGCAGCCGGGGACTGCGTGCTGATGCGGCAGCCGGATTCGTCGAAGCCGCCGTACGTGGCGAGGGTGGAGAGCATCGAGGCGGGGTCGCGGGGCTCCAACGTGAAGGTGAGGGTGCGGTGGTACTACCGGCCGGAGGAGTCGATCGGGGGGCGGCGCCAGTTCCACGGGGCCAAGGAGGTTTTCCTCTCCGACCACTATGACGTCCAGAGTGCCGACACCATCGAGGGCAAGTGTTTCGTTCACAGCTTCAAGAACTACACCAAGCTCGACGCTGTCGGCAACGAAGATTACTTTTGCCGGTTCGAGTATAAGTCGGCGACTGGTAGTTTCATTCCCGACAGAATCGCCGTGTATGAATCCCTACCTCCCATTCCCTCTCTCTCTCTCTTTTAATTTTAGTTCCCTATCTGTTTGGTATTTGTACTTCAGATTATAGACTAGATAACATGGGATTGGTTTAAAGTTGATGTCTTAATGGTTTCGTGTTGGATTTTGTTTGGCGTCAGCTAGTAGTCTTGTTTGAATTTGGAATTATTATCTCTCCGTGCCCTAAAGACTCAACTTTTGAGCATCTAGAATAGTTCTTCAAGTTGGTACACTGACTCGATGTTCCTTTGTGACCTGTTATCACTTGTTGGGTCAAAGGATTTGTTCTTGGTGTCAAATATATTTTTTTCTTGGATAGAGTCGTGGTTTTGATGACTATTTTTGTGCATTTGTTTGAATACTGCAATCAACTGGATGCTATAAAGTCTCGCTCGGTATTAATGAACTCATAGAAAATATTCGAATTCTACAGCTGGCAGTGGAGGATGGTGGTCTGGTAGAAAGTAACCTGCTTGAAAATGTTAATTAAATATAATGGCGGCATGTTTGCCTATACATGAAAGACTTGGTTTCCCACTTCCATTTTCAAGCGGAGGGAATTTCTAGGAAAACCATTTTAGTTGTCAGGATAAATCCTTCTCACAAATTATGTAATTAGATCTTCTTCCAACATCAACATTTGTGTGTTGAAAGGAACTTAGAGTAATTAGAAGTTATAATGAATGGATGAGTTGAGGTCCAAGAAGTGGTCTTGGTTGTCATTAAATAACCTGCACCCTTCACCCAGAACATTTCAATTTTCCCTCCTTAACTTGAATCTTGTAATCTCTCTCTCTCTCTCTCTCTCTGGGTCAGTCTATCTGCCTGTTTCTGTCTCTGCCTCTCCCTTTTCGGATCATGCCAAAAATATATTCCCTTTGTTGTTGTCTAAGTTGTTTGATGAGGTATTGTAATTTTTGTTTCTTTCCTAGTTATTTATTTATCAATTATTATTATGGGGCAGGTTTTGCAAGTGTGAAATGCCTTACAACCCTGATGACCTTATGATCCAGTGTGAGGGCTGCTCTGACTGGTAGGCCTCTTTAATGTTAATATTAACCATCTTTGTAGTGTTTCTTTTGATCTTCTGATTCTGGACTATAAGTTCTTGTTGGGTTTGATAGAGATGTCACCTGTGTAAACAACTTACAGATTCTTTAGTATTGTTGTTGAACCCTTAATGCATGAAATAACAACATTATCATCTATCTATTTGATGTTGCAACATGCCCAATGTGTGGAAGAAATGATAATTTAAAGGCTTTTTTTTTTTGAATTGCTATTATAAAAGCATGCTATTAGGTCGAGGTAAATGCTGTTGAATTGTCATTATTGAAGAATTGGAGGCTTTGCTGATTTTAATATTTAGGATGATATAAAAGGTGAATAGATGCATTTTGCAACAACATGGAGAGTAACAGAAGGGAAATCTTGTAATATAGAGTAGGTGATATCACACTCATGTTTTGACGTCGATGAAAGCCTTAGAAAATGCTTGGGTTATAAAGATGTTAAAGCCACATATGAGCATAGCTAATTGGAGTTTAGAACTTTATCTATCAATCTGTGTGCTTAAGCTGCCAAGCCATATTAAAGGATGCCATTGTGTAGGGCTGAGCTCTTTTGTGTTTAGCCAAAGATCAGGATTTAGGCTTCAAAGGATCGAACTCAATCCCAACCCAATAAATCTAGTTGAGCTTGAGTTCCACCTTTATTTATTTATTTTTTATTATTATTATTTTGGGGGTGGGGGGTGGGAGAGGAGGGGGGGGTTAAAGAATTCAACCTTAATTGATCCATAGTTTGTAAATTCAACTCTGGTCAGCTCGGCTGACCCAATCAACCATATTAACATGGACGCATATCAATCGCTATATTTTATCTAGAAATTTCACATATGTACATCATTATTATTGTACTGCCATATGATATGTATGATAAGAGGTGGTAGGATATGAAATTTGTGAACATTGTTACCTTGGACCACTCTTACCCAAATCTTCCTTGGCAACATGCTCTGACAACCAATAATTCAAATTTACCTTATGATTTGAATTCACCTTATGACTGGCCGTGACACCACCCTTTAGGCCTGTAGTGCCTCCTTGATATTGAGGTATCCATTGTTTCCTACAGTGCTTTATTTGTTTTCTATGCAGTTGGATCTGCTAACATTTCTGGTCAATTCTTGTGTTATTCCCAGATAAAGAGAATGAGTTATCAGCTTCAGTCCCATTGAAGAAGTTGCATCCAGAAAAACAAAGGCTCCTAATCTTTGTACAGTTTGTGCATTTCCATTACTTTTGGCTTCAAAAGTTGGTTATGGTGCTTGTCCATTTCCCACAGGAAATGATGTCTTAACTGTTTGTGAGCCTTTGATTGTTCATCCAATTACTTCAAGACTCAGCTTTTGGAGCTGAAGAATGATGCTGGATCTAGTCAATATTTGGTAAAACAAGAGAATTATTAAAGTATATTTTTAAACACATCATGGTCCAATGGTCCAGAAACTAGTTACAATGAACTTGCTTCCACATAGGTCATTATTATTGCCAAATTTCTCATTGAGTGGGAAGTGGACCACTTAGTTGGGATTGCATTGTGAAAGTTTCACTTTTTCAAAAGAATTGTTGTAAATCAAATCTTCACTTCATAAAGGCAGAGTGGCCTAAATTAGAGCTATAGCACTTGAAGGGGCTACGTGAACTGAGGTTGTATTGCTTGCGTGACACCCTTTGTCTTTTCTATTGATGAAATTGACTGGGCGATGCTAAAGCAGTTCCGATAGTAGTACGGGCAGTTTCATGGAAGTGTTAATAGGACTCTAATATCACTTTATAAACGAGCTTTATGGTAGCATAATTGTGTGAGAGAGCTCCCTTGTGGAAGTGTTAACAGAACTCTAATATCACTTTATAAACCATGTCTAATTCCTCTTCATGTGCTTCCTTCCATTTAAGCTCATCTAGTGCTATTTGCTCTGGAAATTTGGTTTTAGAAGCAGAAGCTAATGGAAAGTGCCTACTTTTGGTCCGACCCTACACCTAAGGCTCTTGGTATGGTTTGAACCAGCCTGTATGGTTTTCTTGAGTACAAAAACATTTCATGAACTGATGGTGAATTGTAATTGACTGTTGGTGACTGCATGAGCCTGGCAAGGACACCTGAAGTTTCTCGTTCAATTGTGAGGATGTAGAATGAGCCAATCTTGCTTATAGGTTAACAGACTTGTCATGAAGTGCAAGTTCTTCAGAAAAATCTGTGTTCTAGTACTGTGAAACTCAACAAGCAAGTGTTGAAAAATTGCGATAATGTAATGAATTTATTATTCTGGGCGATAGCCTTACTCACACATGCATTCACATGCACATGTATGACTATGTACGTGTGATTAACCGTACACTTCATATATTACATTATCACATGATACACATCTCTAGGGTGATGTACATACTTTAAATTTTTTGCACAATGTATTAACAGTTGATCATCAACTTGTTCAGTTATTTATGCTGATGTCTTTACATTGCAACAAGCATGCTTGTACAGGTCTGCAGATAAAAATGTCATTCATCAACTGAAACAGGTCCCGTATATAGATGCTTCAATATATGCAGATACACCCTCGGACATATGTACATACTCATTTTGTTAGTTAAATATGTTCATATGTACATAAATTCGTTTGAATCACGTGCTAACTTTTTTCTATCATATCCAAAATGCAGCCGAATATTGGAAATGATCTAGACCAAGGTTTATCATATTGGTTGGTACCATACCATACTGGTACCAAATTAGTATGTAGTATTGTACCGTACTGACATTCAGTATGTCTTACCATCTCGTACCATGCTGTACGACGCCATAATAGGATGGTACAGGTACGGAGTCTGGTATTGAGACGGTGAACCTTTTCTAGACCTTGAAAATTAAAATCGAAGTTTTTAGTTTAATGCTACCGATTTGAGTACCTGATTTGTTTCATGATGAAAGTACCCTGCTCTGAAAAAAAATCTCTTTGCATGGATTTCTTTTGTTATCTAGAGATATTTGTTATATTTTTTCTTTAATAGAATGAGCAGAAATTCTTTTGCATTTGATCCATGCATTCCTTATGATAATGTATTTCTTTTATGTGTCCTATGATTTATATGCACTGTGACCTTTTTCTTTTCGTTTCGTTTTTCTTTTTAGTTGTTACTGTTATAAAAATAGATGCTTTGTTGATTGGTAATGTATTAAAAGTCAAAGCTTCAAAAACTTGCTGAATTCTTTTGCTTCAGGTACCATCCTGCTTGTATAGATATGACTGTTGAGGAAGCTAAGAAGCTTGAGCACTTCTTCTGTCAAAGTTGCTCCTCTCAAAATGAAAAGAAGACAGAAGATTCTCATAGTGCTTCGAGACAATTGGAATCAAAGGTATTACAATACATAGCTTGCTGATTTGCTGATAATTATATTCCTCTAGAAGGCAATATTAATTAAAAAGATACGCTATAATTACATAATAGAAGGTAGTATTTATAAAATGGAAGTATCAAATGACTTATGTTTGGTGGCCAATATTGAGGTAATATGGAAGCCAATTATGCATGCAGCAGAGCATGTACCAACAACTTCCAACCAAGATATAGAGTATCATGTTATAACATTTATAAACCCCATGAATAAGATGTTCTTAGACTTGACACAACGAACCAATTAGAGAGTTCCGTTATGCAGTTCTCTAGTCTCAATAACTTCACATTCAGTGCTAACATCGGTCCCAGGCTTGGATGGACAAGGTGGAAGGTTGAAACTGTCTGTCTGTAGGAAAGAAGTTTAAATAACAAGACTGCTTCTTGCTAAGTTTGTACCCTTGCTGGGGTCTCCCCGACAAGCAACAGGCTCTGATTTACTCCAATATTGTTGAGAAATAGGTAGGAATTGACATGCCTCCTGCACTGTTTTAAAAGATTTCAGGTGGTAGATGGGCAGCCAGGGGGGCACCTGTGCCTAGGCACTGGGCAGACACCTAGTCTGACACCAGAGTCAAGGTGGCCCAAAAAGAAAATTCAAAAAAAATGAGGAATTTCAACAGGATGTAGTCAGGGGGAACATATTATGACGTAATAAGTCAATGGATAGTATGAGCTTGGAAACTTCTAATACTAATTCGTAAATCAATCTTGTCCATAGATATACTGTCAGACATGATTTAAAAGTATAAAAATGTTGGCAGCCCCGCTGAGGGCAACTGCCTCTTGGGCTGCTTGAGTTGTTATTTAAGCCACCGGACTTCTTAGAGAGCATTGCAGCACATCTTAATGCCACTGTGATGAGGAATGAGCAGTAGTTGGCTATGCCCTCCTCTATAAATGTTGCCCCCAAATTTGACCTGATTCTGGTGAGAATTGTGCTTTTACTAGGTGTAGGTGCCCTTTTAGGAAATTATGCTGTGTGGTATCCAGTTGGGGTGACAATTCAACACAATGGTGGTGAGAACTGTATTAGGGTTGACTGATGCAATAATGTCGGGAGTTACTGAAGCTGTTTGCTTTTCTTGTTTCTTGTAATTTTTCGAAATGGCCCTCCTCTAATTTGAAAATGAGGCTCTTTAACGTTGGGAAAGGAACCGTGACTATTGCATCTTTTATGTTTTTCCAGGGGTCATTCACATTGGTTACATATGGTTTATGGATGGTATTTTAATATCAAATTGCCTACATTTATTTAAGAAACCTTATTATCTGTTATCATGTCACCTTATCTAAATCTGTACCTTGTTCTCTTAAGAAGCCCATTCATTCACATCCATCTGCATGTTGAATGGTTGCATCCTTTGTGTAATGTACAGGCATCTTTCAGAATGCAACCTTTTCTATTTTTAACATAAACTTCCACAGAGCAAATTCTCATTGTTCATATCCCTCTTGAAGCTAGAACCATGCTTTGCCATTGTTGATTACTCAAGAATCTTAAAGTTTTCCATTTCAAAAGTATGTGTGTGTACATTGATGCTTTCGCTTTTCACTCTTTTCAGGTAATCTGATTTTCTCGCTTTAACCAGTCCTCTTTTTTTTTTTTTGGTGTTGTGTCACTCAACTTGCTTGAATAATTCAGGAAATTCCAGAAGTAAGGTTCCATATGATTATATGGAAATTCTTGGGGCAGCATATTATTTTGACATTTTCAAAAGTAAAAAAAAAAATCTTCTGTGATAAGCTAGCAGTATTGGTTGATTGTTTTCTCTGCATGGCTTTGTTAACCATACGATTTCTACCTAGCAAGCACTGTGCATCTTTATGTTCTGTAGATTTACCATAGCGAGGGGATTTCTTCAATCCTTGTATTTCTCAGTTATGCCCTTCCATGACTTCTCTGATCAATTACTGTTTTCTGTTCAAACAATGGGAAAAGTGAACCTATTATGTTTGCAGGTTGAATCCAAAAGGCGGAGAAGGTGAATAACACAACAGATGCCCATATGTTTTATCCAAGGGGTTGTATAGAGTGGTCTGCCAGTTTTCAGTTATGTAAATGTTCAGATGACTGTTGTATTCTAGAGGTTACATGGGGCTCTTGTCAGTCCTTGTAGAGCATGTAATATTTGGCATCCTTCAGTTATGGAAGATTGAAGAGAGCTGTCTGGTCTCATCAAATATTTGTATATATTTATTGGGCTTGCATGATATCGTCAGATACATGTTTAAAAGCGCTCAAACATGGCATTGTAGAGTCATTGTAGATTATGCATTTGCTCCCCATCAAGTCAAGCAACAATAAGAGCTCTATTAAGTCTTCTTAGATGCTTTCATTTGCCTTCTTAGATGGTTCTCCTTTTGGTATTTGAATCTGCAAGTCTGCAAGGTGGTGACTTGAGCTCCTACATGGGGTGATGAAACAAGCAAATAAAGATTTTGCTAGATGCTGGTTTACTAATGGTGTCATTTGATAATCTGTACCTGTATATCACATTGTCATGTATGGTTGTTGGCAGGAGCGTCTGTGGTGTCCAGTGAAATGCTAGGTTGACACGAACTAGCCTTGGCTTGGTTGGCAATTGGCATCTCTCTCCACTTGGGAGAGGTCTGGGGTTCAGAGTGGTGGTATCTGCACTGTATTTCTCAAAGGAAATGCTGGCACAACTCAAAAGAAGCATTTGGTCTTTTTATGCCTTATTATCGATTAATCCGATGATTCTTGTGTTTGATTATCCCTATGCTTGTTAATGCGCCTTGAGTAGTCTGTATTATTCCGTATTCGGTCCCCTATCGACAAATTAAAATATGCTGGGCCACGCTTGTGCTCCAGCATCAGCTTCAGATGCCTCATTTTATTTCCAGATCTGCATGCGAACTATTAAAATTTCACCATTAATAGGTGCTTGCAACAGTGGCGGCGACCCACTTCGAGGGGTGCCAAGAGAAGCCATGATACATTCTAAGCTGGCAGATTGATTTTTTTTCAGATGCAGGATCGATTTTCTTTATTTCTTCAGACACTGCATGGTAAAAGAATTTGTCAATATTTCTTAATTAATCTTCTTGCTAGTGGATACTTCAAGGAATAAATTGATTTCAAGGTATTGGATATTTTTTTTGTTTTTCCAGCAGTACAGAAACAAATGCTGCAGATGAACTCGCATCCTAGATGCAATCACCTTTGACTGCATCTTTGGATGCAACGGCGGTCTTAAGTCATAGCTCAACTGCCTTTCTATATCTAGATTGCAGCATTTAAGACCCAGATGCTCATTAGTGCCGGTCGTGCTGGAAAATAAGAAATATCAGAATTTTCATAGATAAGCAATTTTTTCGGAGCTTGGTCACTGCAGAAAGTTTATTGCTATTCTCCTTTTGGTCCAACCTCTGCAATGCAAGGTTGCTTAATAGGCACACAAAAATCTAGCATGCAATAAAAAAATTACCTATTATGTTAAATAGATTTTTACGTTGTCGTTACCTATCAATATGGAATGGCAAGCTAGTTCTTTGTGGAGCTGAAGTTGCATCATTTGATTCTTTGGATTTTTCTTTGCTTTTCTCTTTTCACAACTGCTTTTGTTTCTGTTATGCTGCCTCGCTCTAATCTAATCTCTATTAGCTGTTGTGATTACTGTTGCTTTTCAATAAAAGCTGGGTGGCTGCTTTACGAGCCCATCAAAAAAATAAAAAAAAAGACTCAGATGCGGGCAAACCGATGGCCCTTTAAAAATCCACCAAACCTGTGCACCTGAATCTTTTCAAAAGGTTCGGCTACATTCCTACAATGGCCATGAGAGCTCCATGACGCCGACACCTATCAAAATAAAAGTTACTTATCATCCAGAAGCCTGATTCAAGATTACCGAAAACCAGCACAGAATAGCTCGGCATATCGAGGCGCCAATGAACAGAGAGAGCAAGGCATCACTAGCAAAAGCAGCATCTTAATGTTAAATAAAGGGAAAGGACTATATGAAGTATGCTCGGAGGAACTAGAAGGCCTGTGAACCTAGTCACAAGGCAAGATATTTAACTTGGAAACTGGCTGACCAAGTAACACCAAATAATAAGCATGGGCAAACACCCGAGCGGAGTAAAAAAGGTCCGACATGCCGGTGGAAATTTGGACGTTCGATCGATGTATTAGGGATAGCTATTCATTTGCAGAAAGAGAGGGAGGGGGAGATGCAGATCATAGAGGCTTAACTATCTTCTGGATCTCTCAACCGAAAAAAGCTCGAATGATCCTACGAAACCAACGAGCAGGATCAGAACATATATATATGCAAGACAAGGCAATCTAAATAATCTAAACCTACTAGAAGCCTTACAAAAACACCGACTGCCGACTGTTCCCTGACGCAGCACCGCTCCAGATGAAACCCCACCATAATTAAGCAACGGTTCACGTACGGTACTCCTCCGGTTTCTGGACAATCCAGACCTCCTGCATGTACTCAGCAGGTCCCAGGTGAGGAATCTAAAAGTACGACATAAACATCATGCTTCCTTATATATATGCAACGCAACTAAAATAGAGGAGTTGCTAAGGGGCATCAATGTTACAGAAGCAATATCATAAGCTATATATATATATATCCACTCGAGTACTTATATAGTACGTACAACCTCAAAGACTTGTGAACTCTCCAGAGCACATGCATGCATGATGTAACAATATGTAAACGAAGTCGGGGCAGCAGGCAGGAACACTCTATCGGCCATAATGAGGAAAGATATGTATTGTTATTGGCACCGTCGAGATCGAAACAAGCACCAGTCTAAACGACAGAGATAAACAAGCTCAGCCGAACGCCCACCAACCTAAGCAAACGCATATTTGCTGAAAAGCTGTCGTGCATTTCCATAGATTAATGACCGCTGACCTTCCATGCATATATATTATTTTGAGCGGCATTTTTCAGTCCATGCATGTATCCTACTCATGAAGGGGTCTGAAAAATATTTTTATAAACTTTGAACTTATAATACGCAGTTGGCTTCCTCATGCATTCTTCCCTTCATCTCTAACGAGACCGTAAAAATATAAAGAGCTTATAATGTCACAGAGAACTTAGAATGTAACCCCCGCAACGGAATTTTAATCTACAATATTTCAAGCATGAGAAAAGATCCTGATCGCATGGACTCATCCTCGGTCTAGGCTATCCGATCCAACGGAAGGAGTATGACTCAACCTCGGAACTAGATATCCCATTGGGGGCAGATAATCATGTGAGATAAAGATAATGAAAAAAGCACCTCTAGAAAAAACTATGTTGATAATCATGTGAGATAAAGATAATGAAAAAAGCACCTCTAGAAAAAACTATGTTTGTAAAGGTTAAAACTTTTCAAGCACAAACAGAGGTTCCGTGCATATATATGTATATACTCTTTGACTCGGAACGTTATCACGAATGTGCGAGTCATAAGGTACATTAAATTCTGGCACATGAAATTCAAAAAACTAACCGCGGATGGCGGATCTTGTTAAATTTATTAAATAACAAAGCTAATTAAACTATAATGCCATGGAGCGGGATCCGATACCACAGTACAGCAACAGCATTATATATAGCGGGTAATATGGAAATAAAAATGTTTTCCTAAACGACAAAATAGGTGACGTATAGCCCGGGAAGGCATGTCGACCCATGACATGGTAGGGCCACATATACGGCCCACTATTATGTAGACCCATGCAGGTGAAATAGGTTGAGGACGACAATAATTAGGTTTGTTGTGGATTTCAAACCGGGCATGATATGGGTACTCATAGTGCTAATGTTAATTATATTATAATAATAATATAATAAGTTATTTTTATTAATCCTGCTACTATATTTATCCAAAAAAAAGTTGTATCATTATTTGCTACTTTCATTTGTATTGAATATACTTCATCTATTCTTAAATAGTTAAAAAGCGGCACCGTGTGCATGTACCCAGACATGTTAAAAAGCGGCGCCGTCGCCGCTTTTTAAAACATTGAGATACACATATAGGTAACATATTTTATTTATTGCCATCTTTTTGTCGCATCCATATCCTTTCAGATTCACTAGCTATAACCATTGTTATTGGAGTGTTACAATTCACGGCCCAAATCCTATATATGGTCCCGATCAAAATGGCTCTAAATTATAGTAATAATAATAATAATAATAATTGTAGTAAAATTGCTATCCAAATCCCCGCTCCAAACATCATTGGGTAAGTGTCAGAATTGAGGAGGGATATTTGCTGGTTTTTGTTCAATGTGCATGGATCCGAGAACACCCAATCGCCGTCAATTCCGCTTTATTGTCCATCCAATTATGAGAGTCGGGGAATGCTCGATGGAAAGGAATAGAGCAACCGAATCACGGCAGGGGGCCTACATTAATATTTCTAATCTTTTACGTTACATAAATCTAGAATATAATGTGCTGACGGTGAGGAAGAAGATGGATCTGCGTAAGCTGTCCTAAATTTCCGCCGCACATTTTGGGTCCACCCGGTTTCTTGTTCTTTTATTTTTTTTTTTTTGAGGTCCACCTGGCAGCGTTCTCTTGGACTCACCTTCTCGACCACTTCGAGTGGAGAACCCGGCCATTTCCGACTGGTTCATTGAGTCGGGTGGGGAAGCGACTGGGCCTAATTGCAGTCGGCGCGCACGCTGTAAACCCACACCTTCCAGGCTCCAGCATGCCGCGGTACGAGCAACGCGGGCACAGCGCACCGTGAAAACAACGGCAGCGCCGTTCCAAGTGATGCATGCAGGAAGCGTTAGGTGGCAGCACCACCGCTGTCTGTCAATTGTCATGATCCCACTTCGAATCTGGCTTACGCCAAGCTTGCTTCTCAAGAATTTATTGATTTGCTCTGGCCCCTCGTCTGCTCCAGCTTAGCTACAGATGCTAGCTGTCTCTTTTGTATATGTTGGGAGGCTAGCTGCTTGTTGATTTCGTTAGGTTAATTTTGTCTTCATCTATTTTGGAGCTCGCGTACGTTCCCATGTGTGTATGATATTAGATTCAGGGATTTCTCTTCTTCTTCTTCTTCTTTTTAATTTAATCTCCTTCAAGTTCAATAAAAAATAATCTCCTTGAGCATTAAGAGGAGGTACAACAAATACTATTTTTTATGTTCAATTAATTGCATACGTAACCGCTGATACCTCAGCCTAACGGCACCCACCCCTTTCTCTATCTCCCTTGAAGGAGATGTATGGAGAGAAGTATCGAGTGACTGTTCTTCAGGCGCCAACATCTTTGGCAGTTGCCACCCACAATAAAACCATACATAGGACTATAGGAGCTATATGTACGGTAAATTAATGATAAAAAAATATATCCATTATGTAACTTGCTCCATGCACAGAAACCTATGGACATATCATGCAGTTACACATCTTTTGCAGGCTAGTATGGATTTCCATAGGAGACAAAAATTAATGAGGACGCTCCAAACTTACGATCGAACCCTCCTAATTCGATTGGACCGTCTTTGCCCCATAGAGAAGCCCGGCACCCAATAGGCAAACAAGGCTTTACAGGTCATGCGGTCCCACCTCCATGGCATCCTCCTTTCCTGTGTCTGGTGTATGGTGGAATGCCCAAGAGGAGAGAGGGGAGGAAGAGGGTGGGAAGATCCCCTGGCCCGAGCCAAGAATGCACTTGGGGTCGAACTGGGCCTTGAGCCTACGGAATCGGCCCCATTTGGGCCCGAAGTGCCGGGCCCAATCGGCCCGAGTCAAGTGGTGCGGCAGGTACTGCTTCACCTGGATGCCCGCCTCCTCGCAGAAGGCTAGAATCCTCTCGTTCTGCTGGCTAAGGTACTCCAGGCCCTGAGTCGACTCGTCCGAGTCAGGCAGGGCCGACCTCAGAAAGGCCACCAAGTAGAACACCTCCTCCTCGGGTGTAACCACCGAGCTCCTCTCGTCCCACCTACATTTTTTTTCCCCAAATCAGAAACATCATCGGACATAGATATAAATATATCTTCGCCAGTGAGGACTAGCTACCTAGGTTTGACCTCCTCATTGGAGAAGCTTCAATTCTAAGTGTGGCGATTGAAATTTGAAAGTGTTCAAAATGCATGCCTTCAACGAGCATCGATTGGAGAGATAAACACAAAGTAAAGCAACCAAAGTTGAAAGAGAATAACATGTCTCCCTGTCTTGGATTCCCTATCCCAATATTCAACCCTTTTTAGGTGTTGATGAAAGCAACACCTCTGGCATCAACAAAGCATGGCGGATTGAGAAAGATGGACACAACCCAACTAAATAAATTAGCGTTTGAAAGCGATCTGACACCACGTTTTTTAAAACAGGAAGGAGTCGCCAAACGCTACAAATTTTAACCGCGGCACGGTAAACGACGTGGAAATATTGGAGTGGTCGACGGTAATGGAAACGGCATGAATGCAGATGCTGCATTTTCGTGTCGTCTTAAAGTGTGTGGTGGTGTCCGACCTACTGCAACCTTCATGGTTAGAGTTGGCGGGCGGCCATCCACAGGACCACCGTGATTAAATAACAATCTATCCCAGCCCCCAATATATATATATATATATATATATAAAATATGTATGTATGTATGCATGCATGCATGCATGCATGCATGCTCATGAACATGATCTGTACCGTCTGTGGCCTAAGTATCAATATCATATGTGCATGCCATGTGGTCTAAGTATGTGCATTAGTAAATTAAATAGGAGCGCGAGTTGCATGCATGCAAGCTGCATGAGGCATGTGGGGGGGTGATTAATTACTTGTGCTTGTTCATGGGGTAGATGAGGATTGGTCCGCTGGTCTTGTTTCCGAGGATGGCCCGAAAGACCCCATGGTCGAAGTCGGCGATGCGAGACCCCGGCACAAAGAGGTTGAGCCATGGATGTGGTACATCCCACATCCCCTTGGCCCGGAGCTTGAGCTCGGCCTTGTGGACTCGATCGAGGAAGTCGACATAGGGAAGGTCGGTCGTGAACACCGATGCCGGTATGAACTCCAGCTTCGTCAGTAAAGCCTCCACTTCCTGCAGCCCAATCACACATAATATTAGCAAAGTTAGCAAAGCTCTCTTTCTTTAATGAAGGGACTGACGAATGGTCATATTATGTTAGGTTGGAAAGGTGAGCAGTGATGTAATAAAGTAGTGAGAGGTGATGGAATAAGATCTAGAGTGGAGATTTTCTTTCATGTTCTCCATGTGGGCGTCTCCTGTCGACGGTTTGAGGATAAGGAAAACCATGGCAAACCAAAAGCCGTATCATTGGTTCTTTTAGGTAGGGGAATAAAAGAATATAGGCCAAGGAAGCGGGCTGCTTCCTTGTCATCTACAAACATTACAACCATGCACCTACCTGGTCGACCAAGCCGGCAGTGGACTCGTCGTAGTTCTTAGTCATCTCCAAGCAGTATAGTACACCACCGTTGGCTCCAATGGAGCTGATCTTGACTGGGTTTCGAGGGGAGAAGAAGGAGGACCTCCAGTTGTTGATCAGGCCCTCGTCGACGATGACAAAGCCTTCAACGTAGTCGAACCTCTCGCTCCGGTGGGCGCTGTGAAGGGAGATGAGGTGCTCCTGGTCTCGAGTGAACGTTGTGAAATTGGAGTAGAGCACTCGAATCCATCTCACCTGATCACCAAAAAGAAATCGGATATGGCCCATGTTAGGAGATCACCCCCTCCCTCCCCACACACAAAAATAAAAATAAAAAAAATGAGATTCACATGAAACTTTTTTTTTTTTTTGCTCTCTCCAATTATGATCCGATTCTCCATCGTCTCCCGGCTACCTCCAAGCTGTCTTGCATGACTTTTCCCACCAAATTGGTGAGGTGTCAGTGTCGTGCTGTCCAGGAAAAACAGTGCAAAGTGCACAAAAGTTTCGATTTCTTGTACAGGTGTACACTTGGAGGGAATGGTGTTCCAAGATGGCAAGGTGGTAATCAGACCCGGCCTCTTTCTTCTTCCTTCAGGGAAGGTGGGATAAAACAAAATGGTCCCAAACAAGCTCATGTTGGAAGAGAGAGAGAGAGAGAGAGAGAGAGAGCACAGCCTTTTGCTTGGCTTGTTAGGCCAGTCAGTCGCAGGCTAAAGTCAATATATGGTCATCACAGATAAGCAAGGAGATAGTAAAGGGAAGAGCAATCAAAGGTGTGTGTGTGTGTGTGTGTGTGTGTGTGTCAATATATCATGGATGGTATGACTATGAAACTAACCCTTCGGGGAGCAGGCTCCAGTGCTATTCTAGCCCTTGTTATGATCCCGAATTGTCCCAAACCACCAAGAACTCCATAAAATAGCTCGGAATTCTCCTCTTCTGAACATGTCAGGATCTCCCCCATGCCTAGAAAACAACGGAAAACATGAAGCAAGCATATTAGAAACCGTATATATAGAGAAGCAGGGAGTACTGACACCTAATTTAGTACATAACGCATGATATATAGATAGTATATGAAGAAGCCAACCTGTGACCACATCGAGCTCGTAGACATTGCTTATTTGGGGGCCATGGTGGAAGGCCTGCCCACTGATCCCAGCATTGGAGAGGGTTCCCCCGACTGAAAGATAGAGGTAGTCGGTCCACGACTTTGGCGCGAGCCCGCCGTTCTCCAGCGTCCAGTTCAAGATGTCGATCCACAGCTCCCCACCCCAGACATCCACGTAGTACTCCCCGAGGGATGGGGAGTACACCGGGCGGGGCCTCGCCCGGTGGCCTGCGGCTCGGCCGTACTGGCTCATCTCGATCACGACCCCTCCCGGCGCCTGGGCCTGCCCATCGATGGAATGGCCATGGCCCCGGGCGGAGACCGGGAACCCCTGGGCCGAGCCATAGGCCGCCCGGACCAGGCTGGCGACGTCACCAGCCGAGGCCGGGCGCATGACGGCCATCGGCTCCGCCCGGGTCATGCCCCCAAAGTCGACCGAGGCCCGGCCGACATCGGAGGGGTCCAGGCTGACCTGGCCCTCCACGTCCAGCTGCAGCAGCTCGGCGGGCTCCAGCGTCAGGCCGACGGTGGAGATCAGCCGGCAGATCGCAAACAGCAACAACACCAAATTCTGCGTCATCTTCCCAAACTCAAACTCCTGCCAACAAGCACAAGAAACGGGTCCAGTATATATCCTGTAGCCTCGTTGGGTTGCCTTTAAACTACGGACGATGCTAACGTGCGCCTTCGCCGGAAAAGGAAGGGAGGAACACAAGGGGAAAGAGAGGGAGGGGGAGAGAGAGAGAGAGGACTTGGAGGAGGAGAAGGGATGGGTTTATCGTATATATAGGGCAGAAGGGAGGGAAGAAAGCTAGAGGGCGAGAGGAACAAAATCTTGTGGCAGTGCGTGGGGACTCGTGGCGATTGCTAACGTAAGCCGAGATCGCGCTTCCTTTTTTTTTTTTTTTTTTGGCTGCCGTTTTAAAAGATCTCCCTCTACGCAACATGCAAAGATTCTACGATAAGGATTGACTCGACCTCTTTCTTCTATTTTTTTTTCACTCTCCTCCTTCCACTACTATAATTATCTCTTTCTCTTTCTCGTTTAACACGTGGCAGAACAACATGGGGGAGGAGACAGGGGGCCAGTGGCGGGGTCCTTGGGATCCTGGGGATCTTAGGTAGGGCCATGCAGGGCCGTGGTTCACGTGGAGATTTGGTCTGGGGGTGATGCACCAGTGTTGAGGGTGAGGGGAGAGAGGGAGAGGGACAGAGCGACAGGGAGAGAAAGAAAGAGAGGGTGTTGGCGAAGCCCAACCAACTGTTGATTTGAGATTCTGTACGTAGGGGAAGGGTGGTTAGGTGGGTGGGTAGAGCAAACCTGATCCACCTTCCGACTCCATTTATTTCCTTGTAGCAAAATGTCGTGGCAGCATCTAACCTAAAAACTTCTTGTCCCTGATCTTCTTCCTTTCAATAAAAATTTCACCTGTGGGAGCTAACATGACCTTGATCATTTGGTTGGCACCCCCTCTTTTGCCTGAATCAATCCAAGGTTTGGGCCTCAATCATGGCATTCCCATGCCATCAGGGGCAGAAGCATATTTTGCTTTTTCTTAAGGCGGCCTACATGCATTAGAGCGCCTGTGTCATTTCGACAATTCAATTCTTCAAAGTGGACGTTTGGCTGACGAAGAATTCTTCTAGTTTTTGATTAATCATATACGCAATTCTTTATTTTCCGCTCTGGATCCACGAACCACTCCATTGCCAAATCCCCATCCGTGCTTCCAACGCATAGATGCAGGCGTACGTGGCTATACCTAACCGAACACTCTGATGCACTCATCTGCCTTACCTCAGCAATTGATCTGAGAGCCAGGGTGGCTCCCTATTGATGACTGCGTACGTACTTCGTACAATTGTCCCCTCCATAATGACTGTATCTGCCGTGAAATAAATATCCAAGATTTGGTCTTCGGTCATACTATTCCATCGACATATTTATGAAAAGCATTTGCACTTGGATCGATTTGCATACATTGCAAACCCAGAGGAAGAGGAAGCCGATTGATCCGAATATCTGATATCAAACACCGTCTTTATTTAGCTGATTTTTGTAAAAATTTATACTTTAATGGATTGAATGCATGATATGTGTCCTCTGCAAAGTGGCAATATGCCAACGCTTGCTTATCTTAAATTGAGAATGATACAATAAAATGACATGGAGATTAGCAACAACACCAAGGTCAAACCTTACTCTATGGCTTTCCAACAATGAAGACCGTATAGTTTTCAAATATTTCATGACTAAAGGTGCAAATAGGTTAGATCAGACTGGGTGATAAGCGACCTCAACCCAATATGGTTCCTTATTCAACTCCTAATATTGGACCTAAACCCAACCCCAATAGAAGCTAAGATCGGGTTGGATCAGGTTGGGTCGGGTCATATTCATGGCTAAAATTTTTGATCCAAGATTGAGATTGTTCAGGTCGGATCGTGTTTGTGTATAACCCGATTTCAACCCAAAAAATTCGGATCTAAATCGAGTCTGAATCACACATATGAGGTTCTAAGGTCAAAGAGTTAAAATTTGGACAAAAAAAAATCCTAGCTTCATCGTAAGACATAAATATTTTTTTGCAAGCAGGCTATGACACATTCAATATGATAGTTTTTTTTCAATAAGGCTCACAAAATAATGGAAAAGAGATACAAAAGTCGAGTAAGCCCTATGGATTATACTAATTATTATGTTTAAAGATATCTATTAGACTCAAATAGTGTATAAATAGATTGCTAAGTCAGTCACAGTATCAATCTACAACCTAAAAGTCAAACTTCCTATCCAAGAATATCACTTAGTTATCTAGTTTCCAACAGCATCTTCTATGTCATGTAAATAAAATTAGATCAAAAAGCTTGGATTGGTGAGATGATGACACATTTATTTCAAACAAAGAAATTGATGATAAAAGCCACCATTAAATGGTTCTACAAATTCTGGCACATAATTCCCGAGCGCTATGCTTTCATTTTGATCATATTGTGCGCAAATGAAGTTTATAAATGTAGTTTATAGATATTCTACATGTTAAGATTTGTATATGGGTTAAACCATCAATTAAAGTAAGCTTGCACAACTTATTCTATCAAGCCCCAAATTCAGGATATAGAATGGTCATGCTACCGTGGAGTACAACTTACGATAATGCGAAGCCAACCATTACATCTTAGCTTCTAAATCCATCACAAGCAAAATAAAAGTTCAATTTCATCATCCATTAAATAAAACTAATACTGGTCATAGCGCCTAAATTTGAACAAAAATATGAAAACCTATAATTTTTAAAATTTTGAAAGCCATTAACTCTAAATTCATGGTCAATTAAAATACTAAAATTCTTCTACAATATCACCAAGCTTACTAGCACAAACTCCAATTCTAGACCATTCTTCGTTCCTACTAATCCTATTCGTCTGAAAAAAGAGAGAGAAAAAAGAGATCTGAACTACATAGTACAGTAAGTAAACTTTTTACAATCTTACCGGATCAAGCATAAGTTTTTGCATGAATTGACACATCATATAGAGAAAATAATAATTATTGCAAGATAGAATATTTCATAATATTATATAATAAAACAAGTCATAAAGTCAATTGTGCATGCAAAAATCATCAATATGTCATAACAATAGTTCCAAGTGTATAGCATAAATAAAATTATAAATTATTTACCATTTAACAATATCATTCGTCAAATTACTTCTCTCGGACTAAATGCTAAAGTCACTATTATGCTCATGACAAGGCCGTAATCGATAAAATACCAACTACTATTATCCGTTGACAGGATCGTATCTACTATTATCCACTAGCAAAGTCGTATGCCAACTACTATTATCTACTAGTAGGGTCATACACCAACTACTATTATCCACTAGCAAGGTCATATGGAACTAGCTTCGGATGTCGATTTATCCCACTTTCAAATGCCATATATAGCTATTTAAAAGTCTTTTGCCACAGTTCTTAAAATATTTTTTTAAATCATATTTTATTGAATTATATATAAATAAAATACTAAATGGATTCATAGAGTTCACAGTCCATAAATAAGTGTTTAATAGTAGAATAATCATGAAATTATTCTTTTCATAAAAAAAATACAAATTTCATAAATATAGGGTTCATAATTCATAAATAAATCAATAATATTAAAATAATCATTGAACTATTATTTCATAATAAATTATAAATTTTATAATATCGTATGCTTGATTCTTAATTTTAAAAAAAAATGATATCATCAATATTTAATATTAGTTTTCATACTTTCATATAAATCATAAACATGAAAAATATATGAAAATTTAAAAACTAATAAGGAGTGTCAAGGTTACTTACAAGTTCGAAAACTAGTAAGGAGTTTAAGGTTTACTTACAAGTTCAAAAACTAGTAAGAAGTATAAGATTTACTTATAAATTTGAAAACAAGGAGTATAAGATTTATTTACTTCTTTTGTCTTATACCTTCAAACTTCACAAGATGAATTTGCTAAACCTTGCTTCTGACGGCATTTTTCGACCTTTATTTTTTGATGGCACAATGCTAGAGAATGGTGAATTCGAAAGAACAAAGAGAAAAAAAGAGGAAGAAAGAGAGAGGGGAGGTGGTGGAGGTTGGCACTCGGCGCTGGAAAAGAGCTTCCTATTGATAAAGGTTATCTAGGATTCTAGTGGCCTTAGGAGAGTTCTAGCAGCCCTAGATTTTCTATTTTTACTAAGAGTCGCCTGACATATATAAGAGACCAAATCTTACTGAAGGATTCTAAAATGCATGCATCTATTATAAAGTCTATACAGTCGATACACTGTAATCAAGCATGAGTGCAAATCCTCCACAAATCTAGCGGTAGGAAATTCCTAGAGTTGGGGTGTGATTCAAAATTTTTCAACCCATTAGACTCTTGCCAAGTTCGGTAAAGGTAAACCGTATGCCATTGGGGTCCATTTAGTTTCTTATTTTTGACTAAATCTTCACCAAATTTTCTTTAATGGATATATATATATATATATATATATATATATATATATATATATATATATGATTTATAGTAGTCTCAGTTAATTGTTGCTTGTTTGGTAGGTGTAACTGCCCCTGGGGTAAGAAGTATAAATACGATCCTCCATTGATTGATTGTTTGGACATATGGCAAGAGAGACCACTGCATTAATTCAGATTTGTTTGGCAGCCACTGGACAAGAAGATCTTATAACTAGGTGGGAGAGGAACTAGTTAGATTTGAAAAACAGTGTGAAAAAGACACAGCCTCCTTACACTACATCGATCAATCTGATTGCGGATGATTTTTACCAGGGTTACTCCTACCAAGAAAGATTTTTACTGGGGTTATAACTCCTGTGCAGATGAGCCCTTTGGATTTCTTAGTGACGTGCTGAGCTTTGTTTAGGTGGGAACAGGCCGAGGGTTGTGCTACCAGTCTGAAAAGTGATCCCTTTGGGCGTGGTATCTAGCGTTTGCTTGCTTAGTGCATTTCATTTATTTTGCTTCGTTCTCCATTGAAATAAATCTGCTGATCTTTACTATAAACAAAAAAAGAAATGAAGAAAAAGGGGCAGCTGCACAGCTTTCTTTAATGGCCGAGCTTTTTATACTGCAAATCACCGGAGAATATGGGTTGATCTGACATTTGCAGGGAAAAAGGCCAGTATATATAGAAGTTTTTTTTTTTAGGCAACGGTCACCCACACCAACCTGGCACGAGAACAATCAACAAAATTAAGGGAATAAAGATGATATAAGAACAGAGGAACAATTACATGACATGTCCAGAAGATCTCTCTAAAGTGTTCGAAAGTAAAGAATGTGATTCAGTCAGCAGTCCTGCTCTCCTTTTGGTACACATGCATGACCTAAAAAGTGCTGTACTCATGCACTAACCGACGTATATCACACAATAATGGGTGTCCATCTCCCCTCCGTCTCTCGGACCGTATCCATTTAACTATTATGGTTGAATCCTTCTCAAGAAGAATGCTCTCAGCCTCTAATATTTGTCTCGTAAAGATAAAGCTCTTTCAGGTTATCGAGAGCTCTGACCCAAAAATCATCATCTCGAAAATGTCCCTCAACATTAGCCAGCCTAGAGGTACGATATTTGATTACAAAACTAACTCCTCTTCTCTCTCTCCACCGCATGATATGCTACCGTCCAAGTTTATCTTTTTCTCCTAATGGCCGAGCTTTTTGTACTGCAAAATCACCTGAGAATAGGGATCGATCTGACATCTGCAGGAAAAAGGGCCTACATATATCGAAGCTTATCTTTTTCACCTCTTCCGTCATATGGATATTTTTTCGGCACTTACCTTTTCCGGTTGTTTTTTAAGCTGTTGAAGATACTTGTCCTTTTCTCTCTTTTTTTTTCTTGATGAAAAAGTTGAAGATATTTGTCGTTTCTCATGTTCTGCACACTCGTTATAATTTGTTGGTCTTCCATTAATGTGTTTCCAATGTTTTGCTTGCATTCCAGCGTGTTCACTGCTTTCCTCTGGCGAACTCATTTCTAGCATGATCTACTATTTTTCACACATTTCATCTGAGTGGCATTTATATTGCTTCGACATTGATCCAACTTACTTCATGTTTTCAAACAGTTAAAGTCGGTAGAGTACGTGACAAAACCGAAGTCAAGTCAGTAAAAAATTTGCACGGTCCCGCCATTATATCAAAGGGGTCGAGCTGTCGAAATGGTGCTGGGTCACATCCATTGGCACTGGCCGCCATGGCGCGATGGCCATGCAATCCAGAGTCCGGTCTAAAGCAAATGGCACCGCATGAGAGCACGTCTATTTTAGAAACGGAACTGTCGATAGCTCGCAAGAGTGAGATCGATCGATCTCTATTTATGGGGGACCATCGCCTTCTTGCTGTCCTAGCTAGCTCCTAAATTGCCAAGATGAACCTGAGTTGGCTTTAGCCCCAGCTTGAATCCAATCCAAGCCCCACCACCAGTATTACTCGTAAGTTCCATATATAACGTCTCTTGAGTTTATCGATGGTTCCATGTTCCCATATCGTGAGACCCAACATTTTGAGCCACCTCGCCGGCCGGCGCGCATTTCATCAGGGCCGCGGTAATTAACAGAAAGCAGACCATCCATCTCAAGTCTCAAGTGTGAAAGATTTTGGCTGTAATTAGAAAACAGTACTGGTAATTAACAGTTATTTGCAATGCATGCGACGACAATGGAACGTCCGATGGACTGACATGGACGTCTCCATTTAAACCTTTAGATCTCCATTTAGGGCTACCACGGGGCCAATGTTCATGTTACTATATTTGGTAGCATGCAAGCAGGGCCGGCCCAACCCTTAGGCCACTGAGGCGGTCGCCTAAGGCCCCGGCCCAAAGAAGGCCCACCGCAGAAAATGCCTCAAAGACAAAATGGAAAAAAAGGGCCCCCTGTGAATTCGCCTTAGGCCGGCCCACTGTAGGGAAGGCCTCAAAGACAAAACGGCCTTAGGCCCCCAAATACATTGGGCCGCTCCTGCATGCAAGTGATCATGATAATGGTGCGGCGAGTTCCATTATTCTAGATGTAATACTGGGCATTTGGTAAGATTATAATAAGTGGTGCAGGTTTCTCGGGTGCGACTGTGGGGTTCGGAAAGCCACCCCACTCGATGCAGCTAAAACCTTCATGCATGCTCCAATAGTTCATGCACTGTTGTCCATATCGCATCCATGGACCACCCTCGCAGGCCATGTGGCTTTGTCGCAACAATTTTTTCTATAATCATAGCAAAGCTGTCATAATAGACTGCATTGTACTTTTTCACACGCACGTTAAGGACTCATTTGGTTCGCAAAAAAAAAAAAAAAAAAAAATTTTGCCAGAATATTTTTTTCAAAAGGTCAATTCTTACAAATATAATACGTAGAGAAATAATTTTGGTATATTTGATTGATCATGAAAAAGAGAATCGTTAGAGTAGCTTATGTTTGGTTCAGCATCTTTTTTTTGTTTTTTTTTTTTAGGAAGAGAAAGTTAGTGTAAAATATCTATTATACTCTTAATCAAGGAAAAGATCTTATTCCTGAATTTTGATAGCTTAAAGATACTTTGGAAAACTCCAACCAAATAATAGGCTTTTCTTCGTTTTTCTCCTCTTTTCTGGTGAACCAGATGAGTCACGATATCCATTTTACAAGCGGATGGCCATCATGATATCCCATATATGTTCGGCATCCATAATGACCTCGTCTATTCTTGAGAATTATGACAGCCGTCCATCTCTAAGGTAGCGGCACGAGTTATGACAGCCGTCCATCTCTGCAGTGCAAAACACATACCGTATAGGGTCCCAATTCAATCATTGTATCTCTCGGATGCAAGCATCCGAAGGTTGAAGTTGGGCACAAGATCCCTGAGTCAATTTAGTAAGTCTTGCTCCACTTTTAGTGTCTTCTAGGTAGGTGCTTGATTCTTATATATGTTTTATCTTGGTAGGAAGGCCATCTCGATCTTTAAGAGGGAGGGGAGATTTTTCCGACTTCTAATCTTACCTTCTTTTCAGGGATTTGGTGCTTCGACATCGAGGCCGGCAATTCCAGCAAAGAGGACGTCGATAGGATTGCTCATGGGTTGTACAAGCTCGACGAGGATTGCTCAATTTCTTCGGCAAGGACAATGGAGTCACATGCATTGAAATGTAAAGCACAAAAAGGAAAAAGGGACGGGTCAGCAATTTCACATGAAGCTCAGCAAGTCTCCCCCCCCCCAACTTTTTTTTTTGTTTTGTGCGTCTATCCTAATTCCTACGTAGCTATTAGTTATCTCTAAAAATGACCATAAACCTTTTGTTGCTAAGTTAAGCCACATCAGACGAAACAACTAATAAACATCCAACTTTTTCTTTCGGCGAAGGATGGTTGTTCAAACTTTTAGACTAGAGGCGCATATATTGCATTGATCAGGATGCGTCGTGCAAATTTGTCGATCGAGCTCTTCAGGCTAAAACTAATTCATGGGAATTCAGAGCCAAATGTTAACCGTATGACCAACTCCAACTCATCACACTCCCAGCAATCTCTGGACTCAGTCAAAGGTCCAAAACTACTTGCTAATACGTAGCTCCATGCTGTCATGCTCCTCCTAATTGCGGGATGAGATGCTGTCCTCGAAACATGGTAATTTTTCCCAGGATTAACATGGCCAGTACGGTGCAGTCGCTGGTTAATGAGCTAGGTAGAGACCTGATTTAATTCGCTCATGGCTAATATAGAAAAGTTAGTGCAGCTCTTGGATGTTGTCTGGCGTCGACAACATAAATTACAGAGGGATACAGTTTCATAATTATGGTTTGGCACAATCTGAACCACACATGGCTGCTACCATGCTTTCGCACGTAGTTGGCTCACAGATTCAGGTGGTGACGACCTCTCCAGAACCGACGAAAACAAGAAAAGATGATCTCATGTAAAGTTATGAGATCCAAGTTAATTCATTCCTTTTCTTTTCTTAATTTGAGATAGCAATCTCCAAAGTTTATTGTTTCCGACTACCTATCGCTATTCCTTCAGCGCCCCTCCCCTTCCTTTTGACTACCTATCGCTATTCCAAATAACTCGATCGGCCCTCGATCCAAAAGAAACAATCCCCAGTTTAAATTTCCAGACTAGGATTGATCCTGTATAATTAAGAAAAATTATTTCTGAAGGTTCTTATTGATCATCGGACGTGGTAAACCACTGTAAATGTTGGATTTGCTAAAAATTAGAGAAGAAAAACATTGGTGAAAGATTCCGGCACATGTACTTGTTGCTTTGACGTGGGCTTGATACAGCTATCATGCATGGCCTCTTGGAACAGGGGGATTCGAAACCAGACTCCTGCAAAATGCCGACCAACGTCGGCACGACGTGTCAAAATGCTCGACCACGAAATGAAGTTCTTAGCTGGCTTCTCATCGACTTTGGAAGGCTCTTTATATTCAAATCATGTCAAAAATTTTGTTCTCCGAACAAAAAAAGAGGCATCCCGGTCGAGATATTTTAGTAATAGTACGTAGTTTGGCTCCACATACGTAGATTTAACGGAGGGAAGCAAATTAAAGAAAGATGTTGCCGTAAAAAGGAAAGAGATGCTCGTGAGGTGAGAGTGAAGACTGTACGATTCGACTTTTCAGAACTCCAATGGCGTCACGCTGGGATCGACTTGGGAAGTAGGGCGGCATGGCCGACGCCGATTCCCCCTATGCATGGATAAGTGTGCGAGATATTCTCTCAGGATTAGCTTCTCTACGTACCTATCAACTCATGCATACGTACTACCTCTTAGCCTCCAACAGTACGTGACGCCGCTATGAGGCTCGAAGGCACTTGCAGCGCGGGTTGTAAAGTGTGGATAGGCTCGTGCATGGAGATGATCTACATTGGATTTGGTGGTGCAATTATGCAAGGGCTTTCTAATTACCAATGTAGGTCATAAGGCTAAGAGCAAGCTACCCAGACAGAAGAAATTTAAAAAAAAATAGTTTTATGCACGGTGCCAAATTAAGATGAACCATGTCTCCCTGCAAATAATGGGACACACCCTGCAAGTCTAGCCATTCCAGCTCCTGCCGAGGGCTTGCGTTGCTGGTCTATGAAAATTATTAGCATGTTACTGAAATTTAGTACAAATTTTGTAAATGCAATATCTGCCCAAAATAATCATTGCAGCCGGTAAGTATTCATGTGCATTCGGCAAGAAACAGGAAATAAATACCATCTGTAATAGAACTAGAAGTGCTATATATATATAGTTTCAGCTACATGCATCTCCCGGTATTTCATCTCCGCCTTCTAACAACTACAACTAATTAGACTCAGATCTAGCAGCTAACTTGCACGGATGGAACATATAGCTAATGCCATGATTTTAGAATTAAGTTTAAACATTGCCAATTTCATAGCAGCAATATATATATAATATCACAGCTAAACAAATATTAAGGTTTTATCTTTTTAATGAAGCCAATAGGGAAAACTTTTCTTTTTAAAAAACAAATCACAAAGCTAGAATTGCAAGATCCAACAGCGCGCACACTGTGCACAAGTTTTGACACGAAGTTCGCACTCTATACTAAAGAGTAAAAATAAACAAATAAATGGTACTTATGAGATGCCCTTCAACAGAACAAGACCGCTGGGGAAATGGAACGGCTGTAGGATATTGCAGAGCAGGACAAAGTGGTGGCCGGTTCTTTTTGATTTTTATTTTTATTTTTTTTTTGAAAAAAACAAGGGATACTGGGCTGCAAAGTAGACACGGAAACCGTCATGAAGATCCACAGCCTGTCCTCTCGATGATAAATGATGAAATTAACAGACACGCCTTCGAAAGCAAAGAAGCAAACAGAAATCTAAGGAGCAGGTAATTAACCAGAGTTTGGCGCATATGGCCGATGGTGCTTTAACTAGGTAAGGCAGGCACCCACTTTGATGCTGCACTGATGTGATAGGGGCCCAACCCAACATGCTATATGCGTCCAACCAAAGAATGATAGGCCTGTCATGCTGTGAGATCCACCTGGGTCCTAAAAGCTTGCCTCACCTGCCCCACCCCTCGGCCTCACAGAAGGTGAGATGTATCCAACCCCTTGCAGTGTGGGGCCGATACGACCGCAGGCTGGAAAGCTAGGTTTTGAATTGAAAGGCTCGCCCACAAGCCGGGCCGGTTTAATTTGGGGAGAGAGGTTGATCCCTGTGGGCGCAACCCCCTGGGGTGCCTCCGGCCGGATTCTCTCATCTTTTGGAGATACCAAGGAAGATATGAGCCCTGGGTTGGCAGTAGCTTTAATTTAAGGTGCCACGAAGATGTATATATTAATATAATACGGGCACTGTCTTGTGCTCCTCTTTCCCTTCTTGCTTTCTTTATCTGGGGAGGGCATTATATATATATATATATATATATATATATATATATATATATATATATATATATATATATATATATATATATATATATATATATGCTGCCATCCAATGCGATTCAGGTTCCTCGGTGGTGCCAGCGCAAACAGCCAAGCTCCCCTGCAAGCATGCTAGATTCCAAGCGCGGAACCCTAAGCAACAGGTAACCAAGGGAGTATAACCAACCCAAGCTCGGCTCCTCGGAAGAATCTTTTACAAATATAGCCTTCAGGTGGGAGAATGACGGTAGTTCTTTTTATGACGGGTAATTCACCTTGCCAACTTTCCAACGATACCCTGCACGATGGGCCAATTTGTCGATCTTTATTTTGTACTTTGCCATGCCCAATCCTCCCATCCACTTTGTCACCCCCCCTTCTTCCTCCACATATTGGCGATGATTGCGTCAGTTGTTGCCCAGTGGATTATCATTGGCGAGGATCGCCCATTCGTTTGCCAGTCGGTTTGCTTTTCAAGAGGGGAAAAAAAAATAAATAAATTAAAAATGATAAATACTTTGTCGCACGGCATGCAATCTGAAATGATGATGTTGTTACTTCAGCTAACAATTTGCTCAAACTCAGACATGACAATGGTTGTCTCCGGGGTGGGTGGATGGTCATCTTTCAACCATTCCGCTGACATGTTGCGGCAGAATTCAGAGCATTTCAGTAGGGGTTGTGCAAGAGTCTCGGATTTGGTAAGAAAAAAAAAAAATCAAGTAGTCATGGATCATTGGAGGTTTTTCATTCATGTCATCTCCAAGCCACGAAGACTCGCTGGATCGACAGATCACAAGCTGCAAGTTAAGAGTTGCATTTTGAAATAAAGGAAAGAGAACACCCCAACATTCCAGCCTCTCAAGGCATGTAGACGACAAGCAACAGCCACTCACATCACACCAGAAACCACCTGGCTTTTAATCAATGATTCCTTTTTTTTTAAATAAAATAATAACAATAATAATAATACATGACCGGGCATCAGATAAACCGATACATGAGATCTGTTCCCAGTATATAACATTCACATTGCCCATGCCCTCGCAGCTACGTCCTGCATGACTGGCATTGTAACAATATCGTAGGCAGCACACGGTGATCTGAAACGGGTCTAAGCATGCAATCTGCTGTCTAATTTTTCAGAAAGCCTTTCAGAGAAAATGGTGGAGGCCCATCCTGCTCATCAACAAGTTCAAAGAGTAAGGATGCACCCTAGACCCTCATATATCAGTGGCCTTTTTTTTTCACTTTCCATTTTAACTACCTCAGACTCCAGATTTGGCTTGATGACTGAGAAAGACCGAATCTAATTTGTTCTTTCAGCTTATAATTGTAGAACAGTTCAAAAGACAGAAGTAACCTCTAGGCTCTAGCACTAACTCCAAGTAGTTGGAGCAAGGTTTATTGTTATACTTAAGCAACTTCTAAGCACGTCCAAAGTCAGAAAATATAGGTGTTTGGCACAGTTAAGAGCAGGCATAAGTTTAAGGTTATAAAAGATTTCATCATATACAAGAAACTAGTTCAGACAAAAATGCTAGATCAAGCATATCTATTAATAGCAAAGAAATTTAAGTAATTGTGTACCTTGCCAAGCTCCTGATGTAGGCACTGTCTAACCACGGTTGCTTGCTGTATCAGCCTTTCCATTGAAGAATAGCAAGGTAGATTAGCATGCGCTGAAATCAACCATAAGATCAAATACCATAAATTAGTCACTTTCACATCAAGAAGGGGGCAGCAAATTACTGGTGATGAAAAAAAAAAGAGTTGCTATATAGTTAATATACCCAGAATAGCCCGATTCAGACAATCTGCAACATTCTGTCGGTGGTCTGGGCTCAGTAAATGGAACATAGGTGATTTTTCAGGCTCTTCATAAGCTAACAGAGCCATAAAGTCCTGGTGTATCACCAAAAGTATTGTTTTTATACGAACTTGATGGCCATGATCAACAGTGAATCATGACAAGATTATAATACTTATGATATCTTAAGGCATGTTTGCACAAGCATATTGGTTTCGGAGACATACCTCCAATTTCTCAACATACTTATGCACCTTTCCAAATGGCGTCAACTTGGTCTGAGCAAACTCCAAAGCTTCTGTGCTGTCATGTTCAGATGAATCATAATAAATCAAGACATAAGTCTCGCATATCATGTTTATAATGATAGTTTATGGATCCCTTACCATTTCCTTGAACAGATCAGATTGACAAAGTGAAGGCTTAACAGATCAAAATGCAAATCCTTGTTATCCTCCAGTAAGTTCGGCGCTAGCTGTTCTGTCAGCTCTATGGCCTTAAGAGCATTTCCCTCCAGTGCAAAGCGGAATATTGCTAGGGATAACCAAAAATACAGTTATCAGCCAACATGTACGCTAGGGATAACCAAAAATACAGTTATCAGCCAACATGTACTTCCGAATTATATGTTTACTCATATCAAATATATGAAAATGAAAATAGCAAAAGGTAAATTCTTCCATTCTACCTTTACAAAATTGCTTCACCTTATGATGTGAGACTTCAAATTAAACTTAAAAAAAGGGATCTTTACAGGTGAGAAATTTATTAGCACATTGGCTCATTCTACATATTTCACTGTTTCTAATAATATATCCGTACATATATGTTTGTTATGACATTTCTTGCATATGTGCATATTCAGATATACAGTAAGCTAATTAGATACCATTTATGGATATAATTTGTCCAAATATATGATGATCGAATGGCAAAAGATAAATCCTTCCATTTTACTTCATAATCGATTCACTTTATGATGTGAAACTTCAAATTATACTCGGAAAAAAAAAGAAGTTTGTGACCCGTTCTTCAGGAGAATGATTTATTAACACACTGGCTCATTCTACATATATCACTGTTTCTAAGGATTATTAGTACGTATCTGTTTGTTATGACATTTTTTTGCGTATGTATGCTCAGATACCCAGCAAGCTAATTAGACATTATCATATACCAGGTTTCTCATTTTTATGCATCTAATTTAATCATCGACATCGTTAAAAGCATACTTATCAACACTGTATCATGACAATGAATTGACCCAACTACATCAGAAGCTGCTACACCAATTGGTTGAGGCATTGACAAACCATTCCCTTCAAGGAACTGGCAGCCTTTGAATTTCCAAGGTCCAAGTTATCTAAACAAATGAAAACAAGAATCAATTTAACGGGCTTGCTTGGAAAAAAAAAAATCTGCCCTTGGAGCAAGTGTGTTTTTTGTGTTAGTTTAAAACACGCTACAATACAATGTAAACTAGGTGCAGTGTTACATCTTATACCGGTATCAACACTACCTTTATTGACAACATCTTATCATCTAGGCTGGTTTGCTCTGTGTATTTTTCAGACCATCCAAAAGCATTACATGTCCCATCTAACAGGCAACCAAGCAACAGTCTAAATAGATGAATATGCACATTTCACTGCTCCAACATTAGGCAATGGATATAAGAAATTGATCTCTGACAATACTTATTTATCAATTTTAATATTGCTATATCCAGAGGGGGGAAAAAATTTAAGCATGTGTTGAACAAATTAGAAGCAAGTCACCTACATTTTCTTTTGTCCATGTCCGCAAGATAATCAACAGGCTGCTTCATTCCGGTACAAGCAAGAAAGCTCTCTGCTGTCTCATTGAAACAGTTATGCACAAGATAAGATTGGACGATGTTGCGGATATCACCATCGTTGATTGTCTATACACAACGAAAGGACAAAATCAGTATCCAGAGTTTCAACAGCAGAGGAAATAGTCTGGGAATCATTTGATGATGCTAGGTAAGCAAGTTAACAATGAGTGAAGAATGTTGGGAATATGACATACAATTTCTATTACGGATACAAAAAACATGTAACTGTCATACTAACTATTTTTAGACTATCTATCTATTTATCAATTCTGATTTAAGTTTGAGAAGGAAAAAGAAACTTGCAAAAACTAAAATTTATTGTGTGAGACTATGATAGGATATAGTTTCAAATCTTGCAGATATTTATGAAGAGGCACCATGACCAAAGCTTAAGACAGCATGAACTCTGTTACCAGAGATTCAAAGCAAAAGAATAACATTTTAGCACTAAGAAGGTAGATAGTCACATTTCTTTTTTTATCCTACTAAGTCTTGCCTAGCATGTACTGTATGAGAAACTTATCATAATGAATAATTCTGTTATATTTCTGCCACAGGAAATAATGGAAAATTTTCAATTATTGTCGATGTGCTATTAACATGAATGGAGTATGCACAAATAAAGAAGTGAATACGTAAGAGGGAATTCTGGTAGGAAGAAGCATAAGAATTTGCACTTTCCATTTTCACTTCCTGTAACATTACTGCCTGGGTTTGTTTAATGGAAGGAACAATTGACTCATATCATTTCATGACTGCTGATTTGAAGGATTAACATGTAAATTAAGCCACTCCCAGTCAAACCCCAACACACTATCATATTATAACATACCTTGCCAACAATTGGCATGCCCCAGTACATGATAAATATTAGATAGGACTATTGGAAGATAACCAATGCACACTAAGATGTGGTAAGCCCCTCTATTGCATCTAGCTTATTTTGAGTTTCTTTCTAGGGTATTGCTTGTTTGATAGGGAACACTAAAACATGCCTTCCGAACAATCAAAACCAGTTCATCATCCTCCATCACACTAAAAACAAATATTGATTGTTTAAAAACAAGTCACAAAAATGTGAACCACATTAGTTAAACAAGAACACATTAGTTGGATCGGCATATATTTGATTGAAAAAATAATGATCCAAAGTTTTCAACTTTATCAGGCTTGGCTGTGCTTACGTGCAATCCAACACTTTGCTGACTCGTATGGACTTATAAATCATCATGATATGCTATTATCAGAGTTATAAAAGTCTGTATGTATCGAAACAAGCCAACATCAATAATACAAACCTACATAATGTTAGAGATACTAAGCAGCATAATACTTATCATACACCACATTACTAAAATGCTGAAACCCATGGATGATAGAGGCAGCCATGCACCACACAGGACTATAAGTAGCGAAAATAATGAGAAGCCAAGAGTATGCGAGTGGAAACAATTCTTGAGGACAAGTGCACTTGGAGCTAAGAGAAATAGCTAGACAAAATTTTGAAAAAAAATATATATATCAAACAATACCAATATTATAAAATAAGAAATAACCCAAATGCACTAGGCATGTGAAAAATCATTCGGGTCAAACTACAATATATTGGTACCCTCATCCAATTGTGGAATAAAAAACGCACACAGCTATACTAAGGATCTTTAATCTGGAGAAGGGATCCTTAGCTAAGACAGAGCTACTGGCTCCAAAAACCTTCCCTTCCTAGAATCAACAGCAGGCCCTAGGTCCATAAAACTGAAAATAGTACTTTACCAATGAAACAATGAAGCTAAATTTGCCGTTTTGAAGCTAAGCCCAATAATACCCGCAGGTTCATTGAATATAAATCAGTCCTTGTTTGAAAGGACCTGTTATGAATAATATTACCCAAGCAACTTTATCTTTCTTCAATCCTGGCAAGATGTTTAGCATAATCAAGTCCATGGGCATTGCCACAGTCCCTAAATTCAAGATAGCTAACTCTTAATTTCTTTTTTGCTCGGTTTCCTTCCGGAACTTCATTCATATGACCAATTTCAAGGCCACTGCACAACATCTAATATCTATTTTCAACAGTTCATCAGTGTTTCATCCACAGGAGAGAAATTGAGAATAACATTTTCCTTACCAACAAAGTTATGCAGGATTTCTGTATAAGCAAATAGAATTCTAATCTATGTGAGAATTGATTCTGTTTGAGCGCTCCAAAGGTACAAGTTTTTCAGCCCTCGCGAACTGTACTTACCTTCATCAGCTCATGTTCATTCTTAGAGCTAGATTTATTGTTTCTGTTCATGAATCAGTACTTTATATTCAGAAGCAAAAGGAGAAAAAGAGAAGAAGACTATACGAAAGAAACAGGCTGGCACTGATGATAAGAGGGCTATACGATAATTAGATGAAAAGAAAAGTTGCATAACATCAGCCAGTTGCATAGAATGCACCGGATTAAGCAAAGGGGAACTGTGAAAAGAAGACAAGAAGTCAGGATACCTAAAGGTAGTATAATCCTTCGCTCCGTGCAGCCATAGAGAGTAGCGCAAGAAATGCACCAAAATCATCAATTAGGTGGATAACCAGTATACAACATTTAGCACAATTAGCAACTCAACAGAGGGGGGAAAACAACAACAAGATGAAATGTGAAGTTTCACTCCAAGAAACATGAATGTGATCCAGCTTTAGCAAAGTTAATATCGCATGACTATGGAGATACCAGATCCATTTTAATAAAATTAAAATCCTCAATGAATATATTTTCTAATTATAGAACTAAACTCATTACACGAAGCAAACATCCTCGACAAGACAGCATCCGAGATGGAGGTGGGGGCTACAAGTGTGATATGCTCATAAATTTGATCGGTAACCTCCTCTTAATTAATTCTATTTCATCAGCCCTCAAGTCCCAGTGGAATGTAATCTAGTTACTTCTAGAAATTAATCAATCTGTGCCTCCCACTATTTCATTCAATAACAAATATGGACTATGGGAGCTCTACAGAAACGAGGAAGCTAAGTGCGATGTGTCCCCTTTTTTATATCTACTAGACAGGTGATCTTAAATAGTCATTGTTAATCAGATGCCCAGATGAAAGCAGACAGAGAGGAACAACGTGCAGCATGACTTGTTCAAGACCTCAAAATGTTTTTCAGAAACTGGAAACCTGTGCAAGACCAATACATGAACAGAAAACAATGCCAATGCTCGTTTTTAAGCTAGTCGGTGGGATGTAACATGAAAAGGCTCCACCTAGCTATATGTTAGGAAATGCATCTTTTTTTCCTTGTCCAATTATACCTTCCATCAATACTTCCCATAATCAGCAACCAAGTTCGAACTTCACAAAACCACGCTCCACCAGCATCATTTCAAGCTACCGAACTCATATCCGAAATACGTAACATTTCAGTTTTGATCTTGCAAATTAAGCCCCATAAAACCCTTCTCTATAACAAAAAAAAAAACAAGAAGAAGAAAAAAAATATCGTCCTATTATGTCGCAACGCCTACTCAAATCCAGTTAGATGCAGGCTAGTGAAAAAAAATTAAAAATAAGAAAAAAATCAAAACTACGGACACGGAGAAATCTCCTAGAGAGCGAGCGCCTTCGAATGCTATAATACAGCAATCCACCAAGAAGTAGAGCGAAAAAGAAGATTCTAGCCATGCGATTAGAGGCTTTATGAAAAGAAAAAAAGAAAAGAAATCCCAAACAGTAACTAAGAGAAGAAGACGAAAGGAAGGGGCAAGAGAGAACGAGCGAGAGAAGACCTACGACGTGCTCGTAATGCCTGGGATCCAAGTCCATCATCGCCGCCTCCGCGATGAAGAACGCAGCTGGTGGCAGAGACGGCTTCCGAAACCCTCCACGGGCGCGTCCGGGCGAGGGGTAGCGACCGGCGACGGGCCTCTCTCTCTCGGCTCGCTTCGCCCGAGGGTTGGTTCTCGCGTGGTTAAATGCGAAATTTGATGGAAAGATCCCTCCGGCTATAGTCAAATGCATCCGTGAGGGCAGCACGAACAGGGGACTCGCAAAGGCCAGATGCCATTTGATCTGCTTGCGTTGCACATCAACCATCGTTCTACTGCACAGCAACGGTCCATGATCGAGCCCGACTGCTCCGCTGAACCCCCTCCCTATTCTTCTTTTTAATCAGGAATGATTTTATTAACAGACGGACGGTGGGTGATGCGAAACTGAGCTACTCTTTTTGGTACAAACTACGGTTCGATCGCAAACTACAAAAGGTCAAACAAAGGCCATCAGTTTTCTTCAAGTAGGCAAAACTGTTTTTCTTTTTTTTCTTCTTTTTATTTCGTGTCGATGCAAAAATCTGAACGTGACTCTGCCTTCGCTTGTCTTCTTGGTTGGCGTTCCGGCCATCTTAGTTCCATGAAAGAACGAAGAAAAGAGGAAAAACCAAGGCAGGGGGTTACATAAAAAAAACAGTTGCAACGAAGGCATAGAAATGAAGCCTGCCTTGAGTTGATTATAATTACCCGGTCCTCGACTTAAACCTAAAATCTCCAGTCTAGTTGCTTCAGAGAAAAAATGTAGCCTCTAAGACAAACCCCTTTTTTTTTTTTTCCAAAATAGATTTTTATTCGAAGAAAATTAATTTAAGTGATGCCCATCATTGGGTAAATAGTGCAGCCGTAGCTATCTTATCTAGTATTGGATTTCATGGGAGCGATCACAAGCTACACAATCACGAGCAAGTGTAATTGCTTCTTTCCAATAAAAAGCAGCTGATTGTCATGGGAGACCAACAGACTACATTATTTTAAAATTTTCTTATGATCAATCTATAATGACATTTTAGATAATGCCCCACAGGACGTTTTCAGAATCCGCACTAGGAGTCTTGCTAGAATTTCAATCTGATGCAAGCTAAAGCATCTCTTTCTGGTAGTAACTTGAAGTGCATCTTTACCTTTGCTTGGCTAGAGGACGGCGTTCGTGTTTAACTCCACTAAGATCTCCAAATAAGCCATCTTTACCACGATTAACATGGAACCAGACTGCAGAAGAAAAGAGCCGGTCTAGAATTCATCCCAAGGAATCCAGCCACCACGAGCTAACATGCATTGACATGGAATGCATTATCAACAGAATGACTTTTTACAGGCTTCCATTTCATGCTCATCAATGTTAGGCCTCATAATAAGACTCACTCAAGTAACAGAATTGATGAAGTCAGTCCCACCTTGCACCCTTCTAAGTTCTAACAATTCGAACATTACCCAAATACTGTCAGACTCTGTAATGACATTCTCCAGGACCAATAGAACTTGGATGCGGATGGTGGATCTTTTTCAACAGCCACAAATGCACTCCATGTCAAATGGCATACGAGATTTATATATCATTTAGCGACATAATGGCATGCTTTCCAAGAAAAGAGTCTTCGCATGGCAAGCACCTCTGTTTTAATCACATTTTATGCTAATATTACAGTTCTAAAATTTATAATTAACACATCACACAAATGGATACATCAACCTATGCTTACAGCTGAACTCTGGTATTGCATAGATACTAATTTACCAATAATTATGAAGACCCTGTGAATCTCTAAATACACCAACTGGTACGATATAAATGGTGCCACAGACAAAGTTAGTGAGCTCACCATTTGTTTTACATTAAGGAAAGATACTCCTCTGAAAGGGGAAATCTGTGACAAGAATGTAGCATTATAGTCAGTGTGAAGAAAACATGCAGCCGGTGGCATGAAAAGTAAGAATTACTGTTATACCTTGCTGGCAATAATCGCAGGCGTCATGGATCCCACACCCTAAGCAAATCATCCCAAGAATCAAATCCCACATAAGAATCTTTCCTTTCAATTCCTTTTATGCCAGTGGAATTTCCATTACCCTGCAAGGATGGGAGCAAGTTAACAATAAGACTCAGAATACCAAAATTCAAGGTCAAAATCATCAGATGAAGCTTAGGAATTATAGGAGATTCTAAGAAACATGTACCACAAAGAACCAAGGATAAACATTTAAATAGACAAAATTCAAAATATATAAATAATGCTATAAGAATCAAGCCATACTTTGTGTGCAGGCTACAAAAGCATTTAGCTGGACCAAAAAAAGGGCGAAAAAAAACATTGCAAATATCTAAGCAATTTTGGCAAGCAGTAAGAATGAGAAAAAAGGAAACAACCAAAAAAACATGTCAAAAATTGCAAACAAACAAGTCAGTAACAGTAAGGTAAGCATGTTTATGGAGGTGAACAGACCTTATAGCACCGCTTCGTGCCAGTATCACAGATGGGGTAGTCAGAGGGGCAACAAGAGCGGTGATCCTTACAACAAACTGCATTTTCTAGCTCGCAACAACTCCATGAAAGACATAGTCCCAGCACACGCCAAGTGCAGCAGCAGGTATTACCTTCTGGACAGTAGGTCAGAAAACTACACTTTGTTGGACCTGGGCCTGGCGAAGGAGGCGGATTTGGACTCGTCTTTGTTGGGTAAGAGGCGAGCATGTTTATACCACAGACCCCTTGTGAATTTCCACTATTACGAAGCATATACATATACCCATCCATTCCCCAGTTTGTTCCCCATGAGTTCTTCAAAATCCAGTAATCAACACCATCTTCTGAACCATATCCTACAATAAGTACAGCATGGTCCAAAGATGTTGAACATGGGCCAGTGAAGATACCCTGCCATCAAAAATAAATGACTACAAGCTGTGAAAAGTTAAGCCTTTAAGAAAAGTTTCTCAACAGAAAAATTAATATCCTTCAGAGTAGTCCAGACCTTTGAGTATAATTGAAATGCACTCTCACTGCCACATATACCTACGCTCACAGGTTGGGTCGCAACAGCCTGAAGTAAGAGATCCTCACTGTTCGGTGGTATGTCGGTGTAGCCATCAATTGTTACAACCCGATGATTTAGCTGTAATCAGACAAGTGCAGGCATTAGTAAGTATCTATTGGTGATAGAACAAAAAATTGCTTAACAAAGTAAAAATTTGGGTCCAAATAAGGCCATGTTGTTGCGGACGAACGAAGCACTACCTTGCTCTTGAGACAGGTCTTTTCTGCAGCTTGATAGGGATAATCATCCTCAGTGTCAATTCCATGATTTTGTATTACCCACTTAAATGCATAATCCATGAGTCCGCCGCCACATCCACTAT
Source organism: Phoenix dactylifera (assembly GCF_051530095.1). Lineage (NCBI taxonomy): Eukaryota > Viridiplantae > Streptophyta > Magnoliopsida > Arecales > Arecaceae > Phoenix > Phoenix dactylifera. Next base: position 201,854 of record NC_143198.1, read on the forward strand.
TATAAGTTCGGTCACAATCACATAACTCCTGTTCAGAAAGGCTCGCCAGAGATCCAGTCACAACCTGATTTATGCCTTCAATTGCACCAGTGGCTGAGAAGGCCCAACAAGCACCTGGAAAAGTAACCAAACATTAATTGAATAAGAAGAATTTTAAAACAACTTACTTTGTACGAAGAGCAGCAACGATAAATTGATGAGTTCTCTTGGTGTTAGTTACAAAACAGTCATAATGTGAAGGCAATATTAATGTTCTCCCAACATCAAGGAAGTTTTCTATCCTATTGAAAAGAAAAGGGAAGTTTCTACCAAGAGGTCATTTATAATACTGGAAACTTGGAAAGACTGATAAGATAAGAAAAGCTATGGTTCTCATTTCCAGCTTTCTTTCTGTCACAAACTTATCCAGAAGAACAACTTCTCAAATTGTATTCCTTGATGGCAGCACATCATTCAAGAAAGCTTTTGTCATCAGAATCACAACAATTAAAACTGGATATCCACGGTGAAATCCTAAGCACCTTCTTTTGCAAGTCATAGATCAAGTTGTCAAGCCTTATTTCTTGCAAAAAGCTAGCATAACTCAATAAGATTCCATAGATGATGGTGCAGAAATTGAATCAAACAGAAATTCCTGGAGTTCAGCACAAATTGGCGGAAAAAAAATTGCAACTGCCATCCTTGATTATTCATCTGTTAGTCTTATTGCATTCCTTGTTTTTCTTTCTTGTTGTTCTCTTCTTTGTCACATGTGACACTCCCAGAATTCTCTTCGATGGAAAAAGGAAAAGTTAGTGCAAAGGCAAAGTTATTATGAAAAAGTCAATAATTAGAGCCTGACTTCGACTGAAAAAAGTAATAAAGAAAAAACCTAGTTGTCAACCTACAAAAAGATCCACTCAAACAAAAATCTATACTTCAAATGACTGAATCGAGAAAAACTGGAACTACGGTTTAGCTTATTTTTGCTTGCTTTAAACAAACTCCCCTTTTTGCAAATTATACCCTTCTTAGGACTAAATACCATTCAAAAGGAAGAGCAAAGCATATAACCCAAAAGTTGAAGTTTGCTGATACATAATTTTCAGAAAAAAATTAGGTAAATCTCCGAATCTCTGTTGGCTGATGGTGTCACAGCCATCCAAGAAATACTCCTACCTGTTTTCCACATCCTAGCACTGGTTTCCATGCCAAGCCAGGTAATCAATAATGCAACACCATACAAATTATTTACTAACATGAAACAAAGTGAATGGGCACTGGTCTGGAAATGTTTCTACATAAAGGTCAGCTTTTCATGAATGGATATCATGATGGGATCGGTTTCCCCTACTATTAATGGATGATTAAGATTGGCATAGCTGTAGGTAAGGATGCCAAGAGTTGCATAAAAAGGAAGGATTGCTGGAATCTAGGGCTCGTTTGGTTCAGGGAAGCATTTTTCCTCCTAGGAATTTGATTCCTGAAAAACAAATTTCTAGGAAGAGGATGCCTAGGAAAGTACTTTTGGCATGTTTGGTTGACCATGAGAAAGTGACAAATTTCCAAAGTGCTTATGTTTGGTTGGCCATCCACTTTCCTAGAAAAGTTATGTATAATTCCTATTATGCCCTTAATAAAAATTAGATTTTTAATGCCTCTTTAATGCTTCTTTAATGCTGAGGGACTTTTTGGAAAAAAGTAAAAATGGAGTGATTCCCGCCTTATGGGAAAGTAACTTTCCCATGTTTCTCATGGGAAAGACTTTCCCATGTTTCTCATGGAAAAGACTTGGAAAAATCTTTCCCATGAAATGTGGGAATCATATTCCCATGGAAATACGACTTTCCTTTCTCTCTTCTTTGAAAACTCCAACCAAACAAGAGGCATCTCATTACTTTCCCGTTAACCACACTTTCCCCCCTTCTTTTCCCGCGAACCAAACGAGCCCCTAAAGGTTGTTGGGAGAAATCTTTGACAGGAATCCCTTTGACATGGAAGTATCTCTGTTTTGTGAGTCATGACTCATGACCAAGAATTCTCCAATATAAAAGAGCCAAAAGTGGCATCACAGAGAATTAGTTTCAATTTTGAAGGAGAGATGCCATGAAAACAGAATCACAACCTCGTGCCTCTTTCTTACTTTTCTTAGGAAACAAATAGATTTCCATGAAAGAGAAACTTAACCCAAATTATACACTTCCCAAGCATATTTCTAGTTCTCCAGAAGCCTCCTTTACCAAATTTTGTCCAATGTGCCTTCTCTTCCATCCTACCTAGCATACACACCTAAGATCAATGTCGCGAAACATCCATGAGGGTTGCGAACTCATCCTTCGGAAATAGAAATTTTATCTACACCATGAGTATTTTGCCCAATGATTTCTTCTTAATTTCTTCATCAGAGAGCTTCCTCGCTTCCTCCCATCATATTCATCCCCATACAGAAGACTACTATTAAGAGATAATTTCTGTCACTAGACTGGATTGTACTTGGGCCCAAAATGAGTATGTGCAATTACTGGGGTTCCTTGTTTTATGCTTTTAAGCAACAACATAGTGATATTATCCACCCCTGATGTCAGTGATTTTGAAGCCAAGCCTTTTCTTTCTAAATTTACTGGGTAGGACGTATTGTGATTTCAACATCAATACAAGAACTAACAAGGAATTATGAAAAGAAAAAGGAGGTTTTTTTTAACAAAAAATGGAATAAAACAAAAAAAGAGCTGTGTTAACGAACGAAATGGATAAAAGAAAAGGAAGGCAATCATACCGCAGCTGCCCTGATCCTTGACATGGGTGACAGCCCCCTTCTTCCTCCAATCGATCGAGTCAGGAACATCACCGACAAATCCACGAAAGGCCGTCCGGTTGACCGAGGGCACGGCGAGGCGGGGGTTGAGCCCCAGGCGAAGGGCCCGGAACTCGTGATGGTTGAGATCGGCGAAGGCATTGAGGGCGAGGGTGTAGGAGGAATTGGCGGCGGCGTTGTGCTCGGTGACGAAGGCGCGGTTGTCCTCGAAAGCCCGGAAGCGGGCGAGCTTCACCTCCTCGGAGGCGTATCTCTTGCCGTGCTCCTTGCACCAGGACTCGAAGAGATCGGAGTAAGAGGAGGAGAGAGGAGAGAGGAGGAGGAGGAGGAGGAGGAGCAGGAGAGAGAAGAGTGGTTTGGGAAGGGATGAGGAGGGGTCCATGAAGAAAGGCCGAGGAGTGCTTGGAGATCAGGGAGTGGTGGCCACAAAGGGGCGGAGACAAACGAGATTTAGAAGTCGTCGGACGTCTGGTGTTTTCAAGTCAGAGATGGGTCGATCTCCGGCCAGTGCTGATCGCCCACGTGGTGCTCGGGATCCTGATTCGCCTCCAGGGAGGCGGCGCCGGTCCGCCCGGAATTTATTCTGTTTCGGGGCTGCTCCGGGAGCTCCATGAATTCATGGTTTAATATTTTATTATAATTATTCCGATTAGTTCCACCAATCAATCCACAAAAAAAAAAAGAAGAAGAAAAAAAGAAAATCATCATCATCCCATGATGTAGGTTAAAACTATATAGTTCAAGAAGTAAAAACAGCCAACACGCAAATAAAAAATTGTTAACAAGTGAAGGTATGAAATGTTATTATAAAGAAATTAATGTCAACACACTGTCTTGCACGGAGGTTTACAAGACGGTGAGATACATGCAACCCAATGTTGTCTCGGAATGCGGTAAATGACGAAAGGTTTTGGTTTACAGAGTTCACATGAGTGGGCGTATCTACTAACGCAGGTATGGAAAGATTTTTGTGTATGAATTTGTTGATTTTGGTAGCGTGACGAGCATTGGCATACAATGGGCCCCATTTTTCGTGCAGCAGTGGATGGTATACTCGCATCAAATCCAGTGGCCATGTAAAAGCAGCAGTCTAGTATGGGTGGCTGACATCACCATTTCAGTGACTGGATCCGCAATGCTTAATGCATACTTGCAAAATAATAGTAGAGTATATATCTAGAAGTTCGCCTGCAACTTAATTCAAGGTGACTCGAATTTTCAAATTAATTCTCTCAGAATAGGGTCCATAAACGCCACGGTAAAATTTAAGGTCGCTCAGCTGTCTTGCATCACTCCGCTGTCTTCATTATGCGGCACATTCCATGACCAATTCAAAGGGAGCAATGAGAACACAGCAAACAGAGCGGCTTCCGAGTGAGTTTTTTTTTTAAGTTGCATTTCGTCGAGTTACAAAAGCATTTTGGATTTTTTATCATAAACATGCAGGGCTCCCATCGCGAAGGCCTTGGAGTCCAGCAGGCCTCACGCACCCGTTGCTCATCCCTCTAAAGGTTTCTCCTAAATAGACCACGAGATTGTACCTATACATTTGCGTAATATTTTATTTTCTAATTTTGTTGGTTGTATTTACACCCATCCGATGTGAGCCACCAATGTACCAAAAAAAAAACAAAAAATAAAAAAAAAAGGCGCCCTTCTTATCTATCACCTGGGGTCTAGAAGATCAAATAGAAACTAGAAAAAAAAAAGAAAGAAAAAAACGACTTGTCCCTTATTTACCAAAAAAAAAAAACTGTACCAACAAGAAAGAAACGAAACATTTTCCAGATGACATGCTTACGTTTAATGCTAGTGCCCCTGGGAATTTGCACTAGATCACGCAGCATAAAGTTGTAAAAATGTTTTTGTCCGAGACATCCTTTCCACTAAATTCAGTACTTGGCATTCTTTACAATACTAAAATTCTGAAAAACACAATAGAAATACAAAATAAAAGAAAAGACAGCGTAAAAAATTGACATAGAAACAAATACCAAAATTGTATTCTATAGGCATGATTTGGTTATTATGTTCTTGTGATTTGGTTGTGCTGATCAAGGAACCAAGCTTGGTCTAATGATCTGAAAAGTTGGAAAAGCATCGATTAATCTACTATAAGCATGAAGTGCTGATCTGCCATAGAAAGATGCTGATCTACGCATACAAAAGAAAAAAAATAAGGCAAAGGAGGTCATTGCAGTTGGTCCGAATAGGGAGCCCCCAATACTTGAGTCAGACAAGACTTTAAAGAACAACAAAAGAGAGAAAAAAATAGTACAGAATAATCTCAGATACATATATGGTACCCTGAGCCTCTTTTTATAGATGTGGAGTCTTTGTCCCATTGCGGTTAGACTCTTCAAAGTTCTGAATCATATGAAAAGCTCGGCTTACCTTATTTGGATCAACCTAGAAATATGAATCCAACTGAAACTAATCCCTACTATACCACATGTCAATTTGTGATAAGAAGGACTGATTTTGGCCATATCGGAAAGCCGTCCTATAAGCTAAAGGCCTCCAAAGGCCAGTCTGGAGGGCAAAAGTCAATGAGCCGGCCTCAGTGGCTCTCAGTTTAAAGAGCCGACCTCAACGGTTCTCAAGTCAAGAAGTCAACCTCAACGGCTCTCAAGTCAAGAAACGACTCTTTAAACAAGAAGATCTTAGTAGCTCAAATCAACCGAAGATGTATAAGATTGATCACATTCCTGACCCAATCTGACAAGATGGCACATGTCTCATCATACAAATTGTCAACCTCTTTGGATTCCAAATAAATCCATCCAAAACAGTCTACCAAAAATTCACAGTTATAGCATAAAGTCATCATGAGCTAAATACATGAGCTATGACCTAAAAAGTAAGCAGGATGAGCTAGATCATACTTGACCTAATATCAGCCCATCTATCTACTTCCTTAGCCTGAGCAAGAAGAATGGCTCATGCTCGGAAGTGGAGGGCATGTGATGTGACTAAAATTAGGCTTACCTATCATAAGTTGACACATGGCATAGCAAGAGACCAGTTTCGGTTAGACTCATATTCCTACGTTGATCCAGATTAGAAAAGCCGAAAGATAGCTTTCTATGTGATTCAGGACTATGAAGAGTCCAACCCCAATGAGACAAGAACTCCACATTTATAAAATGAGGGCTTAGGATATCAAGTATGCATCTAAGATTGTCCTACACTATTTTTCTTTCTCTTCTACTATTCTCTAAAGTCCTATCTGATTCAAGCACCAAAGGCCTCTTGGTCAGATCAGCTCCAACGACCTCCTTCGCTCTTCTTTTGTGCGCAGATCAGCGTCTCTCCATAGCAGATCGACGCTTCATGCTCTACAACAGATTGATCAATGCTTTTCAAGCCTTTTAGATCATCAGACCAAGTCTTGGTGGCAACAAATTACAAGGCAATGCACAGAAGAGTCAAGCTGTCTTTGCTCGCATCCAAACAATTACTATTCCATCTGAAGAGATGATGCCACCAAGTTCTCCCCATGATTCCAGGCAACTCTTATAACCGAAGAATCATGCTCCTGATGTGAAAAAATAAATAAATGAATAAACAAAACAGCATTGCAGAGATAAAGTTTGGGGTTTTATATGTGCAGCAAAATCTTGCAAGGAGCAGACCTGCATCTTATTTACACAGTTGTGCTTTGGCCAAGTTAAATCATAGAAGTAAACGTTTGAATCCTCACTGCCAGAAACCTCATGTTCAGCAAATCAGTTAGTCCATAGTCTGTTAGTTAAATAAAATGAACATGAACAGAGAAGAAGACATACTAATGACATTTATGATATCAAACAAGTGCATTTGTCATAAAAAATCATTTCACTGCAATAAAAAAAAACTATAATGCTGGTCTGGAACAGCATATACAATGGATACATGTTTGAAGTGTTGTTTCATATCAAGCAGGGCTATAAAACACTTGTAATAGCTCTCTTCCACTAGCAAAAAGGACTACACTCTGGAACATAATCAAGACTGCAGCCTGAGTACCAATCATGATCAGAGGGTTTTAATGGTCCAGTCAACTGCATTTAATAAGATACCAAGGCAACCAGCTCAGAAATGAGTTCTACCAAAATAACAAAGAGAACCTGGAGATTGGGTTTCTCATTAAGTGATACGCACACCATAGCCAAAAATAGAGGTCACATATCATTTTGCAAATGGAATGTTTTCCTCATATGTTTTTTTGGCAAAGCTGAGGGTTAAGCTTTATTCCAAACATCTGACCAACCAAGAGGGCCTTTATAAGGCAACTCAGAAGCTTCATATTTCCAACCATGAAGTAAAAGCTGTACCTATAAATCCTAGCCTTTTATTTTTGCTAAGCACTCTGCCAGGACATAGTTTTATCTCCTTCTTAATGCCTCTTCTTCCATCTCCTAATACCTTGGTTAAGACCTAGTGAATATTTAATTGGTGCTTATAAAAATAAAAGTTCAGGTATCAAAGGTAATGCAGGGCATTGGAGCCTCTACGTACCTATAAAGTCCCCTTTTTCAGGAGAAGGTAGCGGGCAGAAAGAAATGCAAATGCTATTCACCCAGGGAGTAATTTGAGAGAGCATGGAAGAGTCAAATGCCCTTGCACCCCCAAAGCAACACTGCACATTGCAGCATACTCAATTTGATGAGTGGTGAAAGAGAGCTCAATAGCTTAAGATATAGACTGGTGGAATTTCCCAAGCATGACATGAAAGAAAACCTGAACAAATAAATGTTTCAATTTTGAGCACATATAAGAAGTACAGGACCTCATGCCACAAGAAAAAAGATATGATATTGCACAGGTTGGAGACTTGCTCAACCCTGTGAGGTTCACTCAAGTCACAATATTCTGGATATAATCTATTAATTCACTGAGCTAATGGATGTGGTTCAATTATCACAACACCATAACTGACCATCACCAGCAAAAATAAGCTGACCAGTGCAATAATTATTCCGAGCTGTTATCTCATTCTCAAGGAGAAGTTTATTAATAACCCAACCAGTACCAGAATTGATAACCTGAATCATAATTTAAAACATAGAGAGAAAGAGGCAAAAAAAATGAATAAATTATGTTAAAAGAAATAAAAGAGAGAAGATAAACTGATATGGAATTCTTAAGAAACAAAACCTCTAGAATTTCTTGCTTTCAAACCCTTTTGTGGGACAAAGCATCCTATCTTAGCAGCACAACCTTGCGAAATATAAAATTCTGTAAAACATGGCATGGAAAGGGGATAAAATCCTTACATTGATTTCTTTGTTTGCATTTCCAACTGAAAGAATGTCTTTATTCACCGGCAACCAGCATCAAGCAGATTATAAATAAAACAGTATCTGCAAAAATTAGTTAGAAAAGACAGTAATAGAATTTCCAATTTCTGGACAAAATAATAATTGATTTCCCATTTTTTTAGACAATAAACATTTTGAAAAAAATGCAATGCAATTTCTTGTAGTGGCATGAATTATCTTAAACATGAGAGAAGAAGACAGAAGGATTACAAAGCAAAATTTGAAGTTAAAGAGCCAGACAAAGATCATCCACCAAACAATTGCAAACATGAAATACATAAATGAAAACAACAACATGTTTCATGGTCATTAAATAGTCTCAGTAGAAAGAGGCCACAAACGTCTGCATCTTTAGTGCAAAAGTGTTTGTGAAGTCTTTTCAACTACCCTAGGTATGGCCTTAAGGAAAGGAGATAAAAAACACGAAAGCCTTGCTTTTGCTTGACAAAAAAGCTTTCTACATTGCATAATTGCAGATTCATCAAAATAGAAATCTCAACTGACTTCACAAGATCGTATGTTAAAAAAAAGTGCAATTTTATCAGTTAAAAATACTTCTAAAATTCTCTCTTTTGGTTGACACTATCCGATGCTTCTCTCCACTTTTGGTGCAAAATAGTCACTACAGATTTATTGATGGAAGGATAAACTTCATTTGCTAAATATAAGCTTGCTTATGCTGTTGTTTCTCAACTGTCAAATCTATACTACTGCTTCCCTATTCATATCAGATTGGTACTTGAAGGATTAAGAGACCAAAATGCAGTTCTAAGAGAACTAGCATTGCACCTCCCAAGATTTGTATTGTAGTTGCATTGTTTGCAAGCCCAAGAATGAGAAAGCATCGGGTCGAGAAGATCAAAGCCTATTATGCAAGAAGTTAAAGGCTTTTCCAATGTGCGAGTACAAGTTTATGAAGGAGCCTCTAAACAATGAGGTTCTGGCCGATGCATAAGATGCATCGCAGGCTACTATCTAATGTATGCTCCAAGGAAAATAACCTTCTGTTTATTGACCTGTGCATAATTGGCAGGCAGGCAATTGCACTGTGTAGTCAGTGACAGCAACAATGCTGAAGAAAACATTCTTTTGTTATGCCTAATCATAAAGAAAAGATGGTATCCTAAACCTTCACCATCACAAAGTCAGAACTTGCATTACATCAAAATATATTATCATGTAATCATACAACTACATCCTTGCATCAGATGCTAAAGGCAATATTCACCTTTATGTAGGCATGAAAGCATGAAATTTTACATAAGTATCGACAGGTTACTTAGTATGAGACCTTTGATAATTATTGCAATTTTCCAAGGCAAACCTGTGTGAAGATTTTACAAAGTTAACCTAGGAGATCCAGCAGAGAGGAGTAAGTAGTAAAAGTTACGTGTTCGGTATTAAAAGCCTGTGTGGAGATTTCAGGTGAAACTAATGATGTGAATCTGTGAAATGTTCTTTTTCAAATTTTTGAAGATTTTCAAATTCTTGGTATTAAAATTATTAATTGAAGTTCTAGTCAGAGTGCAAGACACAACATGGTATGTATTGTGCAAATGCCTTACTGACAATGTAGCACTGGCATGGAAACAACTGCATGCCAATGCTCAGCACACAGTCATGCTAGCATGCACCAACACAAGCATGGCAACACAGATGCCATGCTAGTCTTAGCTGTCAGACCTGCAATGCCACCATCATGTGATAATTTGATCCATGTTAGCCACGCCCAATTTAATCACTGAAATCAAGTATCTTAATAGTGTGTAGAAGCCAGCACATACCTAACGTTGGATTTGGGCTTGATGCAGCCAATCAGCACATATAAAGAAGCATCTCACAATTTAAAATACAAAACTCTCTTGCACATGGTTTTCAAGTTGATACTAAAAGAAGCAACCCCAGAGGACTTTTCCAAATTCTCTAACTTGTAGCACTCTAAATTGGCTTAATCTTGATAAATTTAACATTATCTTAGTGCTGACAGTGATGCCATTGCCAGCTTTGACAAAACAAAACCAGAATGGATGAACATGAAGAACTTCTGATCTGCTAGGACAATATGGGGGCCTTGCGATAATCCAGAGGTCAAGATCAAATTGACAAAGCTTGTACAATACATTAGATTATTTTACCCTCTTGAGGTGCCAGTTTAGATCTGTATCAGGGCCAAGATAGGCATTGACACCTGTAAGATTCTTGTTATTGTTCTAAATGCAGAATGTTAATTTTATAGGAAGCAGTCCTATAATTTAACAAGAAAATCTCAAAGGAAACATAACAGCTGAATTACTAAAAGTAATGTATTTAAAAACACTTAAAATGTGGTTATGATTTATATGACACAGATGGCCTTGTAAAATCCAAATGTTGTAGTTATGCTATATACCCCAACTTCCAGAGTTTGGATTATCCAAAAAGCAACATTCGCCCGAGTAATTAGTAAACAAGCACCTAGCCTATGAAGCAAAAGTGCTTTTGGAATTAAAATCACAAAATAGAGCTGGAAAATTAGGTGGCATTAATTTTATTACAAACATGGGGGAACACGCAAACAAGCAAATGGTGAACCAACAAACCAGTTTTCACAAATATCATGATAGTTTCTATAGGAAAATAAGAAAAGTATAATGATATGAATCTTTTTTACACATTGGGTGGAAATGAATAGATAATTGGGAAGAAACTCCATACAATACTTGAATGCAACAACCTTTAGATACAAGGTTCGCCGTCTCGGTACCGGACCCCGTACCGGTGCCACGCTAGCACAGTGTCGATATGGTACAGAACGAAATTTTTTCAACATGCCAAGTTTCAGTATGCCACTCATACCAGGTACCAGTATCAAACTAGTACGGTACACCCCGTACCGCCTAGTTTGGGCTGATACGGCGAACCATGTTTAGATATTTTCTAGACTCTCACAGCCTTATCCATCAAGGATGAAGCAATGTAATGATTGTTTGATGAAAAATCAAAAGCTGTAATACATTTAGCAAATTTGGAATAAAGGAAACAAGTATGGGTGCAACAAGATGTGAAATCACCATAAAATTTCATTTGACCAATATCACAAATTCAATCGAACATTTGCCAATTAGTTAAACAATAGAAATACAACTGCTAAAACAAATAAGTATACATACAGTGCAAGTGAAATTTAACTATTATGCCAAGTGGATGGACATATTTCAAAGATGGAGGTGCAAACATGCTTCAAGAAATGAAATTACATAAAGCACTATCAGATGTTACATGGGTTAGACAAATCTTATGATAACACTTCCGCAAGGAGAGATGTGAAGATGAACAATTCGTATTCTGCTTAACATCACTGAGGTAAAGATGTAATAGTCATTTTGTGTTGCTTGCAAAAGAATGATTTCAAAACTAGTTCTCATGCAAAGTGTATGTACATATTTTGAAGATGGAGTGCAAAGCAGCTTCAAGAAATAAAAATATACAAAGCTCTAGGAATGTTATATGGGTTAAATAAATCTTGCGATAACACTTCTATAAAGAGAAATGTGAGGATGAATGATTGGTGTGCTGCTTAACATCACTGTGTCAACATATAATAGTCATTTGTGTTGCTTCCAAAAAATTATTAAACAGAATACACGCAAGCCATGTCTCTTCGATTTACTTTTCAATGTCCTCTTGCTCATCTTGACTCCAACCTTAGAATGTAGAGGATGCCCTCTCTCTAATGACACCTCCTTAACTAATTTGATGGTAGAACTCCATCATCATATTTAATTGTTCCAATGACATTGTCAAGACCTAGCCAATATCAACAAGATTTGAGGTATTCTTAAATGCCTTATAGTTGATTCATTAACTAGATAAACAATTGTTGACACTAAAGTTCGCGTTCTCAGTACCGGACCCCAGTACCATCCTATTATAGTGTCGGTATGCGGTACAGTACAAGATGGTGAGGCGTATTGTGCACCATATCAGTATGCCCAGTATGGTATGGCACTGACTGGTACAACAAAGCTTGGTTGACACACATAAATAGTTTTATACCAAATCTACAATAAACGTTATGCAGAATAAAGAGAGTCCTATGCTTTTACATCAAGTAAGGATGCGTGAAAACTTCAAGAATAAAAAGATTGACGATGAACAGAGCATTAGGTGGAATAGGTCCCTTCATATGTCAGGTTCAAGAAAGTTCAATCATGGTGGGTTTTAAATTTAGTAGACAACGGCACTAGAAAAAGAGATACCCAACTAATTAACCAATATATGCACTAGTTATATCGTAATGCATTGAAAATACTAAGTACTTGTAATGGACACATTGATGCATCTTCTTTTCACTTTCAAGAATTTTTCTGCTTCTTCCTATATCTCCTATTTGATGCCTGACATGCCCATTTTTTCCACATAATTTCTATCACCATTCTAGCCATAATTTACTATGAAGTTATGATATGCTGAAACATATGTGACAATGCAATATGAAACAAAGAAGAAATATGAAAATCTTATGATAGCTTTTATTCAGCAATAAAATCTTCAAGAAATAATAAATAAAGAGCTTGACATTACAGACACTCAGTCTAACCTGTAATGGCTATTGAATGTCCTCTCAATTGCTGAAGAACAGAAGGTAGGTCAGACCAACAACAAATGCTAAGCTTCCATTTGATGCAACATATGCAAGATCGGAACTCATATGCCTTTTAAGATAGTAACGGACAAAAACAACATTCAATATCAGCTTCTAGTTGAAAATAATATTAGAAATCTTTCCTCGGAATAGTAGAAAAGGAAAGCATGGCAGACACTTTTTTATGTACTAAAAAATCACCTGAAGCCTTGCAGTTGTCAAAGATGCAGTCCATTTGAACAAATAAATATGCAGGTTCAACAAATCGAACTTGACAATCAGCATCACCTATACTCGAGCTAAAACTTGCACGGCAACTAAAAGCTTGGTTGGAACCTCTAAAGTCCTTCAGGAACAAGAACTGATACTGTCAAAATGTTTACATAATAAATTAGGAAGCAAAATTTAAATCATATCACACAAAAGATAATACACATTAGTTAAAGCAAAATATAAAACTATATAATTCTATAGAGCAAACTTTCTTTTAGAAAAATAAATTACCACAAGTGAATACAAGAAAGGATGTAAGCATGCAGCACATACCCTGCTAGAACTCCATCTATATGCCACAAACAGAATAGGCTGCAGGCCTGGAGACGATGCCCAGCACCCAGTGTTACATCAATAATACCTTAAATATCGGATTTTTGTGGAAGCAGAATTCATAAAAAAGCAAAAATACAAGTGCATGAGGTAAGAAATTAAAAAGAGAAACAAAAATAAAGTCTCCGTAGTAGAAATTTCTGCAAAAAGAAGCTAAAGTTTGTATGCATACATTTTACCCGGATTTTGACGGACATCCCCATATTTAATGTTGACACACTTCTCTTTCCAAAAATAGTTCGAAGAAAATAATATTACTTGGATAATGCACATAAATTCTTTTATGCATGCCTGAATCATGAATATAGGCATTTGTCATACCTTTATGCGCACATTCTAAGTATAATTTTCTGCTTTTTAGAATAATTCTATTTTTGTAAGGAATACAAATTTCACGTGCAACCAGGCAGAGATAACCAATCAATTCTTTGATGAAATGAAATTATATATCTGTCAGTCATATCAAATGGCTGTAAGGTTATGGATGACTTGAGGAATTTAAGCAACAAAGAAATGCCAAGAAACTTTACTTCGTGTACGTAGCTAATAATACAAATAAGATTTGCAATGCCTCTCTCGCAAAAATAAAACTTTGCACATTTCTCGTGCAAAAAGAAATCAACTTGACAAAAAATTGCACAACAGACAAACTGGTAACCATGAGTCAAAACTTTAGAGAATGCAAAATCTATACTGAAGATCTCACAAAATTGTACCCTACTGAGTTATACATCCACTGATATTGTAATTTTTTTAGCTGTCTTTTCTTTCCTATATAAGTAACTTCTTCAACCAAGCAAACCATTAATTAACAGTTCTCTGGAACAGTTCTAAATCAAGGGACCTTCTATACCTCCAATCCAACGTCGGTGACTCCAATTCCCCAATTCAGGCCGATAAACGCAACAAGTTAGAAAATTATCTTGTGCCCGTGCGTACTCGGCAGGCCGTGGTTAGCGGAACTCTCCCGATTCCTCGGTCAGCGAATGGAATTCCGATCCGCCACATACCCTCTGCAATTGCATATTCATTCGTTCAACTCAATTTGATGCAAAGATTTCAAAATTTTCACCACTTCCTTGACAAGAATCCGCTAAAGATCCATTCAGGCTACAAACGACAACTAATGGATCAAATAAAAAAGGCACCTTGCGGCGATCGATCAGCGGCAAGAACTGGCCCTTGCGATGAAGGAAGAGGCGGCGGATCCCCGCGTAGTCGGCGACGTGGTGGGCGATAGACGGCCGAAAAAGGAGAGGGCAGCTCCAGAACTCCGGATCCATGGCCGACTTCACCCTCTCCACCTCCTGAACCTTCCTGTCCCACTCTGCGCACAGATGTGGTGCTCAACGAAATGACTGAGTCGCACTCGGGCCTTACCCGAAGCTCACCCAATAACCGTACTCCAAACTCTTGTCTGCCGCATGGAACCGGATAACTGAGCAGGGAACGGCAGCTCGATTGACGGTTTATTTGGATTTATTAGCTGTCATCATTTGCCTTCGTCACGTTCATGGATGCTTAATTTCTAAAACCGAGCTTATTTTGCTGGTCAACACATCTTTCTCTTCAACGTTTCTTCTCAAACAAAAAAAAAAAAAAGGAAACTTTTCTTCCTTTGCTCTGCAACAGACAAATCAATCCCTCAAAGTCTTTTTTTGCCCATTTTCTTCTTTTCTCGTGATAGAGGACCGTCGTATAAAAATTCTAGACATATTTATGTTAGACGAACGCATAAAAGTAAAAAAATTATTATTTTATTTAAAATTATATACACACACACACACTTGGATGCTAAAACTGGAATTCGTTAAGGACTTAAGTATTTATTTCTATCTGAACTTTTATTAAAATTTTGGATCAAACTATACTCACTACTATATAATTGAAAACATAAATTTGTATTATTAAGCTTCAAAAATATTGAGTTGCCTTTTCCGCCTTCTCCTCCTTCTTCTTCTCTTTCTTCCTCCTCTTTTTTTTTTCTCCTCCTTCTCCCTCTACCCGGCATCATCTACTTATCAAAATTCCACGGACGGAAACTTTCAAGTCTCAAAAAGATCCAATAACCTATCCTTAGAATTAAATGGTACAAGAATAGAATATGGAATTTTTGTGTAGGGGCTAGTCTAATTGAATCTTTCATAACATACCTTATCTTAATAACATAGACTTGATTGCTTGGGTCCATTTCTGTTTGGATTAGGGATTAAGAATTGCTGAGTTTACCGATTTGCTTTGTTAGGATTTGCTTGACCTTTTGACGAAGAGCAATTTTTTTTTTTTTAAAAAAAAGTTTTGCTTGAGATATGATGAGGAATTTTTTGATGGATTTATATAGTTGCTTGTGTAAAGTTTTAGATAAAGACATTTGTCGGTGAGGAGGGAATAAAGGGGGTAGCATGCAGAGGACTTACCTGATAAAATGGTTATTTTCTCTCTTTATTCATCCATCCATTTTGCATTTTGTTCATCCAATAAATTATCAAACTGAATTCCAACCTTTTTTCATATTATAGGGAACTTCATCGTAAACTAGGTTAACACTTCAGCAAATTCCTTAATTGAAATCCAATTGATGCGAAGCAGTATTGCAAGTTATCATAACTGGCCTAGATGGATCTTTGTGATATAAATCTTTTCCTTGAAATGAAGCCAGTCATCCAAAGCAATGTTTTGTACAATTCAGAGCCCACCTCGATATGAACTTTGTGGTCACTGAACTATGGCTCTTGACAAAGTAACAAACATCTTAATTCAATTTAAATGGCAAGAGTATTCGGTCACAGCAATTATTATTCGACGGCAAAAACCGGAAAAATACCAGAGAGAGAGAGAGAGAGAGAGAGAGAGACATGTTTATTTCCAAAGATTGAGAACTAGTGGCCCAAGTTCATGCAGCAGATGTAGCAGAATCATCGATCGGGTGCCAGTATCTGTTGTAAAACCACATGGAATCAGCAGCAACTGCATTTCCATCCTGGTTGCGGTGCCAGGCATAATGAGCATGGGTCCGATTCTTAATGTCAAAGATAGCATGACCGAAGCTGGCTTCCCTGTAAGCTGAATAGCTAGGCTGTGGCTCTGTCATGCTGCATTGTAGATGAATGAATGAAGAATCATTACTTCTGATTGCATCTGTAAAATGTTAAGAAAATATTGAGGGAATGGAAATTATAATTATGGATCTTGTAGTAATCTTACTTATTAGCAAGCCCTTCAACATTCCCGCCGTCGCCAATGGTTATATATACAGGAGCTGATTGGTCAGGAACTGGCGTGCATTTCCTGTTCACGATATTGTATGCAACATTTGATATCCTATACTGCAAAAGGAGAAAAAAAAAAAAGAAGAAGAGAAAAAGAACCATCAAATCATGTAGCTTGTTCATAATCTGGGATGGAGGAGGTAAAATGAGAGCAACAAAAACCAAGTTTCCATGGTAGACGACGACTAGGTGGAAGGGTAGGCACTTACACTGCGCTCATAGGCATGGACATGGCCAGAAAAGACAACATCAACTTTGTATTGTACAAGCCATGGTTCAAACATTACTCTCATGGTTTCTCCTTCCATATAATGATAGTTGTAGCTATTATACCATGGTGAATGCACAAGAACAATCAACCATGGTGTCTCTCTTCTATTCACTTTAGGTAGCTCTTGTTCAAGCCATTTGTATTGAGGAGTGTATTTACCTGAACAGTACAAAAATAAAGCATCAAACAACTGTAGTAGGCGAAATGGCTTGGCAATAGACCTGAACTGTTTGGTTCATTGATCACATGTACGCAGAATAACACTCCCCTCCCCCCCCCCCCCCCCCCCCCCAAAACCACCACCAAAAAAAAGAGAGGAAAAAAACACGAGCAAGATATATTTAACCACAAGAAAGGCATTGAAAAACCCCATTTTACCAAAAGTCAGGCGCAATGATTGGAATGACATACTGTGATAGGAATTCCTATCTGCATCCCTTCTAAATTTGTTTATGCCCTGGTTGCCATTGCACCTCTGTGAGTGGGTGTGAAAGTGGGTGTAATTCCAACTAAAGAAAGGTGGTCCAGGAGAATACATTTAGATGAAACTTTCTGTAATCTAATTCCATAGTTATGTACAGTATATGGCAAGCTATGGACTTCAGGAAGCTGCAGCTTTCATTTATCCAGGTTTGAATGGAAAATAAATGCAAAGCATAGGTGTGTTGTACTCTATGGATGTAATGGTTGAGAAAGGTGCATAAATTCCACAGGTAGAGGCAAGAGGTAAGCTTTGGAATGCAAATGGACAGAATAGAAGACGGTAAGGAACGACTTGATCAAAAACTTCAGACTCCTCTGGTTCTCAATGCTTCGGGTCCGCCAAAACAAAGTTGATGAATAAAATGCATGCAAGAATACTAAAATTCTTTCATCAGGTTAAAACTGTTCTGGAAAATTTACATAAACTGTTCAGCAAAAAGACATTTCAAATATGATGCATCATATATGAATATCAAAAAGATGCATCATGTTTCAAAAATTCTAAACATGAATTTACAAAAAAAAAAAAAATCAGGAGGATGCATCATGTATACTTACCATACGCAGAATATGACGACAGCACAATAATGTATGCTGAGGCCCGTTTGATGGAGTACCAGAATGGAGATGTGCTACCAGAAGCCTTATAAGGAACATGATACCTGTGCCTGTACGGTTTAAATGGCTCATTTTCACCCTGCAAGGAATGTATTAACATTTCAACTCTTTCGAAGCTCTCAACTTTATAAATGCCCCAACTTGTCCAATTTAACTCTAAATATAAAATCAGTTCAGATTTTGCATTTAAAATCCATAAGATAAAATCTTATCTTTCCTAGAACATGAAAGGTAAGTAACAAAAATGAGTCTCAAAATCTTATGAACAGTATAATCTACCATACAGCTTGCTAAAATCTGGTGATCTCTAACTTATTGACCCAAACAAATTACTAATCAATGTGTATGTAACTTAACCAGCCAGCCTCATCCCATCTATCTGGATTTCACAAGTTTCGTCCAACTATTTCTAAATCTCTCCTTGCTTTTTCTTAACCCCTCAGCAGAAACTCAAGCGCACTGCTAAATGTGGTATCCTGTGATCTTTGCCACACATGATTGTACCATGCAAGCGTTCTCCCTCTCGCAGTTGGTTATGTTTTTAAAACTACATGACCGTAAGATATGCTCAACTCTTGAGGTGTACTTCCTGAGAGTTGGCTCAATGTTTACATCAATGCTTTTTTTTGAAGTACCATGTCCTTTATCTCCTGAGAGTGACCCAAACTACAAATGCCAGCCAACTGCTGGTAGTAGGCATGGCCCTCTGTCAATGCTTTATTGCACTGGCAGATACTAATGTTACAATATGAGTAATACATTAACTTTACAGCATAAATGAATATATCATGCAATACATGTTATATTTAACTATAATCACTGATCATATGCTTTCTACTCACAATTTCAGGGGCAAAGTCAATCTCGTGATTTCCTGCAGCCCAAATCCATGGCTGATATGCGACGCTTCTCTCAACAAACCTGCCCCATGTGTCCCACCTGACATTGTCGTGAATTGGATGGTTATCTGCATAAGAAAGATCTCCAACATATAGCACTGCCTGTGCCTTTGGATTTGATTCATAGTGAGAAAGTGTCCTATTTGAGTCAAAAGTCTGTCCAAGATCCCCTGTACGCGATACAAAAAGATGAAAATCATGTGATAACATGTGAACGATCAGTAGAAATAGCACGGGTACATTGATAGCCTGAAAATCTTACAATCTTTGAACAGATACAGATAAACCATTTTTACATCTAAGGAATATGCGGGTGATCATGCAGAACGAAAAAAGAAGCAAAAGCTAGATGTGTTCGGAGAATGGAATATGATGTCAAGCATTAACCAACATAAACTTGTTGATTAGAATGTCTCTATTGCTGCCTGCTGAATCCAATGAGTCTAAATATATGGCATCATAAGAAGTCTGTCTAATTAGAGAGGAAAAGAGAGAGAGAGGGAGAGAGAGGACAACTAGAAATACCTATAAGGCCAAATGTATATGGTACATCAGGACCAACTTTTGGTGGGGTTCTGAACCAGAACTGCCGCAATGTATGCCCGATCCCAAGAGCGTAGTAGTATTTTGTGTCATGCTGCAAAGAGACAACAACAGCAGCTTGCATTACTCTGACTTCCTAACTCCTCTAAATCTATACTTGTGTTCGAGCACATGAGATATTACGTCTAATGTTACAGATGGAAGGATTCGGCAGCGACAATTAAGCCATAATAGAAGAAGACATGCAAGTGGTTAAGAGGTTGCCAAATCACCTTCAAATTCCTGAGAGTGCAGTGATGGATGTAGCCAGAAGTGTAGTTATAGAACTTATATCGAGTATACTTGCCCTCAGCGAAGAATTCGATCTTGTTCTTAGTAGTCCCATAAAGCACGGTGCTGGAGCCAGGTTCGTCGCAAGTGACCCATGACACAGTAACCGCCGTACCATCACGGTCGCCTTGGGTTATATGAACCTGCGAGATAATAAACCCCAAAAGAATATTTTTGAAAACCACGGAAACAAGGCAGTACCAGCGACGATGACATGATTGATCGGAAATAAAAACCTCAGCATCAAAGTGCATGAACTAAAAACATTGACGACCAAACACCATGTAAGAAACATAAAAGGAGGTAGAAACCAGAATTAAGGAACGAAACAGGAAAAAAAAAAGAAAGAAAACAAAGGGTATATTATATATATATATATATATATATATATATATATATATATATAAAATTAAAAATAAGAACAAGAAAGAACAAGAAAGGAAGGAAGAGGAAAAGTTTTAAAAAGAAAGTCACGGAAATCCCATAATCATATATCGAAAAGGAGGCCTCCCCCCCCCCCCCCCCCCCCCAACACACACACCAAAAAAAAAAAAAGAACTTTTAGCTCAGATTAAAAAAACGGTTGAAGACATGAATAAATAGTAAAAAAAAATATAAACGAAGAAATAAAAACTAGAGATTGCAGAGGAGATTAGATGAGGAAACTTCAAGGTGATCGGATTATGACGCACCAAAAAAAAAAAAAAGAGGTACGAATGGATAGGGGGAAGAAACACTTGGATAGCCGGAAAAACAAGCACAGAAACCAAACAGGTCAAAGGAACAAAGTTTAAGCTGATCAGATCTATTTCAAGACCTGCTGGGGAGCATTATCCCCACTGGGGACACGGAAGACATCGCTATCGAGTGGCATATCGACAGTCTTCCCAGTCTTCCTCACAAAGGAGCTGGTGACTCCTCCATCGCACCGCCCCGCGAGCACCACCACCACCACCACCAAAGCCAGAGCGAGACCAAGCCGGCGAGAAGCCCACCGCCGACCCATCCCTCCTGTCTTCCCCCCTTACTCCTTTGCTCCTCCCCTGTCTCTCCCCTGTCTCGAGAGTTCCGCACTCGGAAAACACGCTCCTCCTGCGTTGCTTAAATAGGACCGGGATAGCGAGGAACAAGGGGAATATCCGAGGATAGGTGCCAGAATAGCGGACTAAATACGCAGCGAGAGTGGGATACCGAGATAGAGTAGAATAAGGAAAGAAGGAAATTTTACGGCATGGGGATCGGGGCATGTAGAGACTAGAGACTCCTCGAGTCCTCGAAATATCAATTAAGGATGCGGGAAGGGGACTGGTTTACGTGGGGGGTCCGGCAGGATCGAATCTACGGGCGGGGGGCTGACCGAGGGCAGTGGAAAGAATAGCATATTTTTATATTTAGAGACACAGGTTTTTTCTCAATTAGGATCTGCATTACCTTTACGGCACTTTCTCTCTCCCTTTTCAATGATTTGATGATGATTTGGGCACAGCTTTAAGAAGAAAAAAAAAAATCTTTTTTTAAGAACATGACTCACGATGTAAGGCGTGCTGCAAACCGTGACCAGGAAATGCTAGGCCCTGACCCGGCCAGCCCAGTTTTGTTTTCATTAAGTAAAAATTCATTAAGGTATGGTACATTATTAACTATATCTCATAATGACATACATATGTTCCCCTTATCAAACTAGTCAAAGATTTTTTCCCTAATTCTTTGCTAATTAAAAAATGGTTATACAAAGAAGCTGAATCAAATCTCATTCATAGAGTTCATGGGATTAGCGGTATTTAAGAGGCGGCTGGCTGCCATTTTTGTAATTTATTTTCCAGGACCTCTAATAGGAAAAAGAAAATATATGTCTTTAGCCATAGTTCTTTGGCATTTGAGCTTTAAATCATTAATGAAAGTTGATCAAATTATTATTTTTTTTCAAAATGCCAAGAGACCCATTTAGCCATGATCATGACTTCTATAGCTAATAGTGGCTATGAGACATTGTGAGCTTTACGCTCAAACGTATTTCGATGTACAAATCGACAGTAGAGAATTCAGCCAAAATTAATTTTATTCAATTAGGTTAAAAGATTTGACCAAAAAACTCCCATATAAATGTAACATGTTTGGGGGGATGATCCATGCTGCTTCACCTTCATAATTATTGTAATGCTTTTGGATCATATTTGTTTTATTATCAAACTTTCAACAATAGCCATTAGAATGCTTCGATGATAGTTTGACTCCGTGGACAAGATACACTCAAGGCCTATTTGTTTCGAAAAAAATAAATGAAAATTGCTTTTCTAAAAATTATTTTTGATTTACATTTGGATGTTTGATTGTGTAAATAAAAGATAAAAACTACTTTTAATCCCTAAAGTGATTTTCATCCAAAATAAGTAAAGGAGGGGTAAGATAGTTTTATGCCATTTAGGTCTCAAAGTTACCTAAAAATGGGAAGTCAAGTGGAAAAAAAAATGGTCTCTCACTTCAACCTGTTTTTTTTTTTCTTGTCTACATCACAATATTACTATTAGTTACTATTAATAAAAAACAATATTAAGTTTCTAATATATATTATGTAAATATTGAAGGATAATAGTATTTTATTTAATCCCAATAAATAGTAGCAACAAATTAATGTAATCAATATGCTAATACTATGTAATAAATAGTAACTAATGGTGATATGAATTATACTTATTCATCATTGAAAATATAATTATATATGATTGAAATATTGTGTAAATAATTAATAATAAAATACACTATCTTATTTAGAAAGTAGTAAATAATATTACTAATAGTATTTTAAGTTACCATGCTATAAAAATAGTAAATAACACTACTATAATTTGTACTCCCAAGGGTCTAGGTTCGAAGAGCCCTAGGCTGCATATTCTGGTCTCATGGAAGGAGACTCGAAGCACCCTGCTTGCTCGTATCCTTTTTGATTTTATGGGCTGCACTCACATCTGTTGCGCATGAGCCACCGTTGTACAAAAAAAAAGGGCGCTCTTCTGAATGCATCCATCCAATGATGAATGACTAAAGAAAGTCGGTCAAAGTTTGACGAGAGAAATGTTGGTTAATACATTTCATCGCAATCCTAAACTCTCTATATAAAACATTATCTGTTTGTTCCCCTTAAAAAAAAAAAAAAGAAGCATGCTCCCTTCGTTCTCTTGAGGACTGGCCCCTGACGACCCAGGGAAGCCAACAAAGCGAACGACAGCCGCCTACCTGAGATCTTGCGCGCCACTCCATGATGAGATTTGAGATTCCATCGAGATTTCGTTTGACCGGAGAGAAAGGCAGGGTTAGAATAGCATCATCACTTTCATAACGTCATGGATAACAGCCGTTTTAAGAGACAACTTCCACTAGTTCCATCAAAAAAAGAGAGGCAAAAGAAAAGGCGAAAGTCAAATCATATTCTTGATTTTTATTTTCGAAATAAGACGGTAATATATGCTGACTTGTATTATTAAAGTAAGACAGGTAATGATGACCGTTAGTTTCTTCATGGTACTAAGCAACCGCGTTCCTATAACGGCATTATGGAGTTAATCGGCGATCCTGTGAGAAGGGCATGGGCAAGTATGGGCCTGAATGGAAGGAGACCACTTGATCGGTGGGCCTGAACGATGTGGACGTTGACGCTTTTCGCATTAATAGGCTCAGATCGCAAAGGGGTGTGTTCGTGGGCCAAGAAGGATCGCGACCTCTGAAGAAATTTTTTAAACTTGAAAGATGCTAAAGATCACCTGCCAGATGACTGCTCGGTACACTGATCCGATGAAGATATCGATTTTTTTTTTTTTTTTGGTGAAAAGATATTGATATTTGGGACCTAACCGATGCCATCAATCGTTCTCCCGCTATCAAATCAGCAAGGGACCTTTTGTCCGTTACTTTTGAACGCTGATCCCAAATGCAAACGATTCTTGCCGTCTTCTCGCCTTTCAGCAGTGATGTCATACGTGATGGTGTAAATATATGACTTGCACGGATAAAAAGTGAATGGCAGATCTTGGATCCGCACAAAGATATTGCATGCATCACTCGGACAAGGTAAGAGCTTACGGATTCCAAGTTATTCTATTCGTATATCATGGTCATTACGGTGAATACTAGAAATATGATAAACACACATTTATGCATGCAAATTCTGATTTAAAGATCGAGTTGCATGGGAAAATAAAACATACGGAACTTAGCCGGGCTTCATGTATGAATATTTATATATATTTATGTTTATTTGTTAGTTTTATTGATTTATGAATTTAACATGCATGCAACGCATCGCATGCAAGCGTACAATATCTGTATTGATATATTAACGATCAGCAGTCAGGACTCAGGAACAGCATGGAGAATGTAAAAATAGGTGACATCAGAAGACTTGGTGTCCTCTGATGCTCCTGATGATCATACACACATAATGAGCGAAAATTTAATGGTTAATCAGAAAGATTTCGTTACAAAAATCTAGGGAGCTTCCAATTAAGATGTTAATATGGGCAAGGAATAAGGCACTCTTAATGGTCAATTAGAACAATGCAAACATTCTCATTGAATTCCTGTAAATACACACATACAAAGAAGAAACAGCATTGCCAACTGGTTGGGAAAAGGACAATTGGTTGGCCACATATAAAATACAACTCACAACAGCAATATGTCCAGAAAATTTATCCCGGCTTCCATGTACCACATCTCAAGACAAAGTTAATTTACAATTTGGGATTACTGATAAAATATCTGAATGGCAGCTGCATGCAAATCCTCCAACCATTTAACACACAAATCACCAATGCAGGTACTCCGCACTGGGCAAAATTCACCACAAAGAACGAAACGGATTTAGCAAGCTCTTCCGAAAACGTTAAACTGCGGAAATTTCATCCTTCTCCCCTGCATGCATAGATCCTACATTAGCTCATCGAAATATCTGACATGTAACTCTAGCATCTAGCTAGACAGTGTATAATATTTTGAGATCAGGAAAGGCTAATCCCAACCTTCTACCTGTATCCACACCACTTCTCAATAACTGACCCAACCGGAATGGAAGCCTGCCCTCTTGCCACCTTAGTGGAAATGGATAATACCTGTGATTAGCCAGACAATATATAATGGAAGCACAACCACCTGCTTTACAAAGTTCTCATTGAATTTTTCACTGCAATCACATAGATGTACCTTTAACCAGACACATAGAAAGTACTCTCTCTCTCTCTCTCACAACACACACAAATCCATGTTAATTCATAGAAATAGTTAACATGAATCCCAAATCCAGCCAAAAAGAATCTAATCAAAGTACAATCAATTGCTATACAAAGTTCTCATCGGGTTTTGTTCACAGTAAGACAAAAAATGGAACAGCTCAAGATACATTTCCATTGCAATCATATAGATGTGCCCAAAAACTGGAAACATAGCAAGTATTCTCTCTCTCACACACACATGCACACGTCCACAAATCCCATGTTAGTTCATGCAAACAGCTGAAATGAATCCTGGCATCCAGCCAAATAGTATCTAATAAAACCACAATCACTTAATGTACAAACTTCACATCAGGTTTTTGGCACGGTAATACATATATAACAGCTCCACATCCATTTTCATTGCAATCATACAGATGTACCATAAACCAGAGACATAGCAAGTACTCTATTCATTGATTTCACCGCAACAACTCTAGTAGCTAGAAACTCCCGCAATGAGGCTAAGCAAGCAGTAAACTCCGGATATATTGTTAGGCCAGTACCAACACCATCTGGGTCTAGCGATCTTGAAATGATGCATTCATTAGGTTTAATGCTGAATCCATCATCTACAAAAGAAAAGGTCATGTAATCAATAACAAGGGTACCAAGCCAACATAGATAGGCAAACCGAGTACATTAAACACATGAATTAGACAGTGTATAGTGGTGGAAATTTTTTGAACATAACATGGTCATAGCAGATCCCTTACCAAAATTATAAAAATCAAAAGAATAATGAATAGGCTTGATTAAGTATAAATAAAAGATTTTTTTGAGCAATACTCAGAATTTGAATCCTGAAGGGCAAGCCCTTATGGGTGAGGTGCCAACTGAGCTAATAATTGTTGGCAAGTATAAATAAAGGATGTCACAGCCTTTTTATTTCCTTTTGGAGAAAACATAAGTTGTAATACAAAATTTTTTGTGCAAATTTTGTACAGAAGCCGCAGTTCTGAATTGAATAATTGAGTGCTTCAGCTGAACAAACTTCGTACTGTTAAATTCTAATAAGTATGATTTGCCAATGTCTTTCTACATCTAGAACATAATGCAGAAAGCACACATAACAAGATCAAGACTGCATTATAACCAAAAAAACAATTTGCCATCCATTTACTATGAGCCACCAAAACTATTCAGAAAATACCTTTTTTTCATAATACAAAGTGAATAGAAGGTTTATGTGTACAGATCAATGCATTAAAAAACGGTTGGTGGGCATGTAGCGGTTGGGGTGTTTCATAGCAAATAGAGGATGATGGACACCATGCACCCAGCATGGGCTGCCAAAACATATCAATATTTTTTTCTTACTAAGTATCAAAAATCAATATTTTACATCAATTTCATGCGGAAAACGATAAGAGAACACCAAGGGCGAAGCTAGAAAACATCATCCACCTAATATCATAACATCATGTCAACATCTATATAATGTAAAGGTCCACAATATAATGATATAATACCATCATCCCCCAAATATAATAACATCACTCATTAAGATAAAGAGCCCACAATCATATAACATGAATCATAAAGTAAAGATGTCCACAACCATATAAACACCAACCATAGAAAAAAAAATGTCCAATAAGAAACTGATCCAGCCAACCATGGAATAAAGGGCCCATCTTGAGTCCATCACAGAGCAGCTGCTATAGCAGGTTTCCTCCCAGAATATCAGGTTCCGCATACCCAAGCATCATATGGTGCTGCAATGAAACTTAACATAGTGGTTTCGAGCCAAAACTGTGAAAGGCAGACACTATAGCCGTTGTAGCAGCTGTTTTTTAAAACAATGAAGCAGATTACACTATGTTGTGTGCTAGTTTGGATTTGCATCAACTGATTAAAAAAAAAAAAAAACTACAATCTGATGACTGGAGAAACAGCTAATAGAGTTCTACTCCATATGGTGATAGCACATAACATATTAAGTGTTGATTCTCTCGACAACTCGATTACCATGGCTCCACAGATATGTAATGGACACAATATCTATGGTACTAAGTTGAGGCAATCATTTTTTTTGTCACAAGCCACTGTTCCACTTGTCATCAAACAATTGGAGATTTCTAGCATTGACTTCACTTTTTAAGGTATATTTAACAAAATTTCCAACTTCGGCAAGGTCATTTTATGCATATTTTTCTAGCCTAGGATTCTTAATCATCACAATTGAAGTGCCTGACTACCAAAAAAAACATGCTGCTGATAGGAGTCCCGCATACTGTAACCGAATCTTGTTGGCTTAGGATATGTTAGAATCCAAAACCAATATCATGCTAAGAAATTAGGACATGATGGATGTATGGACAAATATAGGCATCCATTCGTTCCCTTTCACATTACAAGAACAATGTGGATAAGCCTCAGCCCTTCACCAGGCTTCTGTGAACCAGTTCAATCTCAGGTTGGTTCCCAGATCAGAAAACTGTTATTTTGCAGAAACAGCACATTTTTTATATCTGTCAGGCCACTTTTTTTTTCCTTTGGCAGATATGACCAGTTTCAGAATATATAGATGCTTTTGCCCCTCACTGCATGATTGTGTTCCAGCCATTCAATATGAAAAGAATATGTACATTCACTATATAGAAGAAAGTGCATCCAAATACTTAGAAACATACAGTTCTTGTGCATCTGCTGAAGCCAGGGGGCAAAAGCAACCAAAAATTTGAAAACGAGGCCATTTTTGTAGCTCTAGGCAACTCTACTACATGAGACAACAGTGAAGCATCCCTGCAACACCAACCCCCCACCCCCACCCCTCCAAACACCAGCTCCCCCATCAACCAAAAAATAAGAGCAAAACTGTTTGTTTATGAAAATTTGATTGCAAAAAATACATAACATATAATTTCATCAGTTGACAGAAGCTCATGTCATCCATTAAATGCCTGGGCCTCTTGAATCATTCATGTTCATCACCTATGCCAAATAATATTGTTGTAAAAGCCTATTAGGCCCATTGCCAACCTAGACCTTCAAGCCAGGCAGGCTAAACCAGGTCACAGTAAATAGATGCATGTAGCGTGATCGTTAGATCAATCATATTCTCATCTCCGGAGGCTCCAGATTATATGTCCAACTATACATTAAACTCAGGTTTGAATCTGATGATGCTTGTAAGATTTCAGGAGGTTTTGTGATGCAGCCCAAGTTTATTGTTTCCCATACCAAATGAAGGGATGTAATCAGCTCTCAAGTTACAAGCTGTGATGTTGTTCTAAAAGCAGACACTAAAGTTAAAGAAGAAAAAGAAGATTTACCTGGAAGTTAGAAAGAAATAGTGAGGGACACCACCTAAAAAGGGAATTAGGATGGTCTGGAAATACTTCAAGTCTTCAAGAGTTGAATACCTTTCACATGAAAGGCTTTGAAGTCTGCTGTGTCAAAGCCTGAAGCCAAAAAGGTTTCATTTCTCTCACTCTTGGTTTTGCGACGTGGTGAGATTTTGAGCGGGGCCCGGAGTTTGAAGCATGGTGGTTTCATTTCCTTGACATCTTGGTTTTGGTTTCTCAAAGAAGAAAGGAAAAAAAAACATGGCCCAACCATATCACTCAAAAAACTGCCCGGCTTTCTTGGACGGGCTGAGAAAAATGAATCCGAGGGACCTTATGTGAGGCCTGGACCCACTCTTTAATTAGCTTTATCTTGAAGAAAACAGAAACAAAGTCCTTTATCTTATAAGCACCATTATCAAGATCCTCTAACATAGAAAAGAAATGCACTCTCTGAAAAGGGATTGGTTTATCAAATTGTAAATAATGGAAAAAATCTTCTTCTTGCATGCCAACACCCCCCCACCCCCCACCCCACCTGTCGGAAAAAAAAATCCTTGCTTGCTCCAATTTTTTAAGTACTTTTTGAGAGAATCACAGCCATATATGCATTGCAGGTTCACCACACATGCTAAATGCTAGTCCAATATAAAGTTAGAAAATATTAGCGCAGCATCAAGAACTTCAGAAGAAGAATTTGCAGAATTTCTCCTCTCATTTTCAGAAACTTTGAATTTCTTTATCTTTTGTGGAGAGTTGAATTAGAATGACATATTATGGAAGCCTATCTTTCAGGAAGTAGAGATCATTTGGCTACTTCAAAAGAAATATATAGTCAAGACTAGAAATTGAGTTGTAGAACTGCATGTGTAGCTCACATATATTTCTTATTTCTTCTTCTCATGCCAAATAATTTTTTTGTTTTCATTTGATTTCTCCAAAGCAAAAATTAAATCTTAGATTTATGATTCATTCAAAATCTGATCTGAGTCCTATATCTTATCATCCCAAGGAGAGTATACCTAGACTTCCAGAAATGTAAATGCTCAAAGGAAGAAAAGTAGTGGGCTGAATAGTGAAGAATTGGATGGTTCGAATATGATGAATTGAAAAGTGAAGAAAAGCAACAATGCATGAGAATTAAATGACTTGGCAATAGTCTCTAAAACCTAGGAAGAATTGGAAGCGAAGGGTATTGTTTTGAATACCAATGCAGCAGGATGTTGTTTATAAAGGAAAGCATGTTATTATTAAGAACACTTGAAGAGTCACAATGAAAATATGGGCCCCTTCAACTTTAGCCAATGGTGTCATTTACTTAGATTTAATGCACAAGTACATATTAACCAGCTGAAGCCTGAAATTTTATTCTCATGTTGAACTCAAAGAAAATTTAGACTATGGTTGCATGAAGGGGCCAGTTTGGTTGCACATGCGAAACTATCTGAAGTGAGCTTCAGGGGAAGCAAGTTGGAAAATACAACATGACAAGAATTATCTAATGCTAATAAACATGATAAAAATGTGATAGTCAGCAACAACAATCGCCAGCTAAAGTCAAGAAGGTCTGAACAAAACCACTTTCAAAAATCAATTTTTGAGGGGTAACTTGGATTCTTTTCCCTGCTAATTGAAGTCAATTCTTGAACGTAGGAAGCAAAGATATAAACAAGTTAAATTAGTCACTTAACTTGCATCTGTTGAAAATCTCAGGATGGGATCACTAACATGACTTACATGACTAAAGACTACTATCATGCAACCAAACAAATCCCAATGTGAGCAATGAAGCAGCAGTCCATTAGAAGCAGAAGATCCTGAGAAATTTTCACAAAATTTACAATTATACTTAGGAAAATCATATCAGGTTAACTTAGCTATTGAGTAACTTAGATTGAACCATTGTAGGGGCACGAGAGCATGAGCAGAAACAAGTTTTTAGAACTGGTGCAGCATCTAAAACAGAAGATTCCCACAACTAAACTCTAGTGGCAAGATAAACCGAAAGTGACACCGAGGTACAAGCTTCTTGCAGTTACAATTTCCGTTGATGTAGGAACTTGAATTGAGGGATTTTCCTCATTGCATCTCAACTAGTTACTTTCTTCGCACCATATGAACAGAGAGAATGAGAAAAAAGATGATTGCTTTACTTCAGCTAAAACAAAAGGTATTCCACATGAGACAGCAATCTTTAGAATTCCAAATGCCAATAAAGAATGAAGCAAAGGGGATCAGAAAACCACTCAGTCTTTACTGATAAATTATCTTAATGAATCATGGGAGGCAAAATCTTTGAACTGCCCAAAACGATCGTAACCTATGAGAATACCAACATTCTTAAGCAAATAATTGCTCATCATCAAACATTGGAACCAAAGGCAGTACTCTTGGCATTGCTACAGTTCTGGCACTAGTTCAACAGGACAGGTAGAGAAAATAAAGCTAAGATGTTGTCAAGGTAATGGTGCAGTTCAAACATCAAAAAAGTCCAAACAGATGGATCACTTTCATAGAACTTGAAGAGAAAGAGGAACATGAAATGATGATGTAGGAGGGACTTGTTGATTGTCAAGAAAACGTAATAGGTTTGAGTACAGAAATGATATCTGTATTCAAGATGAAGGATATATGTAAATGCAAGTGGGCAGCACATACTATGCTATTTTAGATTTCCGGAAAGAGAGAAAGGGGCATTTTAGCTAGCCTAGTTAACTACTTTACCTGGATTAGTCCAAGGTACTAACATTTTACATGTATGTCAAATACTATCAATTGTTCCATGGAACGAATCTTGATTTTGTAAAATAAAGAGAGAACGCATCTCAGACTTGTCCCAACAAAATGCATAAGAATCCAAAAGCTTCTTACATACTGTTGCTGCTTCTATCCCAATAGACATCAATATCTTGAAAGCATACCATGCATAAGAAAATCTAGGGACATAGCTATAACACATAGACGACATCTAGATATGGTCCATGTGGATTTAAATTCTAACAGATCACTTATATGTATAATGCATACATCATTTTGTGTTAATTGTGGCCTTCCCTAGACCCTGGTATAGTTAACTGTAGATGTTTCCATAGATTTAGACATGACCTATCTCCTAATTAGTGGAGAATTGCATTAGCACTTCCAGCACTATTATCAACTCAAAAATTGATATACATCCACAAATTTGTCCAAAGCATAGTTGTTTAGTCAGATCCTATCTTAAAAATTCAGGTTATTTGACAATGCATGCTAGCAAACAAAAACTCAGCATCCAGCCAGCATAAAAGACAAGTTTAATCCAATTCGCTATTTGAAAGTTTTAGTCCAATCTCTATTAGCTTATCATTTAAACATAATGAGCATTTACATGTTTAACTGCCCATATCCAATTAGGTAGGCTTTGGCTACCTACCAGATATATCAGTCACAGTGCTCAAGTCAACATTCACATTATCATATAGAGTACGAGATGCATACACACGAAATGAATCTTATAAGGTAATAAACATTTCAAATCTCAAAGTATTGGAAGAAATAATTTTTACCACTTGACCATCGGCAAAATGAATTTAGGTTCATTAAATGGACTGGCAGAAGCATAAAAACATCCTCAAGCAAAAGGATGAGCTTTGTTTGATGGAAGCATTTATTGTATTCAAGTAAGCAATGAAGATGCACTTCTTCCCATTCGCAACCTTAAATACTTTCTGTCCATATGACCTAATAATGCTCCTTTGTGCTAATATGAACAGTAAAGCTTTTATGCTAGTATGAATAGTAACAATGCTGTTAATGGTGAAAAACATTGACATGTTAACAAATATGTACAAGGATGAGATTTAACTTATCCAATTGTGGTCAACAACCACAAAAATGCACTCAACACCTTCTGTATAAAATATAGCATAGCCCTCGATTTGCTGTCGTAGTTACCACTGTGTGACAAAATAAAAATGCTGATGCACATAAATACCACAAATTGCAAAAGCATTAATGTTAATCATACTAAGTTTCATAACAAAAGCAACTTAATAGTCCTCTCTGGAAAAGAAAATCGGGGCCAGTTACCACATATACTGCAAAAGGTGGAATAAAAAAATACAACAAAAAAAAAATTATATGACCTCACTGGAGCAGAATCTAGTACAAACTACAGCATTAAGAGTACTAAAATTGTCACTTCATAGCTGCACAAGAAGATCCTCTAAATTCAACAAAGAGCTCTGCAAGCACTTAGCTAACATATGTTTCCTTTTCCCATATATTATTATTTTTCTGTAGAGATTATGAGGACCAAGACATGCACTGAGAACAGATATGCTTGAAACCATTCTATTATCAACTAACATATATATTGCAAGATAGGTATAGTCAAATTGCACGGTCACCTTTCCAATGTTCTGCAGTTCTCGCCCAACAGGTTCC
The DNA here is from genome assembly GCF_051530095.1 of Phoenix dactylifera. NCBI lineage: Eukaryota > Viridiplantae > Streptophyta > Magnoliopsida > Arecales > Arecaceae > Phoenix > Phoenix dactylifera. The sequence goes on from NC_143198.1 coordinate 234,573, forward strand.
ATAAATTTGAAGTTAATATCAATAGGCCAGACCTGCATACAGTTGAAGATATAGTGATACTTTTTATAACTGCACTGAGAATGTGCAAGAGGATATATTGCTCAGAAGTGTTAAGAATGTACAGAGTTCTAAGGAATGATACCAGACCCATGAGGCATATAAACTATTTGCCTAACTATTAAAACTATACATTTTACAAAAACAATCTTATCCAGGCCCTACAACAAAATAAGTCTCTGTCAATTGTCCTATGTTTCATTCTCAGATCTAGCAGTTGCTCTCTTTATTATGCTAAACATTATACAAGAATATGATGAAAAGGAAATTAGAAATATGAATACATAAAGACATAAATAATAAAAGAAACTTCCAGCATCAATACACCAAGAAAAAACGACAATATGTTGGACGAAAAAAGGAAAAATAACAACGTTGCAACTCATGGCATATAGAAAGCTGCTCCGGGAAGTGGCATGAAGTCAAAAAACTAAAACATCAATACCAATAAAAAGAAAGAAGTAATTCAAAACTTGTCAATCATTAAAAACATGGTTGTCCCATAAACAACTGAAGAAGGGTTCGAGGACCCTCAAAATGGACTAAGAAGTCAATATCTCGTCGTCCTGCAACAGCATTGATCTACCGGGTTCATGGAAACAATATCCTAAAGTTATAGTACGGCAATTGTGATTTTAGCAACAGAAGACAACTTGTGCTTTCCATAGATGGAAATGAGTAAGAGCAAGCCATTAAAATAATTCAAAACCTTAAAATTTAGTCCATAAATTGCCCAAGCCTAATAATTCCACCAGCAATAATAGCACTCAAGTTGCAAGTTGTTTATTAGCCTGTAGATGGTTTTATTTTGCAGGGACGGAATTAAAGAAGAAAAGAATGGCTTAAAGCAATTCAATTCCTTCAAACGTACTTCAAGAATCACCAAAGACTGATAATGCCCCCATTTACTTAGCGACCGAATGAACAAATTAGAAAGCAAATTAACTTGGAGGCAGAAAAAGAAAAAAAAAATTCTATCCACGCGCAAGCCTATACAAAAAAAAAGAAGAAGGAAAACTTCGAGATTTATCAAGCTAAACCTTCAATCCGAGCAACTTCACAGGAGTAGCCTGCCCGGGGACGATGCAGTCGGGCCCCGCCGCTTCCAGCGTCGCCTCCATGGCGAGCCCTTCGCCGATTGGATCGGGACGCTAAAGGACAGCAAATGAGAACACCAAGTTAGAAAGAATCAAAGAGAGTAATCAAGAACTGGATCGAAGAGAAAAGGGAAAGGCCGGATTGCCTTCATGACGGCGAGGGCGTAGGATGTGTTAGGATTCTGGGGAAGCCGGAGTACGGGGTTCTGGTGGATTCTTGGGACGGGCTTCGCGCCGGCGGGGGAGGCCCTCCACGGGACGTCGTCGGCTAGCAGTGCTCTCTTGGAGGCGGCGGCGGACGCCATGGGAGTTCGAGCCTCGTAGGACGCAAGCACCTGCGGGGACTCACCAACCACGGGAATTCCCCAGTCGCAAGTTATCCGACTCGCGCGACGGGACGGGCTATAAGTTGACGAGCCACGGACAGGGGCGGGCCTGAATAACTTCTCGTGGATGGATGGGTTGTGGTGATCCCCGGGGGGGTGGAGCGTTTGAGGTGGGAGTCGATGGATTGGGGTGGATAGGGATTAGGGCCTGGGCTGTATGGTTGGTTGATGCAAACTGATGAGCGAAAATCTGACTTCAATATCTTCTCTTCCTCTTTCGCATAATCTTCCTTTTCATCCTAGATATTAGTCTTTTAATTAGCTGCCTCTCTCCATGATGGACTGACTAGCTTGAAGCCAGGGGAGAAGTCAATTTACCAAGCACATAAATTTATTATGAGTGTCCGACTAAGGGCAGTCAACTATTTACGAATGTACTGCAAAAAGTTATAATTATAGAAATTTTGCAATGCCATATTCGCATTATTCAAGAGGAAAATATTTGCATGCATAAGATTTTTAAAAATATAGAAAAGATCCAAAAATTATCTTGCATAGGTCCCACGATGCGAGATAAAAAGTTATAATCCAATCATCGGAATATCAAAATCTAATACTAATATCATAAACCGGGTCATACTAATGCAGGATGGGTCCTTCCCCATCGAACAAAACTTTCTTCCCATCGAACAAGAACCGCGGAACAAAGAAATGGAGCGTTGGACATGGAAGATCCCTGAAAATCAGAGCGCAATAGGGATGAAGACACTGATCCCGAGGGATGAACATCATTGAAACCCAGCCATGGAGCCGTGATTAGGAGTTCCTTTTGTTTTAGAATTATGTTTTGGTTGCATCAAGTCTAGAGTCTTTGTGGATTGTTGCATTGAGTTTGTTTTGGGTTGGGATTAAGTTGGAATTAGGAGTCTTGTTGGTTTGGGTTTAGCTTTCTTTGAGTCTGATTGTTACGAGAGATTAGGGTGTCTTTGTGATCCTATATAAGGTTCGTTGGAAGGGGCTATGTTCTCTTCTTGGAAATTTGTTTTTTCAGCCGTCGTTGTTAATAAGAAAACACGTTGAAAGCGTAGCGTGAATTTCCTATTTTTTGTGCTCTGTTTCTGGTTGCAAGACAGAGTTTTGCTTGTGATTTTGCGGTGTTTATTTGGTTCTGAGTTTCCCTCAGATCCAGCAGCATTGTGAACCATTTTTTTCTTCATGCTTCCCCGCATCACATACAATAATCAACAAAATAAGTATGTGGCCTATCCTAATTAGGTATTTATAGAGATATGGTTTAGAAAGTTGACTCCTATTCTTTTTATAAAACACTTTTTTTTGGGGATAATGCGGCATAAGTATAATTTCATTTTTTTCAGAAGAAGATCCGTTCTAGATTTTAAATTCTTTTGTTTTTTCTATGCGCCGGCAACTCATGATAGATGAGGGTGAGTGCACCCAAAACTATCGGACAAGAAAAGCTGATGAAAAGTGGGAGGAATAGTCTCAAGGCTCTCCCAAAAAAATTCTCTTGAGTGATGCACAACAAAAGAAGCAACGCAGTCGGTGGCGCTATTCGCTTTCCGAAAGACAAAAGTGAGTCAGAAAACATCAAGCCCTCTAAAATCTTGCAAATGTCCCGAAGCAGCGGGTGCTGATCGTCATTGCTGTGTTGTCCCTGAATCTAGTCGATCACTATGGCCGAGTCACCTTCTAGTTAAATGCTACCTGCATCTAACACACATCTTGCATACGCTAAAACTCTACTAGATTGCTGGCTGCTATGAGACTCGATACGTGGTTTCAAATCACAAAGCCTTTCCTTTTTCTACCTCCGCTCTTCAAAATACTGCCATCCAAATTTATCTCGAGCAAGCTGATTTCAAATTCTTTTCTATTGCACGAACCAACCGACATCCGGAGAGTGGACCCGCATCTTTACAAAAGCTTTGAGGCGCAGTCGTGGCTCATGAGGTCGCGCCACCGCCCCCAGACTTCCCGCTTGATTCAGTTTCACGTGCCGTCTCGCCCGTTACAGCACCCCAACCTCTCGCCTCCGCCGGCTCCACTCCCTTCCTCCTTCCCCCTGTATCTGGCGTTCGCGAGTTCCCCCCGTCTCAATCTCCTCTAAGGTTACGGTTAGGGTCACGGTTGGGGTTTTGGATTTGATTTGAAGGAGAAGAAGAGGCATTCCGGATCCATCGCCATGAGATCGCCTTCGGCGCTGCCGGCGGCGGAAATCCCGACATCGGCCGCCGCTGGCTCCCGCGACGCGGAGTCCCTATTCCGGACATGGCCGATCCCGGAGATCCGCGCCGTAGAGGCGGCCACTCGGCGGGAGATCGAGGAGAAGAAGGAGGAGCTCCGGCAGCTCGTCGGGAAGAGCTACCGCGACCTCATCGAGTCCGCCGACTCCATACTCCTCATGCAGTCCTCCTGCGACGCCATCTCCTCCAACTTCACCGCCATCGACGCCGCTCTCCGCTCCCTCTCCACCTCCACTGGCAACCCCGAGAACCCCAAGCTCGCCCACAACCCCGCCCGCGCCCGCGTCTACGGCATCGCCTCTCGGGTCAAGTACCTTGTCGACACCCCGGAGAACATCTGGGGCTGCCTCGACGAGTCCATGCTCCTCGAGGCCTCCGGCCGCTACCTCCGCGCCAAGACGGTCCACGGCCTCGTCACCGGCGGCGGCGACGCGAATGCCCTCGCCATGTTCCCGCTGCTCGGGCACCAGTGGCAGATCGTTGAGAGCTTCAAGGCCCAGATCTCCCAGCGGAGCGGCGAGCGGCTGATGGACCGGGGGCTCTCCGTCTCCGCCTACGCCGATGCCCTCTCCGCCGCCGCCACCATCGACGATCTCAATCCCAAGCAGGTGTTAGGGCTTTTTCTTGACTCGAGGCGATCGTGGATCTCGCAGAAGCTGGACGGTGCGCACGTCGACTCCGATGAATCTTTTTCTTCTGTTCTCTGTGATGTGGGCAGAACCATTAGGGCTAGTGTGGGCAAGTCGGAGAGCTCTTCGTTCTTGCATTGAATGAGATGCCGCTGTTCTACAAGACCGTGCTTGGATCGCCCCCCGGGACACAGCTCTTTGGAGGGATTCCGAATCCGGAGGAGGAGGTGAGTATGTGGAAGTCGCACAGGGAGAAATTGGAGTCGGCAATGGTATTGCTTGAGCCGGAGTTCATTGCCCAGACCTGTTCCTCGTGGCTGAAGAGCTGCTGCGATGAGATATTCGGACAATTGGCGAATGGAAAGCATCTTGTGGATGCAATTGGAAGTGGAGAAGGCCTGGGGTCTGTGGAGAAGCTGGTGTGGAAGGCTCTTGATGGCCGGGAGGGGCTCGAGGAGAGCTTGGAACAGTGGCTGAGGAGCGTCTTTGGCTCTGAAATCGAGTCACCATGGAACCAGATTCGCGAGCACATTTTGAAGGACGGAAAGGACACCTTAGAAGATAGGTTGGAAGCAGCATTCCTGAAGAGGATGAAGGAGATCGTCCATTCAGAATTTGAGAACTTGAGTAGAGACATCAATATGAGAAATTCAATCAAATCTATTGTGGCAGTTGCAGGTCCTAAAGACGAGAATGATTTCCAAACATACTTGAAGAAGCCTTCTACTGGTGGTGGGTTTTGGTTTTCAGAGCCCAACCAAAAGAAAACAGGAATTTTGTATAGCTTTAAACCAACTGCTGATGAGAATGATTTCCGGAGCTGTCTCAATGCATTTTTTGGCCCTGAAGTCAGTAGGATTAGGGATGCAGTGGACACTAAATGCCGAAGCATATTGGATGATCTATTATGTTTTGTAGAATCTCATAATTCTACTCTGAGGTTGAAGCAACTAGTGCCATATATTCAGGAGAAGTGTTACAAGACCATATCAGTTATAGTGAAGGAACTTCATGATGAAATTGCACATCTGTCAGCTTCTTTAGGAAGCAACAAAGGGGATAAGGATTCTCTACGACCCTCTGTAATTGTTGAAAGATCTCTTTTCATTGGGCATCTCTTATTTGCATTGCGTAGCCATTCTAGTCACCTACCTGTGATACTTGGTTCCCCAAGGCAGTGGGTGAAAGAAACAAGTGGTGCAGTATTTACTAGCCTATCATCACCTTTGCCAAGGCAATCTAAGGTGGCCTTTGATTCTCCAGTCTCTTTTAGCCCTAGAAGACATACATTTGATAGCCCCAGGAGCCCTAGAAGGCAATTTTCTGATAACCCCAGAAAGCAAACAATTTCAGCTGCTGCTGCATTGTATGCTGTGGATGACAGCAAGAACCCAAAACTTGATGAGCTAGAGAAAACTTTGCAAGAACTCTGTATCAGAGCTCATAGCTTATGGATAACATGGGTGTCTAATGAGCTATCAGTTATTCTTTCCAAGGATCTCAACAAGGATGATGCATTATCTGCAACAACTCCTTTGCGGGTATGGGTGGTTTTGCTCAATATTCTGGATATTTTCTGTACTGCTGTTTGTAGTTTTCCATGATCATATTTCTAGGATAACATACTGAACTCTTGATTCTTTCTTGGATTATATACTCTGGCCTTTTGATTCCTTCTTCATTGGACCTGGTAGTTGTCTGAAAAAAAGTTAAGCTTCAACTCATGATTTCTAATGATAAAAAGATTCTTTTCAGGGTTGGGAAGTGACTGTAATCAAACAAGAAGTGTCCACTGATGGCCCTTTGGAGATGAAAATAGCTCTTCCTTCCATGCCTTCCCTCTATATCACATCTTTTCTCTTTCAAGCATGCTTAGAAATTCATAAAGTTGGAGGCCATGTTCTTGATAAAATAATATTGCAAAATTTTGCATCGAGAGTAATGGAGAAGGTATGTTGCTTCATTTCCTCGTGTATAGAAGTTAACAAATTGTTGCTATCTGCCTATGCCAATACCTGCACCACTTTGGTTTTACTACTCATTACATGATGTAGCTTGCATGTTCTGGTTGGTTGTTCATCTTCATTTTTTCAAAAAAATAATCAACCAGGTAATATCGATTTTTTCTAACAACTTGTGTTGACAGTTTCTTGATGACTAGTAGTTGACTAGTGGGTTTTTGTAAATGGAAGCTTTGACATAAAGGTGTGATCTTAATAACTTTAAGATGCGAGCCATCATGTTCTCTATCCTTTGCTCCAAATCCTAGTCTGAGATGTTCTCAAGATGTTCTTTTTGCTTATTCTCTTGATATTGATATCGCTGACTGCGTGAATGTTGCTGTTGCCTAAGAGGTGCTCAGTACATTGCCAGTTTTTCTTGTTGCTATCCCAAGCAACATGATTAATGAGAAAAGGCAGGGCCATCACACTATATAGGGAAGAAGACCTACAAAAGCAACTACTTATCTTGTACTGCCTTCCTGTCTATTTTTGTTAGGGGTTTTCCCTTAGTTGGTCAGATTGATAGTAGGTTAGGGTGCAAATATGGGTGCAGCAGTGAGGAGCTTACCTCTCACGAGAATCAGTTTATGGGATTTCCTATATTTACATCAGAAAAGGAAAAAAAGGAGAAAAAACTATAAGATAAAAAGATTAAAAATAAAGTCCCTCAGGAAGAGCGGGAGTGAGATTCCATAGACATTGTGAAATGAGGGTGACATCCCTGCTAGAAGATTTAAGCTAGAACTTGCTATTACATTTGTTAGCAAGTTGGACAATCAATGTCACTAGGTTTCTTGGCACCTTGTCATTTCTCATCTTTATCACCATAATTCAAAAGAAGTATTCCCCAACCCGACCCATATTTTGGGGTTTCTTATTAGTTACCCAACCCGACCTAACCCAAATTGAACCAAAGAAAGTATTCCAAGTCATTTCTTCTTTTTCTCTGTCAAGAGAAAATCGCTCAAACTAATCTGCTACATTAAGAAAGGCTGGCTTTGAGGTTATTGACATCTTGAATATTGCAATTCTAGATAAACATTAATTCATAGAGTTTTGACCATATTAGCAAACAACTTTGTGGTAGTTAAAATTCAATTTAATTCAGAAGTAAGAACAAAATTTTCTTTATGAAATTTTGTTAGTAAACAAATGCAGACTTGTTCTTGAACTGGACCCAACTCGAACCCAACACTGACTCGAATATTTTGGATTAGGTCTGGCTCATACATGACCTCGACCTGATTTGAACAACCTATTGGGTCTAAAATATTTTCTATGGACATGACCCAACCCAATCATCTACTGAATTGGGTTTGGATCCAATATCAAGACATGTACATGAAACTGGGTTGGGTCAGGGTCAAGCATGCCCCAATCCGACCCGACCCATTTGCAGCCCTAGATAGATGCAATTCCTTATCCATTTAGGTATGCCACCTTTCCTTTATGATGCTAATACAATTATTGGAATATATCGGATTAGTCTCCTTGATCGTGACTTTGGCTATTAGCATCATAAGATAAAGGAAGATCATTTGGGGGTATATCTCACTATCAACATCCTTAGCACTTGATATAAGGGTGTGAGTGCCCTAAGTAGTTCCTCGACCTGCTTTTGGAATCGGGTGCCTATCACTAGTGCCTCCACATGGGTCTCCTCTGTGCCATGATGGGCATATTTGCTATCCCGCCACTCTGCACTCCCAAACGTATGAATTTCATGATGTTATGGAACCTTGTAACAATGTTTTCCCCCAAATGTTCATTTGTGATATCTGTTGGTTTCCATGAAAATTATATCAATTGATTATTATATAATTCCTTCTCTAAAGCCTAGAGTTTTCGATCTTGTTATAGGCATCTATTTCCTCTTCATATCTTCTAATATGATATTTCTGTATTTTTGGTCAAAAAGATAAATTATCAAGTTTGATGTCTCATTCCATTTATTCTTGATCAATAAGGTTCAATGAATTAATGTTGAGAAAACCCTGTATATTGTCTCTATCATTTGACAGGATGTTGATCATGTTGGCCTCTTGGATTCTCTGTGGATCAAATCTTCGAGGAGTTTGTTTGACATTTTCGCTAATTATAAAAGGGTAGCCTAGTGCATGAATCTCCCACCAGTGCAGGATCTGAGGAGGGTCAAATTTACTAGTCTTACCCCTGTGTGCAGAGAGCCTGTTTGAACGTTTTAAACTTGTAACCTTCAGGTCACGATGGAGCAACCTTACTGTTGCATCAAGGCTGACCCTTACACTTTCACTAATTGTCTTATTATAATTAACTTTTACATTGATGCCAATGGATCTTGATGATAATTGTGGACCAAATTTATCATGGAGTTGTTAGCTGATGAAAAACATTTCAGGTGCTATAATATCAATAATCTTATCAAAATTTTGAATGGTCTTAATCTTCAATTGGACCATTAATCAATTTGGTCTTGTACCCTAAGGGGCATGGCAAATAGTACTCTCTGGCATTGTTGCTAAAATTTTGCAAAGTACAATTGATGTTGACGAAAGATGGAATGATCTAGTTTCCATCAAAAACTTTATTAGACATTTATCACAAAAAATATAACAATGCACTTGAGAAAAAGGTTCTTGTATGTGCATATTGCCTCATACTGAGCATAACATACTATATCGGTATTGAACCTAGCTCAATACGAGGGGCATACTGAATATTGGTACACCAAACCGACCTCCTGTACCAGGTGTACTAACACCGTATCAGTATGGTACAGGTACATAATCCAGTATCGAGATTGCAAACCTTAGTAGTAAAAAACTTCGCAGGGTTGTATAGCTTGTTATAGGATGAAACTCTGTATGTAAGCATTGCAAGCAAAAAACATACAAACACATGCACATATATATATATATATATATCTATGTATGTATGTATATATGTATGTATGTGTGTGTATATGTATGTATGTATGTATGCGTGTGTAAACAAAGAAAATCCATTTGCAGCAGCAATGCAAAAATTAATGAAGAAAGTATTAATTTCTATTTTTTAAGTTTGAAAGCAAGTCAATTATGTATGTGAGAGGAATCCTCATGAGATTCATTAGAGTCATATTTCTTGAATGCCAATTGTTATTTTCACCTAAACCAAATTATTTTCAAAAGTGAGCTGGCTGTGTATTGTTAGTTACAAGTAGACAATAGTCCTGCCATGCCTTGACACAGTTCTTAATGATAGTAATCCCTCACGTGCATGTTGCCCTAAATGTGTAATAGGTAGTGGCTATCTATGAAAATTTCTTATCAAGTACGAAGGGTGGTGAAGCTCAGGTTTCAGAAAAAGGAGCACTGCAGATTTTGTTAGACCTACGTTTCATTGCCGACATTCTATCTGGAGGCAAAGATTCTGCCTACAGGAATACTGAAATGAATGCCAAAGAGAAGTCATCGAAAATTATGACACAAAGGCTTCCTTTTAGACGGAAACAGCCAGAACTCCAGCCTGGTTCTGCTAATACAGAACTTGCAATGAAAATGATAAATAAACTTTCACAAAGGCTGGATCCCATTGACTGGGCTATGTAAGCTCTTCTCATAAATGCTTCTGTTAGGACAGAAATTAAATTTGAATCTTTTTACTATTTCTCCTATTCTATTGGTTAGAGAAGATTTTTCCCTCTTTTTTACTTTTTAATGCTTTTAATGTGTTTTTGACTATATTTCTTTGTGGATTTCACAGTTATGAGCCTTACCTCTGGGAAAATGAAAAGCAATCGTATAAGCGATTTGCAGTCCTCTTCGGGTTCTTGGTTCAGCTTAATCGCATGTACACTGACACTGTACAAAAGTTGCCCACAAAATCAAATACAGACTCAAATATAATGAGATGCTCTACAGTTCCACGATTCAAATACCTTCCAATCAGGTTGACACTCTTCTTGTCATTTATATGATACTATCTTGAAGTGTATTAGTAGTATCTCTTGGATATATTGCCTAATATCAAAAGCAACTCCATAATCCACATCATGGGTTTATGATTTAATGTACTTACTGGTCATAGGGCTTGGGGGCGTGGGCTCTTCAAAAATACTTTCTACACAGCCTTCAACAATAACAGATTCTTTCAGAAATTTAGGCTTTTGTGACTATATATGGCACGACTCTTTTTGTTATCCTATCTGCTAGTACCAAGAGTTGTGGAAACCATGACAACAAACTCCAGAACCCATATGGTAGCACGCTACTATATCATTAAGATTCAGTATAATGGTCTGTTAAGAACCATGCACCACATTCAGATGAATTAGTCCTGCAATGGTCAGAAATAAAATTCTCATTCTTTTACTAAGAAATCTTCATTTTGTTACATGCAAGCATGTTGTGGCAACTGTTAACAAGTTAAATAAAACTTTAGTTTAATTTTAACATTGTATTAGCAATACAACCGGCACTTAGTGACACCATTAAAGATATATGTTCGTTGGTTCAATGTTCCCCAATCTAAGCAGACTTTGGATAAGAAGCTATTAAGTAAGAGACGTTCTGTAGTAGATGGAAGCTACTTAGAAGCTTGGATTGACAATGACTTGAAATTGCCTTACAATGTTCTAGGGCATTATTATTTTCTATATAAAATGATATTGAATCACTTTAATCTTTATTAGTCATGTGCCAATAATATTGCAAATATACGATGTGTCTACACTGGTTAAATTCAAGCATGGATATTATTCACATCTGATTCATATATGTATACATTTTAAACAACTTTTGTTATATGATTTTTTCATTAAGTGTGGAAACAAAGGAATAAATTAATTTGTGTACTTGGAAATGAGGTGGTGTCTGACATAGCTAGGTGTATGAACTGCAAAACTTGGAAGCACCTGGACAAAGATCTAAAGTGGGTTTTTGAAGTGGATGTGGTAACTAAGTTATGCCACTAAGCTTGATACTTTTGCACGTTGTCACCATCTTTTAATAAAAAAACCCCACATGTAATATTTGCCACTCAAGGTACTTTTGAGCTGTGATTGGATTGTTTGGATGAATGATACAATATAGAGGGCGAGCTTTGGCACAATGGTAAAGTTGCTCCATTGTGATCTTGGTGTCGTAGGTCGAACATAGACTCTTCGCATGTGGGGATAAAGTTGCGTACATCTGACCCTCCCCAGACCCCATAGTGGTAGGAGCTTTGTGCATTAGGATGCCCTTTTTAATGACATAAGATGAAGCTTGGGATCTATACTAAACTAGATGCGAAGATTTTAATAAGATGATATAATATGCTTAACTATACTGTAGATTTATGATTTTTTTGGCTACAAGAAAATTATTTCCTTAGGTTTATCGCTCATCAGTCTTCATATACATTTACTATGTTGCTAATGATTCTGTGCTTCTAACCAGTAATGCCCTTTTCTTTTCAGTGCTCCTGCCTTATCTTCAAGAGGAGCACATAAATCAGCCCTTCAGATGTCAGCCGATGATACATTATCGAGTAGTCCTTGGAAAGCATATTCGAATGGAGAAAGGTCTCCAAAGCCTGAGCTTGATGATACTCTGAGTTTTGGAGTTGCAACACCATTATTAAAATCCATCATGACCCAGGTATTTCTCATATAAAGTCATCCCTACTTGGTATATGGTTGAGTAATTTTGAGTGTCTTGTCAAGCCAATGATCATTTTATCACCAGTTTTTGCCCAAATTTTTCAATTTTACAATGGTACATAAGCTTGAGCATTCCAGATAAGGAAGTCTCCTGTTTGGAATTTCACTTTGCCATTGTAATTAAAACAGTATCCTCATAAAATGCTTATTATACACATCATAGTCAGGAATGCATAGTACTGAACTGTGGAATACTTGTTCTATCTCATCTGTTTTGCTTCATTCGAAACTCGTGAAGTTAAATGTATATTAGCCTGTTAGCAATACGCATGATTTATTACTGAATATGTTGTACACACTTTTAAATCTGATTAAATGTGAAAGTGCTACATTTGATTCAGCTAGAGGCACATGTAAGTCTATTTTTGGGGTGGGTTCACTTCATGGAGATCTTCTGGAAGACTGCATGTCTTACATAGGTTCATTTCTCCTAGATTTCAGGTCCTTCAGAATTGTATGCTCGGACAATATCTTAATGTCTCTCAAAGTTACTACAGGATCAGATACTTGAGTTTATAAAATGACTAAATATAAATCACTTGTTTACAACACTAACCTCTCCCATTTTGATGAATCTCGTTCACCATCTTTATAGAGGTCTCACTATCTACGAACCAATTTGGAACTGAATCCATGGATGGACTTCAGCTTAAGGAGATGTGGTGTTGGCCTTAGCAATATTTAATGAGTTACCAAGTTCTGTATTAACTTCATTTTGAAAGATTTGATATAATTTTGTTTTAACAATTGGGTTATACACGGCCTGCTATTTTTCAAGAGTTTTTCTCCAAAATTCAGAATCTTGTTTTTAACTGAACTGCACATTATCATGGTCATTCCAAATGAACAGGTTGGCAACAAATTTGGAGAGAGTGCATCAAGGTGGGGATCTATGCTTTCTGATGGCCAAGCTGGCAAGCTCAAGGACAGGTCAGCAGCTGCTATGTCAACATTTGGTGACATGCTTCCTGGCCCGGCAGCAGGACTTCTGTCATCTCTTACATCAGGTGCCACCAGTTTTGACTCTTAGTTGATAATGGTCCTAGGCTCTTCTGAAGAGGGATTCCTGTAGTTGGTGCATACATATACCACTAGAATCAGAGGGTTGGAACTGCAGACTGCTAGCCGCAGCTGGGTGCAACCCTTACAGACATGGATGAGAGGCTGGGAGGATGAAATCTTCTGCTACTTGATATTTCAACTCTGTTTCTCATTTATACCCATTGAAGATTTCTCCCATTTGGTTAAAGTTTGGTGTAAGAAAGCTTAGCAATGATAGGGGAAGATCATTCATTCAATTTTGGAAGTCGAAGAGGTGATCTGAGCAAATGAATTGTAAAAAATTGGGTGAGCAATTACTGTTGTGTATGTTACTGCATCTGTAGCATATCAAAATAAAAGAGCAAGCAGATCCAGTTGTGTTTGAGCCATTAAACTTGTTTCAAAAGAAGGCTGTGTATCTCATCTAGGGTATTGGTGTTTTGTTTTGTTTGACAATGACTGATGCCTGAAAAACTTCTGAATAAATTATTGGAGGTTTTATACATTAAATTTCCAATTATATTAAAATTCCAAAAGCAGTCTGTCGCTTAGCCCAGACACTTCCATGATTGGCATATTAGTGGGTACTGTGGAGTTTTGGGAACTTCCAGATGCTCTGTATGAATATCTTCTCAGAATCAGGCTGATGTCCAAGGATCAGATATGTCACTCAGAACTGCTTAGTGTAAAAGTTTTGTTCTGGTATTTATTTCTTTCCTAGTCTTACTCAGTCCAGTTTCGTATCATGAAATTCTTTTGCCAATTTATTAGGTGGTGAAAGTTTTTGGTTGTTATCCCTGGCTCCCTATAAACAGTAAGACATCTATAATAAGCTGCTTGTTACAGTCAAATCAGCAATATTGCATAAGTCCCTTTTCTTAACAGTCTTTATTGAATGTCATAGTCTGACTTGCTGGATAAGCTACCTCAAATAGTTTCAAGGGGCTTCTGGTCCAACAAAGGATAATTGAGGCTACAGATCAGTCAGAAAGCCCACTCTAGTTTTCTTGCTTTGCCTCTGTTAGATGATTCAATATTCTGGTGACTGAGGTGGGTAGAAACTGCATTAGTGGGCATTGGTTTTCTCTGGTTGGTCAGAGTAAGAATAGATACATAAAGCATGAGTTGAAACTCATATGCTTGTACTCTGCTTGTCTGTTCCCATAACATGAGTATCAATAAGTATTTGTTTGATCACAGACCTCAACGATATCATAATACTATGCACATAACCAAACTTGGATACATGTTAGATTACGGTGCCTGTTACAGAAACAAGGTAAAAGAGTTTTGAAGACAATAGATTCTACGATACCCAAACAAATCTTAGAAATTATTCATAGAATGATCTTGTAAACATTTGCTGTTCTGCTCATGAACCGCCTGATTCTATTTGCCCTGCAAGCTCTTCTCCAGAGCTTCAAATATAATCAGAAAGACCAAGGTGTTGTTTTGGGCAATCAAGGGCAGAATCGTGATCATGGTTCCAAATGATAAGGTTCAGCATCCTGCCATTCATCTTTAACTTAAGCACATGTAAAAGATGTATGAAAAAGACTAAACAGGTAGCGTTCATGTTGGACAATCCAAAAAACTTTCTGCGGGTGTTGAAAATTCTCCTTTACATTATTGACACTGGTAGCATTGTGGCTAATCCATTCAGGTAGGTTCTCGCTGCTCTCTTGTTTTTTTTTTTTTTTTGGTTCTCAGGAATGCATTATATCTGATATATGTCATTAATGCAGGTGATTGTATGGTATAATGTTTTTTTTCTTCTTAGCTGTGCATTAAACCAGATTTATGCTAAAGGTATAGCTGATTTAATGGTTTAATTGTTAGTTTTGGCTGATTTAATGGTTTAATTGCTAGTTTCAGTTCTAACTTATGCTTTAGAGTGCATTGGCATACTTGCCTCTGTTTCTTGCAAGATATTGTATATTGTTTGCAATGTTTACTTGTGCTTGAGTTGTCTCATCTTGTTATCATGTTATTGTTTGTTAAACTGGTAGCAGCCACAATATGTTATTGGTAATTGGTAATTTGACTTCATTTTCACATTAAATGCCCTCATTGGCATCAGGTGATTCTTGATCATGTTCTTTATCATGTTCTCCATAGAATTGCCCTAGTCTATGATCTTTATCAGTTTACTAACCATTGACAATTCCTATTTAATACATTCTTGCTTGCTGTGTTTGTTTTGTTCTCGCATTCCTAATTGGTTGCATCTATTTGACCAATATACAGGCCACACTTTTTTAGATCTTGGTGGATGTGATTATTGAACTTGGTCATAACCTTTATTTTCTGTGGTTCACTGTCTTTCTTTGTATCTCTGTCATGGTTTCCGAAGCACTTAATAAGTATCGAATTGCTTCTTAATTTTTGACTTCTTTGGGAGTGCGTGCATCTGAAGGGTAAATATGAAAGAGTATGTGAATTTATATATGCATGGGGGCAGGGATCTTTGGAGCTACCGTTACTGGGATAAGATCTTCCATAGCTAGTGATGAGCTAGTTTGAAGTTACAGTTATATTGAACATAATGTTGTAATAAGGTTGGCTCTTTAAAATATAATCATCTGAAATTAAAATTATGTAACTACCAACAATCTAGATTCAGGTTATGGAGGACTCTTGTATGCACTAGTTATAACTGAGATTATTTTGAAAGGAAAAGAAATTGGGTCAGAAAATGTATAGAAAGGAAGGTAAAAAAAGTGGGTCAAAACTTATTATGAGTTTGGGCTTTTCCAGCAGCTACGTGGACAGAAAAGATGTATCAGGAATGGCTAAGATGGTGGTCGAATTATAAATAACAGCAAGTCAAATTAGTTTTACTATCGTGTCATCAAATAGCTTCCTAAATTATGTATACCGATTATTATCGACATTGGATAGCTTTCCTCGCTAATTTTAATCCTCATATAAAATCTGAACATGCAAATGCCTCATCTAATCGTTGTTTAGTTCAACTTGATGTTGTTATTCTGTCTAGGATGGCAATTGTTTCATGAACTTGATATTTCTAAGGAGTCATTTGATCCTTGTTTGCCATCCTATGAATCATTTGTATTGTAGTTATTTTTTGTAGTATGGTAGTTGTTTCACGAACTTAATGTCTTTAAGGAGTCATTTGATCATTGCTTGCAGATTATGAATTTATTTGTGCTGTTATGCTTCTTTGTAAGCTGACAATGGTTTCTGACCATTTATTAAGCCATGACACATTGTTCCAGTTGCAGTTGTCAAGAACATCTACCAAGTGGTCAGGATGGCATTATCATGGTTTGATAGTTACATGCAGTCTGTCGTGTATTGCTGTGAGCGGGTACAATGTAATACATATATGTAACGGTGGTTGCAGGGGACACGGTTATATATTGGACACTTTCTATAAGCATAGAATGTAAGGTTTTTTCTGAAACTTCATCATATGAGACTGAATATATCCTGAGCTCGAACTACTTTTTGCTGGATCCTATATGCCAAAATGACAACGCTGATCGCGCGGAGTCCGCAGTGATAAATGCGATGGTCAGTTTAGTCATCCATTGTCAAATGCGACTGTCAGCTTGGTCCATGGACCATGTCTGGTCGACGCGGATGCACGAGGTGGATGCCATCGGGATGGTAGAATGCTTTCTTATATTGCCAATGTTTATGCACCACTTCGGGCATCTCTTGGTCAAGGACAACCTTTCAGCTGATGGATTGCCTACGATGGACGGCCTGCTATGGACTTTATGATGATATGTGTATATATATATATATATTTAATCATTTCGATTTCAGCGGTGCGATCCGTCAAAAACTTTTTTCAATCTGGCGCTTTAGCTGGAATCATCATTTATATGTTTATGAAAAATATATTATATTTGCAATATTTCTTCGTCACCTTTGACTAATTGTTGTACATGTTATCTCCTTTAAAAGCCCACATGATTACAGAATAACAAGTTCTTTTATGTAAACGCTAGACTTGTCTCTCAACTTCAGATGTTACGTATTTTTATCCTTGTATGCTAGCTCGACTAGAGTTCGCCGCTTGCAAACGAGAAACATGCGTTGCCGTATGTTGTCCAGGAATCAGGATGCTGCTAGTGATACTGGTTAAATGCCTCGAATCGTAGCCAACTGTTGGCCTCTCCCCTCCGTTGTAACACATAAAGTAACTTCAAAAAGCTACACAAAAGGATCTCCATCGATTTGTCAATAGTATAACTCAAATATAACAATTTAATTACCTCCACGGTTTAGCCAAGCCGTTCTCCAAAGCAAACGCTACCTCAATCAGGTTCAGGATATCTAGCCAAAATTTTCTACTCCAACCTTCCAGACATCTGCACCAAGTTAATCTTTTGCTAGGAAGTGCGCCTTGGCATACTCAGGACAATTTCAAAGTCTCATCGCTTAGATAACTTTCCATTCTAACCCTCCTAGAGATGTAAGGATCATGATGTAGACAATGAAAGGAAAAAACACCGATATGGTAGTAAGATCGTAACATATTTTAGCAAACAGTACAAGCATAAAAGTTGAACAATTTCATTCCCTTGATATTTGCAAGGTGCTCAAGCTACTTCAGAATAGCGAATATCACATCCCCACACTAATTGAAAGTCATTCAATACTCTAGCATCATTCTATCATACGTTGTTATAGAACTCGGCAAATCTTTTCCATTCAACATTCATGCAACATTATTTTCCATGTTTATTGTTATCATATCATGTATCTTCAAATAAGATAATAATTTAAATCATGCAGCGGGCCCGCATCTATAACTCGAGCTGCATGCAGCTCCACCCCCAGGGCTCCAAACAATCCTAAAGGCACAAACATAGAAGCAAAATGATTTATCATGGTAAACCTAAAAGTGATCCCTTTGATATCACAATAAGCTGAAATAGCTATACACAAAACTATGTAAGAACTAAATGACCATCGCTGTATGACTCAAGGACAAACTATGAATAACCTAAATGTAACTCAGCTGCTGGAGCCAAGGCTATCAGTCAACTGTAACAATTGCAAACACAGTCAGACACCTGGCAGGGATCTAGGTGGCAGAACCATTTCCTTGTACAAGACCAAGCTTTAAAAGAAAAGCTCTGTCATCCAGAGCCTGCCCTGCATTGTTAATCAGATCTCAAAAGTAAAATGGTCCCTTCGGTCAATTGTTGATGCAGTAATGCAGCAGCATAAAACTTGGGTGCAAAACCAACAGAAGAATCATCATCATCCTGATCAAAGTACAACTCCCCAAGATATTTTTGAGTAGTGGGGCCAATTCCATGAACAAAGACAAGATATAAGAGAACCTCGCCGCTCTCAAGAATTTCTGAGCTCTCTTGTTTGTTGGTTTTTAAGGTTGCTAGTCCCACTATGGATGATCGAAGATTCAGCACCAACCAGGTTGAAAAGGATGGTCGAGATCCTGATCACTGAAGACATAGCATGGTTCTCATTTTGCAAGCGCACGCAAATACAAGATATCAAAGCCAAAGTCGTCAGCTCAACAGCCAGCATCTTCACTGGCTCAAAACAGAGATCTGAGAAGCTTCAAATTAAAATAAAGAAACCCAATGAAAACGGACTTAACCACTACAACATTGGCACTATTGGCAGGTATACATTCCCCTCCCCCCTCCCCCCCCCAAAAAACACAAATCGCTAGAAACATCTCAAACCAGCTGAGATTTGTCATGACAGGAAGGATAGCTCAACCACCAAAAAAAATGGTGAAATTTTCATCAACGGGCAAATAATCACCAGGGCAGGCATTATTGCATCTCCTGTAACAGCTACATGAGACGCCTGAATGAAACAGATTCTAACAGATTCTCATAGCAGTGAAGGATCATACAGCAACAGAACTCAAGCTCGATCCAGAGTGAATTCTACTAGCTTGTGAAAATGATAGTTGTGAGTCCTATAAACAAAACAAAATCATCACATCGGTCCAGAACACATCCTAAAATATCACAAACACAACCATATAACAATACCCAAAATTCTGTCATCCATAAATGTAACCCAATAGCAGGAGCGAGTGCCATAACAGCAATCAACATGCATTAGTAGCGATCATCATAGGATGATGGGCGTCCGCTCCTGCTGGGACGATCGTAAGGCCCAGGTCTGTCCCTATAACTACCACCCCCCTCATTACGTGCAGGTCCACCACCGCCATATCTGTCACCACCACCACCCCTCTGTCCATATCGGTCATAGCCGCTGCTACCCCGTGGTCCATCCTTGTCATAACCTCTTTCCTTGCCATAACCATTTTGAGGGTAACGATCTGTCCCCACAGCATATCTATCACCATAAATGCGATCACCGCCAGGCGGATATCGATCATTGGCATAGCGATCACGCACACCACTATACCTACTGTCCTTGTCAAGACGGTCGCGATCCCCATAACGGCCTCCATCATAACGATCATCCATGTAACGGTCGTGATAGCGGTCAGGCCCTCCAAAACGCTCGCCATGCCCACCACCTCCACCACTCCCACCAAACCTGGAACGAGAAGAGAATCTTCCGCCGCCACCTCCAGCTGAAGGGCATTCACGGGCCCAGTGTCCTGGACGCCCACACTTGAAGCAGTCGCCATGCCCTACAGGTGGGGGGGCATCACCTCCACCACCACGATAGCCCCCTCTGCCACCTGATGAGTAGCCCCCACCACCATAACCATAGCCAGTGTCATCTGAACTCATCTTAGGCTGAGCCTTGTTCACTGAAATGACCCGACCATCCAACTCTTGGTTATGCATCTCTCTGATGGAATCCTCCACAGCGCGTGGTTCAGCAAATGTCACAAATCCAAATCCACGGGGGCGGCCAGTGTCTCTCTCTAGCATGACCTACACACGGCAAGAATGCTAAGTGACAGCAGATAAATGAAATAAGCAGAAATGCAGAAATTAAAGTTTTGCACCACATTGTTTTAATGTAGTTCAATATCATGTGTTTGGACACCTGATGGTTACAACCAATGTTGTGCAACTTGGGCAGTAGACATGTTAAAACATATAGAAGATCATAAACAAAGCAATTTGTAATAGTAAAAAAACCTAGAACATGAAAAAAGGAAGAGAGGAAAAACAATACAAATCATGCGTTAGGATGCATCCGATCTCCTTATAACAAAGATACATGCAAGTTCCCAAGGCAATCTTCCACCACAGGAAAACCCATCACAAAATCTTTCTCAATAAAATGCCATCATTAAGTGTAGTATATCTCAGAAAATCTTGATGGAGATCTCACCCCTGAATCAATAAACATTCATAACTTATTGAACTAGATGTCCTTCATGGACAATCCATGCTTAAAGTTTGAATATAATCTTTACATTTTTTTAAGCAATCAGACATTAAAAATTCAAGGCAACAGAAGATTGCAGATAACAGCATTATTAACCCAACAGCACCTTAGAAAAAGGGAGCAGATTTCTCAATCTGCCTACCATGATGGCATTGTGTTTTGGTAGAGACAAGACCCAAAATGTTATATTTTCAATGTCAGCACACCTATGATTCCACTCACCTAAAACCTGTGATGCCCAATCCAACAACAGCCATATCCCTACCACTGAACAAAGTAACTGAAGATACACCACAATCAAGGGCATGATCTCCTTGATCTTTGACTCCTGTATGGACTGCTGACCACCTATGCTAGAAGAGTGCTGACATCTAACATCTAAATGTTTACAATCACAGAAACCTTAAGTAATTAGATAAGCAGAAACATGAACGGCAGCCAAGTGTACTGAATAAAAACTTCAACTACCATGCCATAATGCAGAAGGTGTCATGACAGATGGAGCAAATGGTATAGAGCAGAACAACTTAGCTGAATTTATGTTATAGACATAAAAAGGTTTAGAAAGGTTGATCCTATGATTATGATTAATAATGCTAGATCAAGTGTACACAGATGTTTTCTACAGCAAGCCCCATGGACTAAATTTAAAATTTCAAATTACAAGGAAACTGGAAGGTAGAACCAGGGAAGTTAAGATAAGCCCTTCAAAACAATTGATCTTGAAGGACCCAAACTCAGCCGTGAAAGAATTATAAAGCAGCAACCTTAATATCCACCTCCAAAATATATTGGAGAATAACTCTACACTTTGTATTGGTTATCTTGTAAATAATCTCATCTATGTAATAGGCTGTCAATCTATCAGAAGTCTTCTAACTTTAATCTGTGAACCTAATTTAGAATATAATAATCACGACAGGGAGGAAAATGTTACCATAATGATATGCTGCCATAATGATCTTATGTCGTGTGCTTAGATAAAGACAGAAAGTGCCTTCCTGATCTATACAAGCTAAGAAAAAGAAACTAAAAACAGAGCACCCAATACATAATTACAAAGCCTCCCACAAATCTAATTGCAAAACACTTTAAATAAAAGACTGGTATGGAATAACTTAAACCTTTTTTTCTTTTCTCATAGCTTTGCAAGGGACAGATATATCATCCCTTAGATTTTTGAATTTTTGGTTCAGAACAAAATCATATTTTGACAGTCAGCCAACCCTAATGAATGGTTACACACACACACACGGACACAGAGAGAGAGAGAGAATGATAAGAACCCACAAATCTGAACTGAATTCCTCTTTTAAACTACCCAAACTTAAACAAGTAGTGTATCAAATTTTAAAAAAAATATGATCCACTAAGTTCTTGCTTGCCTTCCAAGTTTACAGCAAAATTGTGCACTAATTTTTTTCTATGATTTGCAGTGCTTAAGGGAGTTAACATGAACAGAATGGTAATTCTGATCTCCATAGCTTTGAAGATTTACGGGCAAACTAATGATAGATTTTACATGCAAAAAAGGAGATCCCTTTGAACAATGGAAGCCTATGAAACCCCAGCTTAAATTCCAGAAAAAGAACAACAGAAAATTGCTATGCTTTCGTAATTGTCTTCATAGGACTTAAACTAGCATGATATACTTCTGAGGTGGGCGTTTATTAAGAGAAAAAAGAATGTGGAACCCGATTCAGGATCAGCTTAAAATGAAAAAACCCACTCATATTTATTATGATTCTAGAGTAACAATTATACCGCTTTTTATGCACCTAAAAGCCCATATCAGTTGAAATTGAAAGGCAAAACATCAAAATCTTGACAAGCCTGTTTTCAACATTATTGCGACAATAGAAGTACAAAATCATGGCTAAAAATCTAGATTGGACAGGAACATCTAACCATCAAAACATTGTTGGAAACAAGGTCCATAGAACCAGCATTGGAAGCCATACCAGTTAATTACCAGTTTAGGTACGACACAATATGCATCCCATACGAAGACGAGCTTCTACGACTTTTTTCTCACTCCCAATCATGGTATCACCTGAAATTGGGTGGTACAAGTTGGTACCAGGCAATACAAGACACTTTCACTCAGTTTGGACCGTTACGGACCAATTTGAGTCATATACTAAATCAAACTAATACAGGGATGGAGGGGTCAGTACTGGACCAATATGGACAAATACCTTAATGGTACAATAAACCTTGATTAGAAATATGAAATCACAAAATGATGCCCAACAAATATATCCAAACACAAAATATTAAGTACAAAACAAATTGTGAACTTTTCTTACAGTAATTTAAGTAAACAAAGCATAACTTGGACGCTAATACATGAGGCAGAAGTAAGACAATCATAAGAATACCTCTCGAATGAGCAACAATCAACAAGTGGTAAGACAAAATGCTTGTATATGCTAGCATAAACGTCTGTATATGCTAGCATAAACACCATGCTGAAAATCATTTCATTCCATTTGCTCTAGATGTTTAACATCTTTCAAACCAAGATATGTCGTACCAAATGCCCAATATTGTATCAATCAAGCATTGGTATGGTACCGAGATTCAGTTCTATATATAAGTCAAATCAGTCCATACAGGCTTGAACAAGCGGAACCATCCTTTAACGACCAGTACCACCTAATTTTGGGAAGTATGATGGCTAGGACTGAGAAAAGTGGTGCGAGCTTGCAGCACAGGGGGTGTACCTCACTGACCGTACCGAACCAGTAACATAACGATATAGTTCTAACAATCCTGAGGCAAAAAAAAAAAACTAGGAAGCATGCATTCCGGAGGAGAAGAACAAAAGAGGCAGCATCAACATTGGATAATTGCAAAGCAAATGAAAAACACTAATAGAGAAATGAGAAATCTGAGAGACCTAGGAAAAAAAAGAACCAGTGTAGGTAACAAAATGAGGGGGGAAGAGGATCTGCTCATAATGTGAATCAATGCATGGATGGCATCTGGAAACAAATGGTCACTTCACAACTTGTCATCGTTGACCTTAAAAACTGATAGTTCAAACTGAAAATAAAAATTATGAAGTAATACTTAAGCAAGTTCTCTTTTTTATCCAAAACAAAGGGGTGAGGTTTACAGTGAAGAACTAATTATAGTAGTTGAACTGTTGAAGTAATTATATAGCAATAAGTTGCCAAGATTAAAAAGGAAGAAAGGTTTAGTGCAATATTTAGCTCATGATCAACCTGATTATCCATAACCACAAATGTCAATTACCTGAATGATGAAAAATAGATAAATAATATACTTTTGATGCCGCCATAAAGCACACTCAAGTGAGTCCCAGGTTCCCAATATACATTTAGACATTTCTAACTGATATGACATCTACTCCGAAGCCACAAACTACCTTGACAGTTCTAGCCAATGTTTATAGAATGTAGCACATTATTCATCAGATCGCATGAATTTATATTCAGCTCAATTTCCAGACGAGGTTGCTGTATTATTGTCATAACTTATACCTGAAATATAAACAGGAATCACAAATTGCAAATTCCCAAGACACTTCATCATGAATTCAGCCCTTCGTGATATCAATTAACAAACTTTACCAGCATACTGCCACCCTTTATCACTGATGCATTCATTCTACTAGGAAATAAAATTCCATATCTCATCAGAGCTGACTATATTCATAGATTAGCAGTAGAGACTACAAGTACCAATCACAAAACCTGCCATTAGCTCAACCACATTATCGAAAATTACACTTCTAGTTCTCATCATGGTAATCACGCTACCAGCACTCAAAATTCTAATACTGATCGTAGTTCTGTGAAGGCAAGGATGGCTAGGGAAGTTGAAGGGAAAAATTTCCAAAAAGAATTTTTTTTCAATTAGCCTGAGATTCAAGAAGCTTTAAAGAAGTCATCAGATCTTTCAATTACAAACCATGTTGAAAAGCCAACAAGTCACATCATTAAGCTATAACACTGAAGCAACTCCTTCATTGAATGAAGCCTCCAATATTGCCCAAACTACTACAAGCAAACAACTACCAACAAATGCTGTGACAAGCATGGTCATGGGCTATTGACACATGATGTGCATTTTCAAAATGATGGTTCTAATAGGGGAAAATTTTCACACTCAAGAACCAGTAGAACAGCAAAATATTTTCATTCATCTGGTATAAACTGACTATCAAGCAGATCAGTAGAACAACTCCAGGTGTACCGATCATAGGCCTCGTTACAAAGCTGGCATTCCACCTCAACTGCCCTCGATGACGAACAGATGCAAGCATAAGAACAGTCCCACCAAGTACTTAACCAAACTAGATGACCTAGAAATGGCGTGCAAGGAGCAAGCACAACATGGCCTATCTCTGTGCAAGTGACAACAGTTCAGGTAATATTGGTCTCAAAATCCTTATGCAGATAATTCAGTGAAATACGGCATTCCACTTTGGATAACACCAATCAAGCAGCATACTGCTCTACCATACCAATTATGCAGCAACCATAAAGGAAAGGCAAAAAAAAATTATAACCATGCATGCGACACTGTAGTATGGAACAGCAGGAAAACTTTTAAGTACAGCACCAAACATTCAGCAACCAGCATTTGCAATAGATATGCCATAATATGAGCTTGCCAAATGAACCACAATTCACAAGTCTTGCAGCAATGGAGCTCTCGGTATCTAGTGCCCTTGGAAAATTGAAAAAAAGTAGCAGCATCAGATTAGTGCTATCTACAGGTGATAACTAACATAGCTAAGAAGATTCCCAAATTGAGCTGATCACTAGCATTGAGCACAACTAACTAAGCATGACCACAATGAGTTTCCTCAGCAAAAAACAGAGATTAGCAAACAAGATTTTCTCGAGTTGGTACTGAGTTGTGCGGAGCCAACATCACAGATTAGTCAGACCAGGAAAACTAATCGACTTATTTGCAAAGTGCTGCATAACCCTTGATGCTGATCCTGAAGATAAGTGAGATATACACATCCTAGGCAATGGCATCTCGGGCACGCTGCTCTTCCTCCCAAAGGAGTTATGGTTAAATGAGACACCTTATTGCAAAATAAACAATTTGGTCAGAAACTGTTATGAATCCCACTGCACATGTTGACAAAACAAACCGGTTGACCATGAACTTCTCGTGCAAGTCAAACATAGAAGGCCAATGGTCTCAGGCATACAAAATTTTATCATGATGTTCAGTGCCATAGATCAATTATCAATAGCTGCATATGATCTCTGTTAAGATTTTCAGCAACAAACATTAACATGGCACAATAGCTCTTTCAGACCATAGGAAAGAACAGGGAAGGATTTCAGATAATCCTTGATCCAGCCCAAGTCCTCGTTATCAACGGACAACTAATCCTCAACAGAACTGCCTTGGCTAGCAGCAAAATAATTTATATTTATGTTATGGTGGAACCTCGAAGCTGAACTAATGATGGTTGACTCACACGGGGCAAAGGACAACTGCTTCCAGCTAACTGGAACCATGTAGAATGAGCAGGTAACTGACTTTCTGCTTCACGTAGACTGGCATTCAGCACATCTAAAGGTGGTGAACATGATCTTTTGTGCATACTATCCATATTGAGTCCCTCTGTTTCTTATCACACATCACTGATCAAGTGAGAACAGCCTCCGGGAATTTGATGCAAGTTAACAGGCCAAGAATGTAACACAACCCCAACTAAGGTGTCCCAAGCGATCATAACCAGATTCCAAAAGAAAAGAAAAAAGAAAAAAAAAGAAAAAGAAGAATCAATAATTAGCCACCACAATGACGGGTATAAAACAAATAAATTTGCATAAACAACATAAACAAAACCACTCTATTGCAGTAAACAGCCTGTAAAATCCGCATTCCTTTCAAATGCGTTCCATCACTTTTGCAAAATCACATACACGATCGCTTCTACTTTTAAAAAAAGGAAAAAGAAAAAAAAAGCTTATGCGACTGCAATTTTGTAAACCTCATACATTTCTGTTGGTGGTCGAAACCTTTAGCATTACCTAAATTTCACAGATTTAACAAACAAATCTAAAAGTAATTCAATAACTTGAGGAATCTTATGTCAACATAACAGAATCAGATAGTCAGCTTTTTGAGATTATTCACCAGACAACGCAATATCCGGCTCCCTAATTGCTTTTATTTCTCAAAATCTCAATGACCCTGTCGATGGGCGATTATAGCAACATAAGATTTTCTTTTTATCTTACAATCCTCAAGAAAATATGAAAGTCTTTTTCAAATTACATAATAATCACATACAATCCAAAATAAAGGCAGACTGGGTGAGGGAAAAGATGGGGAGATGGAGTGTCAGGCCAAACCTGGGCCTCGATAACCTTGCCGAAGCGGCCAAACTCCTGCTCCAGCTGCCGCTCCCCGGTCTCCCAGGACAGGCCTCCCACAAAGATACGATTCTCTTCCTTGTGCGACATCTTCAGAAGAAAACCCTCCTTCGGAAACCTGATGAACGAAAAAAAAAATCCAAGAAGACTCAGATGGATCGAAAAGAACCCTCGAAATCCGCAAACGAATCCAGTCAAGATCTTCCAACCCCTCTCCCCCTCCACCGCTGATTCTCGGCAACCATGGAGAAGGATCGAAGAATAGAAAGGTGGGGGCGGGAGAGAGAGAGAGAGAGGAGTGGAGACGGGAGGGGGCGGAAAACCTACTACCGCGAGGAAGAAGGACCGGATGCGGAAACCCTAGGGCTCAGTCGGCCCCTATGAATTTAATAATGTTTATGGGGATGGGGCGGCTGGTAGACTGACTCGCAGTCCATGGTTAGGTTAAATTGTTCCCAAAAGCAACTCATTTGATGATCTATCGGACGGTCAGGATTCTTTGGAGCTGAGCCTCCGCGGGGCATCGACTGTGGTCTGGACGAGCCCGGTCGAGCAGCATAGGTTGGTGTACTTACGTGACTCCAAGGGAATTTCTATTAATGATGAATATAATTTAATGGACAAATTGGTAAGATATATGCGTACATACGAAGCGCCAATTAAAAGCTGCCAACCAGCTTAGTGATGCCTCACCTCCGACTCTCTCAATCTCACTTTGGGAAGGGCAGTTTTCCTTCCGGTCCTGGCATCTAATTTTTGCTCAACTCTGTTGATTTTCTTTTTCCTTTCACCTTGCCTGTAACAGGGGTCGCTTGGATACGGACACCAGGATCCTATGTTTGAACCCGGTCTCACCTAACCTTCAACCTAGCCCATCCTGCCAATTTGGCTAGCTTAAAATCTAAGTGATCTTTATGGGATTTTCATGCTCAATTTTGAATTTTGAGCCATGGACGACCCAAACCATTAACTTTAGCTCAACAGACCCAAACCCGAGGTAGATGTAAAATAAGTAACATCCTGGCATTGAACTTTTGTATGTACTGGCACCAGTAACTTCTCAAGATTCACCACGACTCCCAAGCCCAAGGGAGATGTGAAATGAATAACCTCCGAGCGCCGAGAAACCTCTCGAGCCTGAGCTTGACCTAGGCTATTATGACCAGTCTACTTGTCGCTCTCAAATAATAGGGCTAGTGATTTCTTCCGAATCATTTATTTCTATCAAGAGACGAACAGTACTGCTAACTGAATTGTCTTCTATACAGCTCATCATTTCAGAGGCTTTCTTCGAAAAATCATGCACCTGCTCATTCTTTTTTTTTGCCAACTCTTTTTTTATATATTTTGTTACCTGCACCCATATCCAGGAGACGCCATTGTACCAAAAATATATAAATAAATAACCACTCAACACACGGGCAAATCTTCCCTGTGGGCAGAGGTGGCTCCTTAAGCACATATAAAAATGCAATTTGCACAATGTTTAGAGAAGGTAACCAAGTCCCAATGAAAACATGACAAAGTTCATACCAAAAAAAAAAAGAAAAAAAAAAAAGAAAACATCCCAGAATATTTCATCCAATTGCTGAAGATGAATGATATGCATTTCATCATTTCCTCCATAGGTGCAAAAATCTGCAGATGCACCACCACCGGCATTCAGACTCCTCAAACTTACAGACGCAAACAAATAGAAGAGAGGCCTTCTAAGAAAGAAACCTGAACTCAGAATGAAGAGGAAAGCACCACGGAGGAGCAATTTTTATTTAAAAAATGACACGAATCACATCCAGAGATGCGTTTGGATTAGAGAATGAGCATCATAATTTACATTTCTGTACATGATGTGGTACAACTAACTACTGAATCTTAATTACATTATAGTGGGAATTCTGAGTCACTTATTCAGGCAAAAGGGGCAGGCGAGAAACACTGGTACCCCTGGACCCACTAGCTGATGAATTTAAACCCACTTGCTCGCATGAATGTGATCCACGGATAGATGAATTTTTCTTGTTGAGCCTCATGGGAAGAATCTGCAGCCTGGAGTTCAACTCTGTACCTTTTTTCTCTGCAGCAAGCTGGTAGCTCTCCACAAGCTCCAGCTGACGAGCAATTATCTCCGAGCATCTAGGCAGGAGTTCCACAGGTTCTCTACCAGGAATTACAATATACTCAATAGCCAGTCGAACCTCCTGTGGAAAGCAATTCGCATTAAGTACCTAGACCATTGGGCTCACAATAATTGCAAGAAACAATATGCTATCGGGCAACAGAAATGAAACACAAGATAAATATATTACAGAGATTATTCAGAAAGTTCTCTCACAAATGAAACTAGCGATAAATGCAATGCAAAATTCCTCTGGATAAACATTGCTGGGGAGTGTAACCATTATTCAAAAACCGAGCATCCCCTCCCCCCCCCCCCCCCCACAAAAAAAAAAAGAAAAAGAAAAAAAGAAACAAAAATACACTAATGCATGGTACCCAAATTTTGAAGAATCCATGAGTTTCAATTAACTGTTCAGACGAGAGACTAATATAATAGAAGGATTCAGAGAATTGCACCTCCAAGGCGTCCATTTCCTCCAAGGACGGTTTTCTTCTAGGTGCATCATCTTCAATCTCAATATCTCTTGCCATATGATTTACTGAGGCATTTGATAAAGATCCAATGGTATCCATCCCTAGAATCATTTTTACTGCCTTTACAATTTGTGCCATAGTATTTGTCTGCAAGTTAAAATACAGAAGGCAGCGAAATTGAAAGACTTGTAATTCAGAAAAAGACATAAAATAAACATAAATCTTACCTTGATAACAAATACTGGCAATTGGTGGTACTTTGCAACACTATGAATCCAAGGATTCTGCTTCAATTCAATACTTGATGCAAGAATTGCATTTGCAGTACCAATATCATCGGTTACATCTATTTCATTCTCGAGACCCATTACTTTTGCAACTTGCAGTAGATCAGCTTCCAAGATCTAACAGAGAGCCAACCAAAAAAACGATTGTTTCAATAATTAAATTTTTTTTCCATCCAATTCTCTGCTGAAGTCGCTTCTTTATTTATAATTTATATGCAGAAATTACTGGTTTTCTTTTTCTTAAAAAAATAGGATATGGAATGAATAGATGGGGAAGACGTATGAGGATATATTGTATGAACTAATAGTGAAACTGATAAGACGGGTATGAACTTCAGAAAGTTATGTAGTTCAGGAATATCACATGCCTATGACATGAGGGGTACATATTCTACCCACATTTAAGAACAATCAAGTTTTATCGAAAGCTATGACTTACATTCAGCTTGAGTCTAAGAACAGAAGAGGGACTGGATGGAGGTGGTCATGAGATTCACGAAGTGTCTGAAGACAGAAATATATATATCAAATGGAACAAAATTGAACTAACACTGTCCAGACAAGGGTTACATTTCTAAACGTATATTAATAGAGAATAATGCATGCCCCTGGAAATATCAAGTCATGTATTTCCTTTGGGGTGGGGGGGGGGGGGGGGGAGAAGCTCCTTTAAAGTCACTACGACAGTTCAGAAAGAAATACTCTAAGCAAATCACAGTATAGAGAAGCAAATATGCATATACATTTATAGAACTTGCATTACCAATTCACATCATAAAGCGGAATTCAGTATATACCTGGTAGGTATACACGTGCACAGGTGATCTCCTTGAGGAAGATGCCTTATTTTTGCCTTTCTTGGTATAAATAGCAGTACCGTCATAATTGCCTTGATGAGGCACTGTCTCAGTATTCACATCATTTTTGCAGCTAATGGAAGATTCTTGTTCATTAGATTTCTCGAGTATTGGAACAGAGTTTGTTGAATTGCTAGCTTTGAAATCCACCTTACGTACTTCAAACAGAGGAGACTTACCTGCTTAAAGAGAAACATCTGATATGAAGAGTCCGATTTGACCAATATCTTGAAAATTGTGCTTTTACTCTAATGCACAGATCAGAGCATCGCTCAAATAATGTTTGCAGTTCTAACAGACAAGATCTTGGCACAGGCAACACATGTGAGAGAAACCAAGGATGAGCAGACGGCGTTGGATGCAGATTTGCAAGGCAGGATTATGGAGAGAAGAGAGTGAAAACTGGAATTTCTTCAAAGAGAAGAGCTTGTTGGTTGCGAGGCATATTCTTAACCATCCAAGTTTGATCTTTTGTTTCATACAAATAGTATTAGATGAAAGTAATCTACCTGCCAGAATAGCATCTACAGTAGCTTCTAATTTGTGATGAACTCGGCACTCCATCTTGGATATAATCTCCACAGCACAAGTAAATGTAGGAGGTCCTTTCCTCTCAAGTATTGTTTTCTGTACTTTCCTTTTTCTTGCCTCTTCATCACCAAGTGTAACACTCTGCATACATATATATTTCAAACAATTAATAATTAAATAATTTGGTTTGCATGACTCTGATTTTATGACAGGAAATAAGATGCCATGGATTGGTCAAGTATTTTAGGCTAATGTGACTCGAATGGGGAGAAAAAAAATCTTGTACCCGGTCATTAGATTGACGCTTCACCATAACAGAAGCATGCTTAACCGAGATGTTTGTTTTTATAAGAAATAACTGCTTGATCTGCTCGGACAGTGATTATCCAAGTAATTTCACTTCTATCCATAATTTATTTCCATTAGAAGACTTCTCAGACGAATCAACAACCATCACAACAATCTCCATTCTCCAACTTAACCATGATATAGGAGATTTGTTGTTTCTGAAGAAAGGTGTAACAAGGAAAATTGTACTACCTCTCAATCAGAGATTACCACCAGGAAATTGAACATTCTACTAACATTACACATGAAGATGACCAAGGTTTCAGCCGCTAATTTCACCCCAACACAAGATACAAAATTCAGAAAGATAACTTGTTACCTCTATCCCACCAACAAGTGTCTGCAGACAAGGATTTTTTATTATGCTCTCAATTGTTACTCCATGTGCTGTTCCAACAAGCTGAACACCTCTTTGAGCAATAGTGCTGGCCGCCATTGCTTCAAGTTCTGTTCCAATTTCATCAATTACAATGACTTCTGGCATGTGATTTTCAACTGCTTCTATCATAACCTACAGAGGCATCGAAAAACTTCTGAGACCATAAGATAAAGAAACAAAATTTTACAAAATATCTTACCGTGGTGTCTCTTGTTGTATAAGACCTTGGGAATGTAAATACACAGGGATGACCAAAGTATGAGATCAAAGACATACACCGTGCTGCATGTTAACATTGGGAACTTGCATTCTCCTAGCACGCCCAATTCCTGAGTGAGGTACATCCCCATCTCCTCCAATTTCATTTGATGTGTCTACTACCACAACACGTTTCATGTGCTCATCTGCTAGCACTCTAGCTATTTCCCTGCATCAAAAGAACATTTCAGCAGGATCAAATTTTGAAAATCAAGAAGATGACCAATTATGTGTTTCTGTGCTTTGCGATAACTGACTCTTCAACACAAGTTATTGTTTAGCGATCGCAGCATAATGTTGAAATCTCGAGTCAAAGTACTGCTTCATCTGCAGATGATATAATCATGTAGACTGCCATTTTCAAAAATAAAAAGGTCTACGTCTTGCATGGGAAAACGGATGCAAAATTCTGCATTACATGCAAATCTTGCATGACATTTGTATCTGTAAAAAAGCACAGCCAAGTTACATTTTCAAATCACCTAACACTCCATGGTAAATGAACGCTCGGGTATGCGGCGACTCCCAGAGATGGTCATTGGTGTTGGAAATCAACCATCTTCAACAGTATATCATGTGCTCAGAATGGATACAACATTGATACTGGACTCACAAAATCTGGTTTTTAGCTCCCCTGGAAAAGAGTTAATTATATCCAGTGCTTCCCATAGAACATAATGCATGCCGATGAGGAAAGCGGACTAGGGCAAAAGCAAGACAATGTTGGAGACATTGGGTTTGTCTAATACACGAGATTATTTTTCTGATGTACATACTGCGGTGCCAGCTTGGTACGTGTACAGTCATAGTCTAATAAAATTGAGCTTTATGACCATCTAAGATTTTATGACATTTAGTTGATTCATACAAAAAGAAAAATAAAAAAAAAAGATTCCATGACGTTTCCTACTGAAGCGAAACATGGAACGTGAATTTTCACATGAGGAACATGGTGTCCTCCTCCAACTTCAACTTCTCACAGCAAGGAAGACAAGAGAAAAATAAGGTAAAAGTAATACCTGATCAAGGTCGTCTTGCCAACCCCAGGAGGTCCAATAACCAAAATAGAACCCCCACCCTCGACCAAATCACGTATGGTCTCCGCACTTCCCGATATCGCACGACCCACTCGGCAAGAAAGGCCAATTATCTGCATCTTACGATTCCGAATAGCACTGATCCGATGCAGGGAATGATTGATGCCAGAGCGGTTGTCATCAGAAAAATCACCAACCTGCAAAGCAGAATCGATCGTATTGAAATCTTGACGTCATATAAAACATTACCTTTTTTATGGAACAGCTTAACTTTAGACTTAATGATATCACCCCGGACTCCGTTACAATTAATGAGACAATGCAACAAAAAAGTTAAAAGAACTCATCGCTGATTACCTTCGAAACGGCATGCCGAAGGTCATCGAGCGCGACAGGCTGCTCTGACATGATCCAATCACCGGAGGGGAATCGGGCGATGGGCTTCCTCCCGAGATCCATCACTACCTCGATCAGCTCCCGGATCTCCCCGTGGCGGGCCAGCTCCCGCCGCAGTCTGGGCGGGACCACCTCCAGGAACAGCTGCAACTCATCGTACACGGCACCGGCGCCGTCCCGTCTCGACTTCGAGGTGGACACCGAACTGGAAGTGCTCCACGGGAAGCAGCGATCGCCATCAGGACGGCGGATCGACGGCGGGGATGGCGCTGGGATGGGGGAGGCGACGGCCTTCCGGGAGCCGGGGAAGCGGCGGAAGGAGGAGGAGACGAGGAGGCTGGAGGTCTGGGCCTGGAGGTAAGAGAAAGAGGACGAGGCTTTGCTGAGGTGAGAAGAAGTGCAACTTAAAGCTTTCAACACCTCGGAAGACATTCCGATGCGGGACTGTATCGGTTTCTATGAGCCCCGTCGGCCGGAGTTGGAAGGGGTCTGTTTTATAGTTTCAGTGAGATTTTTGGTCGAACGGGTGGGGGAGCGGGGAGAGGAATAGAAGGGAGGAAGATTCGGAGGGATCTTCGAAAGGGGGGGTAGGGAGAGAGGCGTTAAAGGCGGGCACGCAACGGACCCTACTCGGCCCTTGGCAGGCGGGCTGCGGTCCACATATTGCGAGGATTGGAAGTCTTCTCTCTGCATTCGGATTTCGGAGAAGCGATGAGCCAATGGGAGGGAGCCGGTCCGAATGGTCCGTGGCTTGTTAGTTGGCTTTGGTTTGCGGGACAGCTGTCCTCTTAGATGGCTTGATGGAGGACACGTGTTCTCTCTGTTTTGACGATGGAAGATGGTCGCTGCGTCCTGCCCCTGTTCGATCTCGTTGGGCGATGGTGCGCTGTACTTGGGCCAACTTATAACTTGATAGTCGCGCGTACTCAAAAGCCTCTCAGGGGCGTGGATCAGCTTTAATCTCACGAGTTGGCCGATGGCTATTGCATATTACGACACATGGCATGAAGTCAGGATCATGAGAGCCCTAAGTCACAAGCAAAGTGCAAGACAATCACCTGGTAAATTCGGTTGCTAGCTAGAGACGTTAGTCTACATCCTGACCATGACAGGTTGATTATTTCATACCTAATTAGGAGAATAGTTGAAACATTAGATTTTTGTAAGGATCGGTTATTTGCCTACAATTGGGCAGTTTGCAAATACAAATGCTACAATCTGAAAAAAAATAAATAAATAATGTTTGGATGCTTTGGATGCCTGCACTTTTAATTGCAGGATGCACTTAACTGCAAAAAATAATAAAAAAAAGTCTAAATCTTGTAAGTAGTACTTTTGGAAATAAAATTGGATGCAATTTCAATTATAAGATTTGTAGTAACCGAAAGCAACTCTTAGAAATAAATTTTATAATGTTATTGTACTAACTAATAGTTTTCTGGCATTAATAATGCAACTATCATTTTTATCATATTAATTATTTAATTATAACATTATAAGGATTCTTATTATAATTTATGAGAAAATGATGGCAATAAGCAAAATACATAATAATTTCTATTATGTGATAATTATGAGTCATATGAACTGGTTGACAGGAACATAGCCCAACGTCCTTCATGGCTCGTGACGAGAACTTATTTTAGATGCTGATGGTTATTTTATCTTGTAAATACCAACATATATTTTTTTATAAAAAAATATTATTTTTTTATTAAAAAAATATTATTTTTTTTAGCAAATGAACTTTTACCGGTCTTAATGTTCATCATCCATAAGTTGTTCATTTAAACTGAAAAAAAAAGAGTTGAAAAAATTCTATAAGAGCACTATTCAATTTTGAAGATTCAATAATGAATGTGATTAGAAATTATGAAAGAAAAAAGAATGAAAAAAAGGGGAATGTTTAAAGTTGAATTACCTCGGCGGCAATCCCTTTACAAATGATGTAGTTAATAGTTCTCTACAATGGTAATATGGATCTATATCAAATATTAATTTTTAATAAAAAAATAGAAAAAGAGCAATATTTAAAGTATGTTATCGGGCTTATACTTAGTGATATTTTTAGAAGTTCAATGATAGATTCACCAAGGACTCCCATCCAAAATAGTACGTTGATACTTACTTTTTATAAAAACATTTATTATCTTGAAATTATAAACATTGTCGTTAATACTCTACGACTCAAACATAATCAGACGCCGGGGGTCAGTTCCGTCTTTCCAACTCCTCGTCTTATTAGGGGGTTTCAGCAAAAACCCTACTTCGCTTGTAACTTGTAAGGGAAAAATACGGTGGAGAGTCCCCGGCGGCCGTCCTGCTTCTTCCCTTGCTACCGGTTTGGTGCTTGGCGTACCAGACGATCATCCACACAAGCATGCCCATCCATCCATCCATCCACGAGGTAGGCCCTTCCCTGTCCCTCTCTCTCGAACACCACCAGGCCAACATCATTCCCTTGTAAGAAAACACCATGGCACTGCCGCCGCCGCTGCTGCTGCTGCTTAGAAAACTCAAACCCATTCTCGCCCACTCGCTCCACTTGTCAACAACCTCATCATCCCACGCCGTTCCTCCCCCGGAGACCGCCCATTTCATGGTCCGATACCTCATCTCCTCCATCGGCCTCTCCCCCGAGGAAGCCCTCAAGGCCTCCCGCACCCTCCCCGCCAGCCTCCAGTCCCCCAAGAACCCGGACTCCGTCCTCCGCTTCCTCAAGGAGGCCGGCCTCACCCCCGCCCACATCAAGACCCTCATCTCGTGGCACCCGCGCCTCCTGTGCGCCAGCGTCCGGAAGACCCTCGCCCCCCGCGCCAGCGAGCTCGAGTCCGACGGCTTCGCCGGCCAGATGCTCGTCCAGCTGCTCCGCTCCAACCCCTACGCCCTCTCCCTCAACGGCGTCCTCCCCCGCCTCCGCTTCTGGCGCGCCTTCCTCGGCGGCGACGAGCGCAACCTCCTCCGCGCCTTGAAGCGCAACCGCACCCTCATCAACTACGACATCGACAGGAAGATCACCCCGAACATCACCCTTCTCCGAAGCTACGGCTTGTCCAACGAGGACATCGCCACCGTGATCATGCGGGTCAACGGCTTCATCCTCCGGAACCCCGATTCGATGAAGGCGCTCATCGAGCAGACGGAGGAATTGGGGTTCCCCCGCGGCTCGGGCATGTTCGTGCAGGGCCTCTCGGTGGTGGCCATGCTTAAAAGAGAGACCCTGGAGGAGAAGATGGAGCTCTTCAGGAGTTTCGGGTGGTCGGAGGCGGACGTGCTCGCCGCGGTCAAGAAGAACCCCAACATCCTCACGCTCTCGGGGCAGAACGTGCGGCTCAAGATGAAGTTTCTGGAGGGGCAGGTGGGCTGCCTCCAGTCCTACATCAAGCTCCGCCCCTCGCTGCTGGCCTACAGCTTGGAGAAGCGCTTGCAGCCGCGACACACTCTTCTCCAGACCCTCAAGTCCGAGAAGCTCATCAAAAAGGATCTCGATTTCAACGCGGTCGTCGCACTCTCCGAGAAGCGCTTTGTGGACAAGTTTATTCTCAGGCACAAGGAACAAGTGCCCAATCTCCATCAAACTTACACGGATGCTTGTGCCGGCAGGATTCCCGTTTGAGAACCGCAAGCTAAGCCATGGACGAGGATCGCATTCTGATGTGCTGCTAACGATGGCTCCCTTTTCTGAAACCAAATACCGGTTTTTCTTTTTTTCCTTTTCTTTTCTTTTTTGAACTTCTCCTCCCTCCTGTTTTCTTGAACCCGTGAATATCATCAGTTCATCGCTTGAACTTTCTTATTTTTGTTCATTTGACAAATTTCTCTTTTCCGGTTTCTGCAAAATAAGTGCAGCATTCCTGCTGTCATGGTTCTGATTCAAGTTTGCGAGGAATCTAGTTGTGATTGAGAGTGGAGCCACCTGATATTGTTGCTGGGAAACTGAATTCACTCGAGAATGCCCGACTTGGACATTGCAATTCGGTTAATTGGTGCTGCAACATATGATCGATTTTATGGCCGGAGCTGGTTTGTCTCTGCAAGCTGCTATGGTGATGCGGAGGAACTCCTGGATTCTGATGTGATGGCTTGTGAAGCGGCTTACATGATGCAGGATGGTTCCTGCCTTCTTATTATCGAACTCGGCTTCTTGCTTGCCGCCATGTGTCAGCTAGCGGGATTGCAAAAATCATTCGAGCTTCCCCGTTGGAGAACTCCCGAGCAAGAATCGAAGTTCCGAGTACTACGGACTTGAGATGGTTCGGTTTGGGATTGTATAGCTGCATTTGTTGCGAGAACTTCTCCTCTCTGTGTTCCGAAATGGTTGAAAAATGCCGACCTGCCTGACGATACTACTGAGCTATTTGGCGTGCTCTGTCATTTGTTCCCGTTGCGGTGATGTCTCTTGCTGCAGATAAGTTGGTCGAGAGTTTGATGATCTCATTTCTCTTGTGAGATAAAACATTGTATTTGTTATAACGTCTGAGTATCATTTCATTCCCTTATGCCGCCTTGTTAGCTGTATGTTGAGGTTCTTGCCTTAAGGATAAAATGATTTAATTGTAACTAACGAATTTCTGCATCCATTCCCATCGAATGCAACATCTTTCGCCTCTCTCATTCTTGTAAATCCTAGTCTTCGAGGCTTGTCCATATCAGATGCTGAATAGCTTTTATGAATAGCAATCACCTGGGGCTCTTGATTTGACATGGTTCACCGGAAATTGTTAAATTAGATCAATATCCTCCTCGTCTGAACATTTCTAGTTCTCATATACCTTCGAATAGGACTGCATACATTATGGCGAACCGAGGCTTGTCCTTTGGGTATTTCCAAGCATCCGTGCCTGATAAAAAAAATGGGCGCGTCTCCCTCCTTCCTATTGAAAAAGAACTACATCCTTGATAATAGCTAATCATCTTGTTGATCTATTGTTAGGTAGGAAAAATTTGTCCATATTATAATTACCAGTAATGCCAGCATCTAATTTGGCTCCTGAAACTTTGTTCATTATTGGACAATGCATATTATTTTTTTTAGTAAAATTTTCCATATCAACCAGTATTAGATAAAATGTATCCTATCGATATCAAATCGATAATGATACTACATTATTATACCGATATACCATACCAATATATGATACGGAAAAACTTATATTATACCATATATTGATATTACAATAAAATAGTATTTTAATGCGCCAAAGTGTGCGTTTATATATATGATCTAATATATGAAAGAGTCACGAATCGGAGCTATCCAAGAATACTTTTTTTACGTAAAATATGAAATCATTAAATTCTCAAATAATCCATCCAAAGTTCCAAACGTACCCACACGGCGCGGAGGTCGACACGCCGGAAGTCAAAAACCGTACAGCCTCGCTCACCAAGCTACTAGGCGGCATCGCGTTCCCAAATATCCCTCATCCGCCTCGCTCTCTCTTGGCTCACGGCCTTGGGTTTCGACCTTGGCAGTGTCGCCTCCTTTCCGCCTCTTCGATTTCCTCTTCCCCCCAGTTTAAAATTCTCTTCCGCGTCGGAGGTGGGAAGGAACAGAAAGAGACCGATCGGGGAGGAGAGAAGAAGGCGGAGTGATCGGGCGACGGAGAGCGATGGAGGGGGAGGAGCTCGCGGCGGGGCAAGAAGGGCCGGTGACGTGCGCGGCGTGGATCCGGCGGCCGGAGAACCGGCTCCTGGTGATCATGGGGAGGGCGAGGAGCGGCTCCGCCCCTCCCTTGCTTGAGATTTTCTCCTTTGATGCCAAGATTTCTTCCCTCTCCCCTTCTCCTTTGGTTAATTCTATCTTTCTTCACTCTCTATTCTTCTCTTTTTGGACTCTCTCTCTCTCTCTCTCTCTCTCTCTCTCTCTCTCCCCCCTTTGGTATTGACTTCTTGCTTTGATTTATAGGCTAAGTTTTTGATCAGGGAAGAGGGCGCGGATCCCCTGGGCTTCGCGGTGCACCCTAGTGGAGATGAAATCGTCTGCTCTACTGCCAACGGATGCAAGTGAGTTTACTTTATGTTTTACTAAGAAAAATATAACAACTCGTTAATAATTCCATGCATTTTGTGAATATTATGGATACCTTTTTTTATAGCATTATTCATGTTGGATGGAAGTGTTATATTGTCTTTCATAAGTCAATTTTTATATCATGCTTTATGGAGTTTCCATTTATTGATATGCTTAAAAAGATGGATAATGCATTCTGAAGAGTCCGAGCACTCTATTTCTGGTTTTGTTGCTGTTGTAAGATTCAGTGGGATTTGCACTTTTGTTTAATTCTATGTTGATATCAAGCTAATGAAAGTCACACAATTATCCCTTTTGAAGGGGAATCAAAGAGCACTTGGATGGAAGTAATTAGATGGGATTGAGGATGCTGTTAGCCATTCTATCATTTTTCTTTTCTTTTCTTATTTTGTTTTAAAGCAACTGAAGGAAAGATCCCATCGACATACAGAATTCTGACTTGATTGTAGAATTTTGATATGGTTCACTGATAGAGAAAAGCAAACAAGACCCAGTTATATGATGGATTTCAAAGGGAGGGGACAACAAGGGAGCATTTATTAAGATTAGAAACATATGAAGTCATGGGGTGATGATTCATGGTATTTAGCATATTACAGAGAATAGAAAACAGGATGTAATGGAAACTGTGAGAGATTATTGATAAGATTTCAAGGACTTGTTTCATTTGTAACGATCAAATGGCAATAATGCTTATCCATATGGGACTTAGTTACTTGAGTACTCTTTTTGGGGACCTTAGAGCCAACGGTTGTAGTGGATTCATGCTGAGCTCATGTTGCTTCCTGAGTCTCATAACTAAGCATTTTCAATTAGTACGCTACTGAGATTCATATGAAGAGGAAAGGCAAAAGCTAAGCTAGAAGCGCTATGAGGGTCAATCTTTAATAAGGCACATGATGGACTTTTGGGGTTTGGGTGCAGCTTTAATTGGGACTCAGCCAAAGCAATCTTAAGACATGGAGGTTGCTGTGATGAAGATATTGAAACCTTAGTGGCTTTAGCATGGGATGGGTAACTTGCTAATAGGTTCTAACATAGTCAAATCAATCTTAAGCCATTTATTTTGAAACCTTAATATGCACTGTCAAGATTTTTTTTAAAAGGAAGGAAAGTATTATTAAAAACATTGAGACAATTTCATACCGAGGGGCACATATGCAAGTTTTCTTGGTATCAATTTAGTCCTGGCCATTTTAAGAAATGGAGATGGTCGTGATGTAGATGTTGAAATTGAATTAAATTGAACATGGGATGCATATGAGATATAGGTGTATCAAGAGCTAAATAAATGATTTGCCAACCCAATAAAGCAAAAAGGATATAACTAAGCAACTTGTGCAAATGTTCCACCGGAAGTCTAGGATTCATCAGTATTTTACGTGTCAACAGGAGAATTGAAGGCAGATGTCTTAATTTTATGATCAATCAGATGCTACTTAAAATTATGATAGAGGACATGGGTAGGAAAGAAGAGAGCTCGAAGGTTGCATTTGAGAGCATTAATTAGAATGATGCTATGTCTTAAACCATCTAGATGGCTGCATCCTCTATCTCCGTCAAAGTGTGCCAAAAAAGTAACTAAATGGATTTTTATACTTGCCCACACTCATGAACTATATGTCCGTGTTTGGGAGGTTGCTATTTGTATTATCATATGTGCTGCCAAATCATGGGGTAGAAGGAAACAAGATGGAAGGGGCCATAAAAAGATGAGGAGATGTATATCCTAAAGCTTGCATTGAAGGAAGATAAAATGATGAATAAGAAACAACATGAAGCCTACAATGTTCAAAAGTTCTTTATTTTTATAACTTCCTGGGGCATTTGTAGATGCCTATGGGCAAATTCTCAATCATGCATTAAAACTTCTCTGTTTTCTTTCTTTTTTTTTTTGAAAAGCAGGGGCTGCGCGAACGCGTGCCCCCTCTACCACAAATTATGACGTCCCCTCTCTAGCTTGAGGAGATGGCAAGCCAGGGCTCCCAGCAAGTGCAATGTGGGCCCTTGACTCAGGCCATGATCCTTCTTGATCACCCATCGACCCTGTCCAGGTAAGCTGAACCTCTGGTTTGGCCTATTCCAGAATCATGATTTGCTTGGTTACCTACCCAGTCTTTCTGACATTTTTTATGTAAGCAAGAACAAGTTATTCAGCCCAAACCCCATTTTCATCCTACCATTTGTAATTCCTTTTGTTAGATTGCTCTGTTCATAAATATAGCACCAGTCTATGGTGAATCAGATGATTTTTCTGCATGCATTTTAGTTTTGCTATCTGCTGTCCAATTCCATCAATATCACTACAACTGCATCTGGAGTAAGTTTCGTACTTACCCTTTTTTCTTCAATTTTTGGAGATTTCTCACTGCATCGGAATTCAGACATTCTCACACTTGTTGGATGCTAGACATGTGTACATTGTTCAACAAATTATGGGTTTCTTATTGTCTGGTTGTTGCATACCTGCATCTGCTATGAATCATAGTTGAAGATTTGACTAAACCATGCTCATTTTCTTTTACAAGTCCTGATCATATGGTATATTCGCTTTGCATGAGGGATAGGGGTGGGCAAAGGTGTTGAGGAGAAGCGATTTAAATATAACATTAGATGTTTCAAATTTTGAACTTTAGCAACTATGTGTTAGTTGGCATACATGCCACCAGTTTACATCTGGACAAGAAACCCTTAATATTTTGTTCAAATTTTTATTCTACCCATCATATTTCTCATTATAGTTTTTCTATTTTTTTGTCACCTTGATCTCAAAGAGTTTAAATCTAAAATAATTTCGATACTTTTTTATGATCTCCTTTGCGCTTTCAACTGACTAATCAGTGAAGACCCAAATGGATTCCACAGTGGGTTTTTATATTTTGTTGTGAAATTTTATATCTCATTATTGATTCTTTAGATATGATTTAGCTTTTAGCGAACTGTTAAAGGACCTTATCAAGATGGACCATATTTTGGTATACAGATTGTTTGAGTTGAATAGTCAAGATATAGACATAAAGCT
Source organism: Phoenix dactylifera (assembly GCF_051530095.1). Classification (NCBI taxonomy): domain Eukaryota; kingdom Viridiplantae; phylum Streptophyta; class Magnoliopsida; order Arecales; family Arecaceae; genus Phoenix; species Phoenix dactylifera. Next base: position 277,111 of record NC_143198.1, read on the forward strand.
TCTGGCGAAAGATCTTCCGCCTCTTCAGTCTGTTGGTCCTCAGAAATGTCTGGCTTTTAGCACAGATGGTTCAAAATTTGCTACTGGTGGGATGGTATGTGTTTGTCTTTTGCTCCAAATTTTACACCTGGATTGCTGGAGCATTAAAGATGTGTACTCAGCTCACTAAATTTATAACTATTATCAAATTTTCATTGCCTGTTTGTTATAGCCTTTCTGGTTTTCGTGATAGGGGTAATATCGCAAATGATGCCTTTTTATGTATCAAGAACACAAAGATCATATTGTAACAACCTTTGAGGATTACTTTTTTAATTTTGAGAATATCAAACTATATATCATTATTAGCATTGCGATCTCTCATGTTCCGCTCTCCAATGTCTACCTTTTTATCTTTTGTAACAGAGAACTACAATGCATGCACAGTTTTGCCCAGTTATAAACAGCTACAAACTTGCTGATCTCTGACATGATTTGTTGCTGTTCATAGGATGGGCATCTCAGAATATTACAGTGGCCAAGCCTGCAAGTTCTCTTGGACGAACCAAGAGCTCATAAATCATTCCGAGATATGGATATCAGGTAAGGCATGGCATGCTGTGCTTTCTCTCTCTCCCCACCCTCTCTCCTCCCTCCTCCCGCCCTTTCTCTCTCTAATTTTCTATTGTTGGTCGATATTCTTCTTGCTGCTTACAGACTTAGCTTTGTTGAGGAAATCCTGCAGTACATGTATAAATGTTCATATCTTGAACTTCAATGTAGGCATAAGTAATTATTTCATTTCTTTGCACATTTGTCATTCTGGTCCGTGAGTCCAACCATCTCAATAGTTGAACAGTCACTTAAAATCTGTAATTAGTTATAATTTGTCTAGAACTTTACAAAACTGGTTGGAGCCTTTTGATTTTCAGTATCATCATAAAGAGAAATTGCTAGGGGATCAAACTAAAAGGAACATCTGTGAGTCTTAACTCCAAGAAAGTTTGTCTTGATGAGGGGCATACTTTGGAGTAGACTGGCTGCAAAGCATTTTCAAGCCAATCAGTGTTGGTGAGAATGCTTCCAAGCTATAATTGTTATGACTTATGAGTCTAATTTCTATCCTACAAGATGATGCAGGGCACATAGGCTATGAAAATTGATATGCATTTCGGTCAATTTTGCTAACTGGTATCATATTCAAATAACAACTGAAAATTATTTGGTAAGTTTATGGCAACTTGATAAATTGAATTTAATACTATGGTCACAGAAGTAATTTAACTATAGAAAGTTTGGAGTCCTAACAATTCATAAGTTTGAGATAATGTAAATATCTCTTAACTATTGTGCAAGCATGTACATCTATGTTATTGCAACCATATAGAATACTGATAATCACAAGTTTGATACAGATACCATACATAATTAACGACCTGTAGAATGTTATGTATGAAAAATGATTTTGCATTTCTTCTCCAAGATTTTCATGCTTACACAGCAATTTCCTTTCGCCTTTCTCCTTCAGCTTAGACTCAGAGTTTTTAGTGTCAACATCTATTGATGGTTCTGCACGAGTGTGGAAGATAAATGATGGTGTTCCTTTGGTCTCTTTGACTCGTACCTCGGTATAGCCTTTTTTTTATTATTAATTTTAAATTTAGCATTATGGGTTTCTGGGTTTTGGGAAATGCCAATTCTATTGCGTTTTTGTATGTTGTATTATATCTATGTTCCATTTGCAGGATGAGAAGATTGAATGTTGTCGATTTTCCAGGGATGGGACAAAGCCTTTTCTATTTTGCACTGTTCAAAAAGGTAAGCTTGGTTATGAACTCGAGAAACAATATTCATATTACTTCTCTTAATTGTACCTAAATTTCAAAACAGGTGGTAAGGTGGTGACTGCTGTGTGGGATATCAGCACATGGAATAGAATTGGATACAAAAGACTACTAAGAAAACCTACCTCTGTACTTTCAATTAGCTTGGACGGGAAGTACCTTGCGCTGTAAGTATATAACATTATTGCTCTGTCATCTTTTTTTGGTTTGCCAGTGTATGTATCCCTTTTTTATGCTGGTCTATGTATCTTTTTTTATTGATTATGTGAACTACTCACCTTGCTTAACAAATATCAAAAGTGATTTTGCCCCAACAAGTTGTCTGGTTTCATGAAATTTTTCTCAATAATACTGATATTATCTGCAGGCTATCTTGTCGAAAGTTTCTAATATTGTCTCTTCATTTCCATCTAGTTTATCTTTGGTTCTCAATTTTCTTGACTATCCATAAATCCTCCTCAGATCTTTATCATGCATGCCTCATCACAACCATTGTTTTATCCTTGATTGGACTAGCTCCTAGGGCTACTTTGATTTTTTGTTTCCAACTTTTTTTGACTACATTTTCATGTGGACAAACTGTCCTTTACGGCATGTAGCTCATGTCGGCAGTACCCTCCTTAGTGCTCAATAATTTGATTCATACAATGTCTCAAGTTTTGTTTCTCTTGTATATAAAATTTTTATGTCTTAGAGCTGTGCATCAAGCTGAAACACATTAGAAGCATTTCTGAATTTTATCCACCTCCCTTCCCCACAAATCCCCACCCCCCAAAAAAATTAAAAATTAATCTTGAATATAAAATAATGTTTGAAATAGTATAACATATCTAAGTTTGAGAATAGATATTCCTTAAATCTGGTTTGACATTTATATCATTGAGGGAAAAAATAGAATGTGTTTATAGACAGCCAAACAACTTAATTTAGACAGGCTATGCTACAGATTTTAGTTTTTGCCAATGGATACCATTCTTAAATGGTTCTTTTCATCATGCATTTCTCCGTTTCTTAGTGGCACATGATAAACACCACTGGAAGGTAGTTCATAAAGCTCATGTCCTTGCTTCCATTTGATTCTTCACTTGGTTGAAGGGGGCATATAAGGTTCATATTGCTCTTCTAGATATTGTAAGTATGCCTCAAGTTAACATTTTCTCGTAATTTGAGAAATTTTTGTTTCTATTCCAAGATTGCTCTGTTTGTTTAGGTAAGTGGTTTGTACGGTGATATTTAACATCTTAGAGGCTGCGGTGGCTAAATGCCCTCTAGCCACATTGAAAACCTCATTTGTCCCATTTTCCATTTCATTTAAGTTATAATCATTTGTATTTCTGTCAGTACTAACTAGTAACAGATTAGGTCCATGATGAACCAGATATTGCATGTACTCGTATTGTAGGATTTTTATATCATTTTTATTTGCCTGACCATCAAATAAGCATACAGAATTCTTTTAACACATCTCGGTGATGCCAACTCAATCTATCTAGCCAACTTACAAAATTAGTTCTCTTAATGTTTCTCTGATGTATGTCGGTATACGATATTTTTGGCTGTAGTGTATTAATTTTTCTAGTACTGGAAGCTGTTTGGCATGAAAATTTAATAGACCTTTATCATCATTCTGGGTGTATTAGACAAGGTCATTAGAAGTGTTATTGAAATGAGTAACTATGTCTTATCTTGATCCAGAGGTAGCCATGATGGCGATATTTGTGTAGTTGATGTGAAAAAGATGGAGATTTGTCACTGGAGCAAAAAACTTCACCTGGGCACGTGCATTTCCTCAATTGAGTTTTGTCCTACAGAAAGGTAACTTTCATGAATATGAATGTGCTCTTTTCCCTCTTGTTGAACACTGGTTTCTGTTTTCAATTGTTTTTGGAACCATACAAATAATTAAAGAAAAAAAATATAAGTACAGATATTCATGAAATAACAGTTATAAGTAGTAGCAAAGACATACTTTTTTGATATAAGATATATAGAGAACAGCCACTTGGTTGTGGACCAGGAGTTGAAATTGATGTCAGTTATTCTTTTAAGTTCAAGAGAAAGAATAAACTGTGCTCATTTTTCAGTATGACCAGCAACTTTGCATTAGTGGAAGTACCCTAGATAGATAATACTGCAAGGCTTCTATCACCTGAGTGATGTATGATTAGCACATGTTTATTTTTTTCTTCAAATATGACATGGATATTTGGTTTTGATATTGTAAAGCCAATTAATATTTAGCTGATATTGCAAGGCACCCAGTATAATTAGATTATTTGGTATAACCTTGCCCTTTTCTGTTTAGTTGTCCTGATTGAAAAATAACACAGTCTGAATCCTTGTGTGGCACCCTTTGCTGTGTAGTACCAAATCATAGGCATAGCCTTTATCATGGAGTTCACAGTACATAGTTTTCAGGGTACAAGCCATTGTTTTGAACTCAAAAGAACCTGTTTGAAACAATACTAATATGCAGCATAATCATAGGTAGCCATTTAGGAGTGCACGAAGGGTCAGAGCTCCTAAGTAGTTGCCACATTATATATGCATATATATATATATATAGACATGGCATTTTGTGGCTTGAGTGAGACTGTGAAGTAATAACATGAACAGCATGGAAATTGATACCTTACCCTGCTATTTCTATCTAGTGATTTGGAAGGGGGTTGGAGAAAGCCTGCATGTAGAGGATGCTGAGGGTGGGTGGTGGACATGAGTTTCTGAGGGTACGAGTCCTCATGTTTCATTAAAGCCTCGTGTCAATTTTTTTCCACTTTCTCCTTACCTTCCTCAGCCCATTATCTAGACTTAAAACTGACTTACTTTGAATGAGAATTTGGTCTCTTTGATCTGAAACTAAGATTGGTCATGAATTATAACTTGAAACGTAGCAATACTATACAGCATGTTTTCTGGGCGCATCATCGTAGTTATGTTTTCGCTTTCGAATTGGTTGGGTGATATTATTTACATTTCTGTCCACAAACAATGCAGAGTTGTGATTTCGACTTCAAATCAATGGGGAGCTGTAGCTACGAAACTCAGTGTACCTTCTGACTGGAAAGGTGCATATGTTTTCCTGCACGTGCTAGTAACCCGCCCATTGGAATTGACTGACCATCGGGTATCTTTTTTTTTTTTGTTGCAGAGTGGCAGATTTACTTGCTACTTTTGGGTCTTTTCTTGGCCTCAGCAGTTCTGTTTTATATAATTTATGAAAACTCCGAATTCATTCTGGAACTTCCCTCTTGGAAGAAATCAACCTGCAAGGCCATTGATGGAAGGTTTTGTCAGGGATCCTCAGATTTCAGATGATCAAAGCCCATGGTAAGGAGCTTGTGGTCATGTTCTTCTGGAGGTATCGCCGTTCTCTTGATGCTCCTGACCGACATTGCAACATAGCTTGGTGTGCTACGGGAATTCTGTTTGCTTTACTGATTTGTTTAAATTATGCTCATATATTTGAGTTCTAAAGCTTCTTGTCTGATATCTCTGAAGCGAATTTGTAATAGGGTCAATCCATTGTCAGAGGACTAGTTTGTAAAGTTTTCACTTATCCATCACATATGACTAAAAGATAAAACAGAAGTTGGTATATAAAGTTCACAAACAATAAAATTAAATTTAACTTCAAATATTTCATCATATAATTGCAATAAATTTAGGAGTTTAGGATATATAGTAATTATAAACTACTTAAAAATAAAACTAGTTAAAATGCATTCTCATATTCCAAAAATCTAGCAAAATCTCTTTCCATGAATAATGAAGTGAATTACATAGTAAAAATTAGAGAATTATCAACTCTATTGGGTAGGGAGCTAGTTGGTTTCTCGGCTGGATCATCCTGGGTAATCTAGTGGTGGTTCAGGGGCTAAATCCAAACCTTTCGACTTACGATCGTGTTGCTTTTGAGTTGATCTGAAATCCACTCGGCTTTAGAAAAATTTTGTTCAAACCCGTGTGGTGGTAAGGTGGGGCTCGTGCGGGTCGAGGGGTATGGATCGGGTTTCCAGAATTCAAACTTGGAGGGCGGTTGGTCGAGCTTTCCTGCGTTGACCCGTCTCCGGCAAACGACCTCTGGCAACGCAAATCCGTTTCCGAAGGTTCTGACCATTTTGATCATGGGAATAAAAAAAAAAAAAAGGCCCCGTAGAAAGTCAAGCACCACTTTGGTCATACATGGCTGTAATGAATTAGAGAGAAATAAATTTACAAAATATAAACTAGGGAGAATCACATAGTATGAAGTTTGATATAGATGGCGTATTTATATTTGATATGTTAAAAAAAATTTTGTATCACACTGTACTAGAGTGGCACCAGTATAAAGTTTGATATCGAGGTGGCGAATTTTGTTACAAGAACTACAATTTAGCTATTATACTGGAATTTTCATATAAATCTCTGGAAGAAACCTCGAGCCTCTAATGGATTTCAAAGTTTATGGAAGTCTCCGAGGCAGTCCAGGAAATATCGCACCCTTGATGTGTTTGGCAATCAAAGCTAGATGATGCAAGCTCCCATGCAATTTATAAGAACATGGCTTCTCCTGATTGCTGTTATTAATTGTGAGGACTGGATGGGGTTATGCACATAGGCTACCTCAACCACGTCATAGGTGAATGCAGGCTTCGAACCAGTATTACAAGTGCCTATGCTACGAGGCATGCGTTTCCATATCACCATCTGATATTGGTTAAAGCTGCACTATATCAGTCGTAGCACGAGGAAGAGGAAAACGGGAAAAAAGTAAGAAACGAAGTTATTTGCTCTTAGAAAATGTTGTTTATGTTTTTAATGATCAAAACTCACTATTACAATTTACAATGCTAGAGCTTTTGTTGGATTAATCGCATGGTTTATGCGGATGTAGGCACTAATTGAGAAACAGATAAGAATGCTTCCCTTTACAACTAATCAGCCAAAATCCACAAATTTAAAACAAGGATAGCTAAAATTGAGAAGAAAGGAAAACCGCTTTGCAAATAATTATCAGAATTTGAGATTAAGATCGGAACTATCAAGATCCATTACAATTCACAAAGATCACCACCCCACATTCTTTAAAATGTCTGTCCATCCTTAAAATTATGGTACAAGCTATAGGAGTTTTTTCTTTTTCTCCCCATAGAAACAAGCTATAGGAGTTATTTATGGCTAACTGGACTAGCGAATAGTATGAGTCATAAAATACTAATTGATTATAATTAATTGTTCCATAGTAATACGTTATCAAGCGCGTGGCATGGGACAAGGAAAAACGTGCAAAATCCATCCATCCAAGACAGTTGAGACCATTCAATCCAATGTTCCATCTCCTTGAATAGAAAACAGAGCGACTCATTTCTTGCCGAATTGGCTCGACTGCGACGGGGTGATAGTTGTTTGTGAACGACATGCTGTCCCACTATTATTAGGACCTAGTCAATAGTTTCTCCAATAGAAGTCCTCTTCTGCACACAAGAAAATTCTAAGCACCATACACTCAGTTATCTTATTAAAGCTTGCTTGAAACAATTAAAAAGCATTAAAGGAAATTTGGTTATGGCGTAACCATCATGGACTGCAACTCTATGAAGATGCTGATTATTTATTCTTGTATAAGATATTTAGCTAGATACCAGGGATAGTTTAAGCATACAGCATCCCATTGAGCTGGTGAATCTAGAAATCTGCAAGAGAGATCGCGGACACGACACTTCAACTAGTTTCCTAATTTCTTTTCCTTATTGGTATGCATTGTTTTCTTCAAACCATCACTAATAGGATAGTGATATACATCATGTGGTTGGTACCCTTATCTAATCAAATTAGGTGGCGTGGAATCTTATTCGGATGCTTCTTGAACTTTGAGTAGCTGCTAGTTTGGTATGGATGGAGGTATATCCGACGCAAAATACATTCGATCAAATCTTGTGGAGCTAATTGGTGATTACCTTGGTGCTTGGATATTGTAGAGGCTTGTGGCAGTGGAGAGGGGCCGGCTTGGATCCAATCACATTCTTAAAGGCTCCATGAATTATGTTAATAGTCTCTCTCTCTCACGCACACCCGCTATATATAATATTTTGTTGTCTAGTTCATAGTAATCACAAAATATATAAATAGCCATGCAGCATGCATGAATTATGCGGTAAATATGGGGATAAATCTACTTGGCATTAGTCCCGTTCGGTGGTCGGAAGTCGCAGCGCTTTATCTACTTTCTTCTTGCAGGCTCTGCTCGAAAATGGAGCAGACGCAAGGTGCCAAAAGGAAAGGAACAGTAGACCCACTCCCATGGTACGTAGTCTGCCGAAAGGGATTGGTTTCCCTTGGCCTCGTCGACCGGTCAAAGAAGAGATCTGAAAGGAAAGCTAGCATAACTCATTTCTCTCTGAGAGCCTGAGCAGTCCAAATATCCGCCCTTCTAAAGAGAATTCACGGACGAGAAAAAGGGAGACACTGGTAATTATAACGCAGCGTTGCCATTCCGGCAAAAGCCGAAACTTGTTAATAAGAAAAATGGGAGAAGTGGGAACTCAGGGATCTTTCTTTTCTCCTCTCGTTCTTTGTTTACATGCATGTGGCGTGCAAATATACTTACTTATTTAGGTTTCCCATACAAACTAATTAAAGAGGCTGGATTCCAATGATAGCTAGATTAAAAGAGGAGAGCCCACCGGAAAATGCATCCTCGGGACCAAATAAAGTGACTGTCAGAAGTGCGATAGTCCGGGGATATATGGCAAGCTCATGGAGTAGTGTTACAAAATTGATTTCGATATATTCTAAGCGTTACACCATCAAGTGGGCTCGGGTCAAAACTTTTGCTCGGTTTATCGCTTTGAGTAGGTAGGGTTGTTTCATTTGCGCTGGGTTTCCAACCTTGGTGGCCCGTACCAAGTGCAAGTCAAGATAGGTTAGACTGGATGGTCCATCAAATTCAAATTGTGTTGAAGATCCAAATTCCTTCAAACAATGATGAACATTGATGCATAATTGACTCATTACCATATACTTGAGGTGTGCGCCATCCGAGTAGCATATATGACATATGAAGTGTTGGCTCTATTTGTGATGTCTGTTTCCTTATATCAAATAGAAGGATGGAATCTTGATTATATTTCTTTCCTTAATTTTTGAGCATGCGAACTAGTCTCGCAACGCATACCTGGCCATACTAAATTGGATCCAAATTGTGCTAATCGCAACATATATATTATCATGAATCGCAGCATCATTATCAAAGTGTGCACCGACCTCTAATTTATTATCACTAGATCCCGGTGAAAGCAAACTGCTAGGAAGAAATAGCATCTATTTCGAGCAGGATTCATGCAGTAGTGTAACATTAATATTCCATATCCATTTACAATTATTTTCAGAGCTTTCCAAGCTCCGGCAAGCATCGAGGCAAATATGATTTTTTTTTTCTTTTTTTGTTAAGACGGATGGATCACATCTGACGAGTATTATTACATGAAATAAAATAAAATAAAAAACATGACCTTAGAATTCTTTCTTTGGCCACCGGCACGTGGTGATAATGTGGCTTGTAGGCCCTAGTCAAATGAGGGAAAAAGAAATTATTAGACATTAAGTAATACCACCTACATGAGGATACATACGATCATAATAAATCGTCACACAAGGCGCAAGAAATCGATTGAAGGTGCATGTAATTATTGAGCCTGTTTTGGAACTCAACTTAACTTACCAATCATTACCCGTTTATTATCCAACTCCCGATCCCATCAACTTTCGCACCAGCGACGGCCAGCAGCCAAATACCAATTTGGCACTCCATCTCGTTGTGCGCGACAGGATGGCAGACATAAAAGCGGGACCCATCTAAATGACCTAAATTCGCAGTCCAACTGGCCAACCAGAAACAGACACGTCATCAGAGCGCAATACTTTGGAGCCACGTCCCCTCGAGCCCTCTTTGTCAGACCCATCATGCGAGTGAGACGGAAAAGAGGGAAGGGGAGAAGAGAGGACGTATGAACGAGCGCGCCGCGGCACACGTAATCCCTTTCCCTTTCCTTTGCCTTCTGCGAACTCCTCTCTCAGATGCAAAAGTCGAGGAAAAGAGAACTTCTCTCCTCTCTATAAAAATTCTTTCGAACCGGCGCTCGCTCTCGTTCCGAAGATCGCTCTTTTAGTTTCTTCTTTCTCGCGCTCTTGGGGTCCGAGGAGAGGGAGATGAAACCGCCGCCGGCGATCGTGCCGTTGGTGGCCGCGGCGGTGATTGTAGCCCACCTGACCGTGTTCTCGCCGGCGGCGGTGGAGGCGGCGGCGGGCGGGGGGTTTCCCGCGAAGCTGACGCTGGAGAGGGCCGTGCCGGCGCGGGGGGTCGCGTTGGAGCACCTCAAGGCTCGGGACCGGGCCCGCCATGGACGGATGCTGCTGGGGTCCTCCTCCTCGTCGCCGGCCACCGTCGCCGGGGTCGTGGATTTCTCCGTCCAGGGATCCGCGAATCCGTTCACCGTAGGGTAACTTCCTGAGATCCCTTGTCTCTTTTCTTTTTAATTATTGGTCTGGCTTGGAGATTGGTGGGTGGATTCTTTTCTCTTCTTTTCTCTTTTCTTTTGTTCTCTCCTTTTCTTCTTTCGGTTTCTTGGGGATTGCAATCGATGAGAAGATGGATGGACTCCCCTGTTTCTTCTTTCTTTCTATTTTCTTTTAAAATTATGGTTTGGGCTAGTCGCCAATTCTTTTTTCCTTGTGTTTCGAAATTTCACCTTTTCTTTTTTGGAATTTATATTCCAAGATCAATTCATCCTGAACTGCTGTAAGGTATGGTATAATGGGGAATGGAGTCTTTTGCTGAACTTTTGTTTGCTTATATAAACTTCGGTTTTTGTGGCATAAAAAGCAGTTGGTTATGCTTCGTTTTAGCCTCTTTTGTGATCTGCCTGCAGGAAAGATCATATTTTAAGGTTCTTGTGATGGGTTTGTGTTAAGTTTTGATCTTAACTGGAATCGTCCTGATTTTGGGTATTCATTTCTAGGCTTTACTTTACTCGTGTGAAATTGGGAAACCCTTCAAGAGAATTCTATGTTCAGATTGATACAGGCAGCGATATCTTATGGGTAACTTGCAGTCCTTGTAATGGATGCCCAACTTCCAGCGGACTTAATGTAAGGCCATTCATTCCCTCAATTCCTTTTTCTTCTCCTCTAATTACTTAGATGGTATTGATACCAATACCGCCAAACTACACAAAATCATCAATATTTTAAGTTACGGACTCCGTATGTGCCCTGATTTTTAGATGTTTGTACTGCATCATTGAGCTCCATGAGAAAACTTGATTATCGTTGGCCTTCTTTGCAGATCGAACTGGAGTTCTTCGACCCTGATAAGTCATCCACCACATCACGGATCACTTGCTCGGATGATAGGTGCACCTCTGCCCTCCAAAGTGGAGAGGCAGTCTGCTCTACTTCCAATTCTCACAACTCACTGTGTAGTTACTCTTTTCAGTATGGTGATGGAAGCGGCACTTCTGGATACTATGTGTCCGACATGCTATACTTTGATACAGTCACTGGGGATGAGCAGACTGCGAACTCTTCAGCTGCCATTGTTTTCGGGTAAAAGTGCCCATGATGGATGTCTGTTAACATTGGATTTTGTTTCGTTATGTTATTTTCAGGGATGGTTGCTAGAAAATGATGGATAGTTGACTTACTGTTCTGACGAGTATAGACTATTGAAGTCATGTAACCCATGCACGATAGATATCCACGGAAATTGCAACAGAAAATTTACCTTTTACATTTGTTTTATGCACCTTGGAATATGAGGCAGACATTGGAGGAAAACTGCTTTAAATTCTTTCCTTTTGTTGTTTAGTTCAGCATGTCATGAATTAGACAAAGACAAATGTTGAGGAGAGAGACATATGTATCAACATCTAGCTAAAAATATGAAGTCTCAAAAATAGTGGGTTTGCAAAAAGCCAATCTGCTGAAATATCAATGGAACTGGTTGCTATTTCTTTTCATTTCATTCTATCATGGTCCTATGACTGCTGATTTCAAAAACTAAACAATGCCATCCCCCTTAGCTAGGACCGAGGAATAGGAAGCCAATTCAATCTTTTCCTCACTAGAAATTTGTACGTTTTAGATATATTATTTCCTTGAATTAGATAATATAGAATAATTTATCCATGCTGAAAGTCATATTCCGTATCATCAAGTATGAAAGATTGATAAAAAAAGTCACACTGAATGTTTTGCAAATTGGCTGCATTACTATGTGCCCATCATATGAGTTGGACATGTAAATTAAATATACATTATTCTTTTCTTCCTTCTTATTGGTAGCAGATAACAGAGGATGAAATTTGCTTGGATTTACTTATTGCTTTGGAATTATCTTTAAAACAGATGTAGCAACTCACAGTCTGGAGATCTGACCAAGTCAGATAGGGCTATTGATGGGATTTTTGGGTTTGGACAGCATGATATGTCTGTCATTTCACAGCTCTCCTCTCTAGGTGTGGCTCCCAAAATATTCTCTCATTGCTTGAAAGGGTCAGACAATGGCGGAGGCATATTGGTTCTTGGAGAAATTGTAGAACCGGGGATCGTCTATACCCCACTCATTCAATCACAGTAAGTGCTCTTTTTTGCAATGATTATTGCTAATGCCATTGACATTAGAATTCTTTTTAATGTTATGACTGCTTATGTGTGGATAGGCACATCTATATTGCACGATCTACTGATTTTATTTGTTATGGTTGATATTGTTAAATCTTTTGAGGTTTATTTTGCTTAAAAAATATTTGTTGAGGTTTATAACATAACTATGGCAAGGCCTGTCTTGTTTAGGCTTTATTGATTATGATCGAGGAACTTCTTTTTTCAAGCAAACAAACAAGCAGGCACATGTAATGCATGTTTGAGGAACCATGATGAAATAACAAAAACATTGCAAAACTGAATAAGAAACAATTAAATTTAGAAATCGAATCTTGGTAAGGTATGGTACTCTTGGTATGGGATGTTACTCACTGGTATGGCGAACCATGGCACATACGATGGTACCTCCTCATATCAATTCATGATTTGCCAATATGAGATGGTCTGACATGGCACATTTTGCGGTACGGTGCTGTATGTATTGTAGTATGGTTGGTTTTCAAACCTTTCCCAAGGGTTGGTGACATACTAATTAAGGATGCTATTAAAGATAGTTGGATTGTAAAGAGAGAAAAAAATGAAAACAAGCAAGATCCATTAGAGAGAGGGAGAAGAGATTGCTGGGCAGTTGTATATAGGAAAGGAATGGTACAAAGGCACATCTTTTATCCCAAACCCACAAGACAGTGGCATACCAACTAATAATGCTATTACAGAGATTTGAATGGCAAAGAGAGGGAAAAATAATAAAATCCATTAGTGAGAGAGATGGTTGGGTAGTGTCCAATTGTAGGAAACAAGAGCATAGGTGCCTAGAATTGGAAGTGAAGTGGGTGCAGAGAGAGATAGAGAGCAAGGAAGATTTTAAGGAAGATACTAGTGAAGAGAGGAAATTGAAGAAAGCAATTAAAGGAGGAGATTTAATAAGGAAAGAGAGATATGGTTTTATCAAAAGGACAGAGGTGTGAGCCTATTTAGATTGTGGCCATTGAAGAGTTCAATATGAGGGGAAAAAAATTAGGGATGGAAAATTTCGTTCCTTCGGGAGATTAGATGGGACATTAGTTAAATATACGTGAGTGCCTTATTAGCTTATCTTTTTTTCTCCTGGCTTATGTCCCATCCTCAAATCATGAAAGGAAGCAGGAAGGAAAAGGATGGGTGCATCCAGCATATTCTGCGGACAGATTTAATGGATAATTATTCCGGGAACATATCTAAAGTTCAAAACTCTCTTTTTAAACTAATAATGTAGATATCTTTCTCTTTGTGCAATTTATTCATCAATTTGTATTATGTATTCTGCTAGATTGGACCATCTACAATAATAAATTCATGTAGACTATCACATAAAATTTTGGTATTTCATTGGCATACAAACAACATATTATGAGCTCTAATTTAATAGTTTTCTGTGGGACACAGCTAATTCTCTTATCTATGATGATGAAATTACATCTCTCATATCTAAGTGTGAACTAGGCTAAGCGCCTAAGCCTGACCTGGACGTGCAGCCATTATGCATAGTTCCTGATTTTCTTTGACATACGCATAGTGCTAGAGTTATAAGTACATGAGTCTTAGAATCTGACATTGTTAAAAAGGTTATAGATCCAACAAACCTTGATCAACAGGATTTTAGGATTTGGACAATTTTATATATAAATATTTTTTTGATACAATTTAAAAAATATTAAAGTTATGATTATTGAATATTTTTCAATACCTGGTAACAATTTATGGTTTGAGCTCTCATACCTTGAAAGAGGAGAGCATGAGCCATATTTTTAGCCATTTAGAAGTTCTTGGCATAGCCTGCTTTGTATTGATTATTAAGTAGACATTGGAGCTGACTTCTTGGTTGCTTATATCCGGATGTTATGTCTGCCTATCTGTAGATGATGACCCCCTTTCCCCCCTTTTTTCTCTTTTTCAATTTCCAGGCCTCATTACAACTTGAATCTTGAGAGCATTGCTGTCAATGGGCAAACTGTACCCATTGATTCCTCTGTGTTTACAACATCAAATACACAAGGAACAATTGTTGATTCAGGCACCACACTGGCTTATCTTGCAGAAGAAGCTTATGATCCTTTTGTCAATGCAGTGAGTTTAACGTGTAATTCTTACGCTTTATTATTTGTTTTGTGCAATGCTGACTACTATTCTTAGGAATGGATTAAGCTTTGGGGCTTTTAGTTAGGAATTATCAGTTTCTTTCACAGTTGTATTTCCGTTTCTGCATGTCTGCATTTCCTTATGCAACATATGTCAGTTTAACTTAAATACATTTAAATAAACAATAAAGGATTTTTTTTTCTAAGTTGCGATTAATTGTTTTTAATGTAGTTAAGCCAACTATTTTTTAGATTTGTTTGAACTCTTTTTTGGAGATTGAGCATTAGAATCTTATCCTGCCTTTGTTTTGTTTGGCCCGTATTTATCTTTGCTAGTTTCTTTGAAACTTCACGGTCCATTTCTACCTTGTTCTTAAAAGATAAAGCCTTTGGTTTTAGACCTTTTACATTTTCCTACTGTCCACAGCCAGCATCACACATTGAATGATCTCAACCAGTTCTTCAATGTTTTACTGTTCATTTCTTCTGCCCGAGTTTCCTTTGATGTGCTAATTTCCAAGTTTAACATTATGATTTGATTAATAGATCCTTCTTAGCATCCTTTGCTATGCATATGTATTGTAAAGTAAACATGAAAGATATGTATTCATGAACTTATTTTGTGCATTAGTCTTGCAATCTTTTCCCCCATTTTTCCCAACTGTGCCTCTTCTATTTTTTTGCAGATAGTTGCTTCCATGTCGTCATCAGTACGTTCCTTTGCTTCAAAAGGAAACCAGTGTTTTGTTACGTCTAGCAGGTTTTATTTCTTTTACTACATAAGAAATTAGCATTTCAAATTTTCAAGTATTTTATTTTTTTTAAAAAAGATCATTTAAGTTGTTGAATGTTTAATCATCCTAATACATCTCTTATTTGATAACAGTATTGATGAATCATTTCCTTCTGTTACATTAAATTTTATGGGTGGTGCATCCATGTCATTGAATCCTCAGGACTATCTTTTGCAGCAGGGTTCTGTTGTAAGTTTCTTGACATGCTTCATCAGACTAGCTACTTCTTCGCAATGGCATGGTTATATTGCACATAGCCTGTCAATTAATTTTTATTTTATTTAAAATCATTTTCAATTCTCTGCGTACAGGACAATGCTATTATATGGTGTATTGGTTGGCAAAAAAACCAGGGTCAAGGAATAACAATATTAGGAGGTATGTGGACTAGATCTTTCAATCAGATTGTATCTTGTGAGAACATACTGGTTGCACAATTATATCTATTGCATTATTGATCGATACGCAGATCTCCTCCTCCTCCTCCTGCTCCTCCTCCCTCTCTCTCTCTCTCTCTCTTTCTCTCAGTTTTTTTGTTACACATGGTACTAGTCCTGATTATGTATCAGGTGTCATGTTGCGAACTTTATATTTTAGGACCATGTTATTTTGTTGAAAGAGTGGTAATAATCCCCCTACTTGCTTATTTTGTTGAAATTTTAGTAGTGTGTATTATACTTGTGGGCCCATCCACCTACTTGCTTAAGCTTTTGGGTTGAACTTTAACATAGTAATAGAGCCCACAATCCTTCTTGCCCGCCGATCTTCCAACACTCTCACTTCCAATCCACATGTTCCCCTCTTCAGTTTCTACCCCTCCTCCTAGGGTGTTACATGTGAGAGTGTTGAGAGGCGCAATAAACCCACATTAGATAGGGCAACGACTTTAGTGGTGCTTATATACATGGTTTCAAATCCCTGTATAACATCTCGTCGGATTCCAAGATGGGGGATCGTCTCGCCATCATCCCAATGTTCTGATCAGCGTCTCCTGGGATATCTCCCATCCCAAGTGTTGGGACGGGGCGGGATGATGGTGCGTCCCATTCTGCCGAAAAACTGAGGCAATTCCATCTCACTGGATTTATAAAACCTTACTTATGTGCCCATCCACATTCTTGTTCAAGCTTTTGAGTTGGACTTTAACCTATAGAGTGCTTATAAATAAGCCTTTAGTGCAATGGACCATGTTTGACATTTCCATCCTCAACATTTTATGTTTTTCACCTTATTAATATTATCTTTTTTAAACTTCGGCTATGTAGTGATTTTCCTTTTCAGTATCAAGTAAAATCGAAGAAAAAGTTATAGAACTTCCCTTTTTATAAATAAGTGATACCAAATGCTTCATAGTCAATCTACTGGTTGTAATTGGATTTATTCCAAATGCTGACTGAACAGAGTTTAAGAAAAGGAAGAAAATAAGATTCTCATCTTGATGAGTTTTGAGTACTTTGTGAGTTTTAGGTTTCTGAGACTATAATATTTGTTCTGATTTTGAATGAACAAAAATCAAAATTTCTAGCGTTTGGTATTTGGTGAAAATAGAGCTTTGGACTTGCAGGAGTATTTTTTGGGAACTTACCAGATTGTGAATTTTGTCACTTCTTTGCTTGAGTTTGACCTATACACTGTATAAACAAGGGCAATGTGTACATTAATGGAAAAAATGATGGTTCATATCCATTCCTGAAGTAATTAACAGACATTAATTCCATAGATGTATCAGTATGGAGAGAGAGAGAGAGAGAGAGAGAGAGAGGTGGGCTTGGTGGGAGAGTTTGCACATACTCAAGAAATAAACATTCCTTTGCTGTTATACTCCAAAACAGTATTTTTACCGTTGTATTACCATCTTTAGAAGCTTCATTACTTGATCATATTTGGCCATTGGTCCCTGTGGTTGACTTACCAATAATATCTTTTTGTGTTTCAATTGCATATGAATAAGACCAAAAAGTGTTTTCATAATTAGTAAGTAAACAACAAAGTCTCTTGATAAACCCATTTTGTATCTTAATTCATTTCTCTAGATGTTGTGCGTTTATACATTCCAAGATGTAAAGGTTTATGGTTAATATTAGGTTCTTGTGATAGATGAAAAGAAGACATAAAAGAAATATGAAATAATTTAAACATAAAAGAAAAAAATATTTTATCATAGAGATACTAGTATTGTTATAGGGACATTTAATATTATAGCTTTCTTCGCTCAACCCCTTTTTTTAAAGAAAAATCTTGCCTCCGCTCCTACGGTTATATGCCATGAACAGCATGACCTATTAGCATTAGTTTATTATTAGTTCATAGATTTTATACATGGTGTTCATGTTTATGAGAGTATAAATATTATTCTGTATCTTCGTCATTACTAGTTGATTTTTTGCCTATACCTAGAAAAAGCTAGACTTGTTCATCTAATATAACTAAAGTTCCTTTAATCATCACTGCACCTAGACCCTCTATTTTTAAGCCATCCTAGGTGAACACTTCAAAATATCTTGCTGATGTTAGCCAAAAGTGTCTGATACTTATTACTTTTTTAAAAAAAAGTATCATGAGGGGACTCTTAATTTTAAGTAGCAGACGCTTCACTTAAAGTGTCCACAATTTTTTTCTGTACACGAATGTCCTCTATGTACAATATAAGTGTACCTTTTTAAAGCAAAATGTCATCATATTTTTTAATATAAAGTATTGCGTTTGTATGAACATTTTAAACGAAATATCATTATATTGTATATATATAAATATATTTGTATATAATTATAAGTTTCTCTTTTTGTAAGTAATGATTAAAACACACCAACACATTTATTTATGTATGTGTATACGGACGCATACATGTATATATGTATGTATGTGTCCCCATGCCTAGATATTTGGAGGCCACCTTATGCCCGACACCTGAGGATACTTAGACATTGCAATCATATGAGTAATACTGGCCAGCCGATAATCCTTTCTTGTATTTACCTATTTCATTGGCACGCAGCATTTTGTTTGCTCTTTGTATGGTAGAATCCAATCTCCTGACATTAAGTTTTTCACAATATTATTTTTGTTTCACAGTAGTATTATGCTGTTTTATTTTTTCATACTCAATTTTTGTTTGTTCTTGATAAATACCGTTCCCGTCTTTACAGACCTTGTGTTAAAAGATAAGATATTTGTCTACGATCTAGCAAATCAGCGGATAGGCTGGGGAAATTACGATTGTAAGTGCAACAATCACATATAAATCCTTATGTTTAATTTTCTTTTCTGCTCCTGTTCGAAGAAAAATAAACTCTCCGGTTGTGTTCCTTGGCGCTCAGGTTCTCTTTCGGTGAATGTAACCACGTCGTCTGGTAAGAACGAGTACCTCAACACCGGTGAGCTGGATGTTAGTGGCTCACGGCGCGCTGCATTTTGGAAGCGGCAGCCAACCGGCCTTGCGGTGTTCTTTGTATATATTTCTGTTCTCGCCATCTTATATCGATAGCAGAGCATACGGGGATTGTGATGACAGAGCATACGACAACACACAAAACACTGTCGAACGTTACTACATCTTCTGATAGCAGAACACGATACGGGGATCGTCATTCCATTCTTTATTGATGTATTTAGAACTTGGTCTTTTTTTTTAAAGTCAATATTTATGTCAATTGCTAGAGCCTTCTTGCTGCAGATTCCTCTTTCCTTCGCTTATATGTAATGAGCTCTACAATTGTATGGCAGTCTTTCCCCCTCATTCGACAAACAGCGGATGTGCGATCTCCCCATTTTCTGCTCCTTTTCAGACTCTCTTTTTATTTTTGGTGGTATGATGCTGTTTATCAGACTTTGAACGATCTGTACAAAAGGACTAACAGTATAATTATATGAAATAGATCTGTAACCTTTTTGTGCGAGATTTACATGTTTTGCTAATAATGCTAATGCTAATATTGAATTAACTGACTGCGGAATCTCCGACATTAGCAAGGAAGGGATGATGCGAGAGAAGCATGGAATAGAATCACGCAGGCATGCTTTTTATTATTATTATTATTATTATTATTTATTTCTGGGGGCGGCCTAGCATGTAGCCTAAACCTTGTAGGCCCTTGTTCGCATGTGCCCGAAAAAAGAGTTGGTCTGCTCTCCTTCTGACAGAACTGTTAGCGATCAAACTTTTAAATCGACAATCTACACCTGCAAACATGATCTACAACATGCTATTTGCCTAATATGAGAAGAAACAAAATTTTTTATTTAAAAAAAACATAAAATATTGTTTGACTTTTACATCAAATGATATCAAGATGGGCCTTATGCAAGATACAATGCAATATTTTGATTTGAGGGCGTCTCTTAAAGTCACTATGCATTGGATGCCAAATTCTTGAATTTAGTTACTTTTGTTGGGTTTCCTCCCATTGTAGAGCCAAAATAAAAGCTATCTTCAATTTTACTGGTAGTAGTCGTATACGTGGGCTCTTCTTAAAAAGTGATGTACACGAGTATGCAAGATTTTTGTGCCGAAAATGAAAATAATTAAATTGGTATTGGCAAGGACAACGTAAAAAAATCATACCTGTTAATTAGAGGTGATCACGGGCCTTCTGGCCCGCCCAGCCCGCCCAGCCCGGTCTGAAATTTTTCGGGCTTGGGCATTGAAAAAAGGCCCATTGGTCGGGCCTGGGCAGGAAAAATGGCCCGACCAATGGGTCTTTTTTTTTTTTTGCTTAAAAAAAAAAATCAAGGACGTACGATGTTTTATGACGCCTTTCTATAACGAAAGTGCTATGCACATGACAAGTACTCTTTTGGACGGTACCAGTACTACCTTTATATTTACGGAAGGTCGACGGGCCTGGATTCAAAATCCCACCCTCATCCGATTTCGCGACCGAGTTTCCCTATGAGTGCAGCTGAAGAGTCGCTGGGATGCATGCACGCGAGGTTGACCGTATGGAAGCATATGCCCTGAGCTTTCCAGAAATGCAGCCACTTCGTACCATCTCTCTTAAAAGCAAGGGCTCAAATCTAATTCATTCAAACCGTATGAAAGCACGTGCGGACATCTATCTGCTGGTCAAGTTATAGAGCCTACATTGGTTATTGACACGATAAATTTTAGATATTTATATAGAATTAAAAAATTTAAATAATATTTTTCGGTTAATTTTTTGGAATGAGATATAATATCAGAGCGATTCTTAGGTACTTGTGATTTGATTTGAATGGATCAGAATTTTTAACCTGACGAGAATGCTAGAGCTTAAACGAGAAAAATATGAAAGAATTCATGCAGGTGTATATTTAGTCCCATATTAATTATTCATTGGATAGATCTTAGGTACTTAAATAGTCTTTTTAGATAAGAGTCCTGGATTGAGCATTGGCATTGGATAGATCTTAGGTACTTAAATAGTCTTTTTAAATAAGAGTCCTGGATTGAGCATTGGTGTTGCTCCCTCGTGGCATGTGGATCTCCTTTATGTTGGGCCAACATAAGCCGCTTGATGGCTGAATGTCTATGATAGTAGACGGTCACAGTCTAATTTCACACCTTGAAGGTCAGCAACTAAGCCTGGACGTGTATCTTCTACGCTAGCTTGTTACGACATGTATCTACCTTGGAGAACGCTCCATAGGTATGATCAGGAGCGAGTTTGTCAAGGAGATCATCTAGCTTTTACTGGTCTGAGATCACAGAGATCGAGGTCAGTTGATATAAATCCAAGACCGCTCAAATGCGCAGCTCCATTATAATTAATATCGAACATCCGGCATTTACAAGAAGATCATCGCGTGGCAAAATTGTCTCTCTCGCTGCCCAGCAAGGTTGTTTTCCTGCCAGCACCTTGGGAACTATTGCTTCCCAAATGACAGGAAAAACATCGAGTATATAGTGGTGCAAACTTCAAACTCTATTATCAAATGCTCTCCACCGCCTACCGTCATCGACAAAGACACATTATTTCCAGCGAAGCAACATCCAGACCTAATTCCCTTCACTTGCTTCAGTTTGTCACGCTTATCCACCAACGGAGTCGATCAAATATCAAATCCAAACTCAACGTAAGCTAGCTACGAAACCTATAAAAGAACACACCAAACCCAATTAAAAAACTGGATCGAACTATAAACACAACCGGCAAAAACCATAAATATCCGATCTAAACTCAACCGAAGCCCATGGCGAACACGGCCACCTCACCTACACCTGATCACACTCCAAATTTCCAATTCAAACGCAATCCGGAGCAGGTCGTGTCGAGAGTGGATTGGTTGAAAAGCTTTAGGACTGCAGTTTGTTACCAACTGGGAATTCTATTCCTGGAATTTGCATTGTGCCCAAGTCACCCAAGCCTTCAATCCGAAGCATTCTTGAATTAGAATTGGGCCAAGCATATTCCAACCCGGCTTTGGATGCAAACCGACCCAATTCGACCCCCCTCCGGGCTGTACGAAGACACGATATAACGAAAGAGCCATAGGGGGAGATGGCGCCGCGTGGCAGCACGGCAAGATTAGAAGGAGAACAGGAGAGTTGGACTCGGAGTGGGCTAGGGTTCGGGGCTGTGACTTGGTCCGGGGCAGGGGGGCCGCCGCTTGTGGTTAAAATCTGGCTGCGAGGGGAGAAAGGGCCACTCGGGTGGACGAAGTCTCTCTCTCTCTCTCTCTCTCTCTCTCTCTCTCTCTCTCGCTTCCCTTCTCACCTTCTCTCACCCCCCACCACCGTATATAATAAAAACAACAATATTAATACACCATCACAAAAACTGTCCCTTCTCCAAACTCCCGCGCCCCATGCAAATCTCCATCATCTTCTAACTCCGCTGCTCTCCGTCCTTCCTCGCCGCCTCCCTTCTCCTCCGAAACCCTAATCCTAACCCTCTAGATTTTTTTTCCCTTCCTTCTGTTGGATTCTTTTGGTGGAGCGATGGCGGTCCCTCCGATGGCCTGGGTTCCGGCGCTTTACGTCGGGGACCTCCACGGGGGCGTGATGGACGCCCACATTTTCGAGCTCTTCTCCTCCGTCGGCCCCGTGACGTCCGTCCGGGTATGCCGCGATGCCGCCACCGGCCGCTCGCTCGGCTACGGCTACGTCAACTACATTTCCCCGCAGGATGGTATGCACCTTCGATTACTCGATGCCTTTCTCCGTTCTTGCTTTGGATTCCTTCTTCTTGTGATCTTGCCCGGGTTTGGATTCTGTTTTTTGTTCGCCGGTGCTTTGTGTTTTTTTCCCCCGGGATTTTCCCCATTTTTTGAGTGTTTCGTTTGGTTGGATTGGATTTCGTGCTGGAAAATATCGAGTGATTCTTCGTTGCATCATGTTCTTGTTTCTCGATTGGTTATTTTGTTTCAGCTTTTCCCTTATTTTCTTTGTGTTTTCTAATTCTGATGGGTTCTCCGAGTTCGTTCTCTACTGCTTGCTGCCTTCTGATTTTTGTTTTGAGTTCTTTTTTTAATTTCAGTGGGATGTACTCGCTGTTATGTCTTCTCTTGGTATTTCTTTTTGGATGAATATATAGATTATTTTTCGGAATAGGATAATATTGTCGGTGATAATAATCAAGGATTATTGCATCCTGGTCCTTTTATTGATTATTTTTCCTTTTTTCCCCTTAATTTCTTTTTCCTAATCTACACGGTCTTTCTCTTCATGGCTATGAATTTTTTTTTTTTCCAGGATTGCGATTAGTTGTATCAAATTCAGCTGTACAATGATGTGGGATCTCCTTATCAGATTGTTCTCGGATTCATATTTTTATATTGCTTCTTCCTTTTTTTTCCTGCTGAATAGTTGCAGTCTATTTCCCTTTTCCTTTGGTTTTGTAAGTTCTCGTCTTTGATTTTATCTGATTGTAAGTTATCCAGAGAATTTTTCTGTCGCATGATATGTATTGTTTAGAGTTTATTTTCTACTTAAATTTAGTTCCTGCAATGGCTTCCAATATTTGATGGAATGATACATGGATTCTTGTGAATTCGTTTGCTTTTTTGTCGTGTTTTATTTTTTGTGTAGCTGAGCACGCTCTCATGAAGTTGAATCACACTCTTTTGAATGGTAAACCGATAAGAATTATGTGGTCCCAACGGGATCCTGATGCAAGGAAAAGTGGATTTGGAAATCTGTTTGTGAAGGTAAACCAAAGGAATTATGACGGGATACTCTTCTTCTATTTTCCTGCTACTATTATTTCAGGGGTTTCAATTTTGATGCATTTTGAAATGTGATTCAAGTTTATTTTATTTGGCAGAACCTAAGCGACTCCATTGATAATGCAAGGCTTCATAAGATTTTTGAGAGATTTGGGACCATTTTGTCATGTAAAGTTGCTGCAGATGATGATGGGAAAACCCGAGGGTATGGATTTGTTCAGTTTGACAACCAAGAGTTGGCAGATTCTGCCATTGAGAAACTCAATGGATCCACTGTCGAAGGCAAGCAAATGTAGGCAACTAGTCTTCAATCATTATTATAGCATTTGCTTTCTCTATGTGATTGCTATTTTACTGATATCACCCGTTATTTTTAGGGCTTCCTTTTGCTATCTGATTGTTTTTGTGCCATGTAGATATGTTGGGAATTTCATTAAAAAGAGTGAACGTGTAGTGCTGAGCCCTGAAGCTAAATATACTAACTTATACATGAAGAATCTGGATCAGGACATAACAGAAGAACTTATTGAACTGAAGTTCTCTGAGTTTGGTAAAATATCTAATGTGATGATTGCAAAAGATGATAACGGAAACTCAAAGGGATTTGGGTTTGTGAACTTTGAAAGCCCTGATAGTGCGAAAAGGGCGACGGAAGCTATGAACGGAGTTCAACTTGGTAAGCCTACTAGGAGCAACCGGGAATTCTTCCTTGTCCCTTTTTATATATATATATATATATATATAAAACAAAATGAAGTATAAGATGATCATCTACTAAATCTATTCTCTGCACTAACTGTGTTGAGTAGGATCCAAGACCCTGTATGTGGCAAGGGCTCAGAAGAGAGCAGAGCGACAGCAAATTTTGCGGCATTTGTATGAAGAAAAGCGCAATGAGCAGATCAGGGAAAACATGGTAGGATATGCTTTGCTCTTTTGGAAGTCATTTACTTGAACTATTGTACCCTTCTGTCTCTTCTGTAGGTTTGACCAGAAATTGGTATTCTTTGCTCAGGCCTCAAATGTCTATGTCAAAAACATTGATGATGCCATTGATGATAATGCTCTGCGGGAATGTTTCAGCCAATGTGGCAACATCACTTCTGCAAAAATTATGCGCGATGATAAAGGAATAAGTAGAGGATTTGGGTTTGTGTGCTTTAGTAGTCCAGAGGAAGCCAACAAAGCTGTGAACACTCTGCATGGTAGTTTTTCTTGCAGGTTACTCTCTGTTTTTCATCTAGGTTCAAATAATAATGTTAAGCGCATGGGTTTTATGCAGGATATATGTTCTATGGAAAGCCTCTTTATGTTGCAATTGCCCAAAGGAAAGAGGAAAGACGGGCTCAATTGCAGCTTCAATATGCTCAGCGCATGGCAGCATTGGCAGGATCTCCAACTGCTGTTATGCCTGCTGGGTATCCCCCTCTTTACTACACTCCTCCTGGTATTGTATCACAAATTCCTCCAAGGCAGGGCCTTGTTTATCAACCTTTTGGACTTAGACCTGGATGGAGGCCCAGTGGATTTGTTCCTCCATCGAGGCCAGCTTTCCAACCAATGCCACTTCCAGTGGTACGCGCACAAATATTTTAGTTTATATGAACTGTAGTTCACTTATGATGATAAATGGGCAATTTGAAAGTTTTTTCCTCTTGTGGTTAGGCTGCTTGATTACTGGTGGAACTCTTTTTTTTTTTTTGCCCTACAGATGCCAAATACTCCAAGGCAACATAGACAAAATAGGGGTTGGATGAATGGATCGATGCTGCTTCAGTCTGGACAGTCTGTTCCATACCTGCCACATATGCAACAAGCAAGCCATTTGAATTCTTCCAAAGATTTTAACAGTCAGCAGGTGACTTATAGTTTATTTGGTTGTTAAGTTTTATTTATACTATCTTAATACTATAGGGATGTACAGTCTAAGATGTTTGTTCTTTGAAGCATTCCAGTGACACTATAATACATAAATGCTTGAAGGCATCATGCTAGGTATCCCTTGCTTGAATCGACATTTTCTGGTGGTACCTCATCTATTAGAAAGAAGTAAAAATGAGAAGCAGTCTCTGGTGCCTTGATCTCATATCTGCTTGACTTTTAAGAATTGAAATTTTCACTGCACAGATGTACCATAATTCATGATTTGCTTGTCCTCAAGTCATTTTTTGTCCAGTATACTGTGACTGTTACATGCTAAATGCGATGATGGAATAATTTCATGTGATATTCTAACACGTCTTGTCTCCATCTTGACAGCGATCTGGGCAGACCAGGTATGTGCCAAATGGACACCGGCTTGAAATGAATAATGGATCAGTGGTTCCACCTGGTGCTTCAAACTTGGAAGGTACAAAGATGCTCAGCAGTCTGCTTGCTGCTGCTACCCCACAGCAACAAAAACAGATGCTTGGCGAACGCCTCTTCCCCTTGGTTGAAAAACTTAAGGTGGTATTCTGTTGTCCTTTGTTTCTATGAGTAATTTGATGCTTTCTCCATCTTGTGTTTTCATACATAATATTCATGTTGTTGCAAATTCTGGCATTAACTTTTTATCTTTGTACTGTTTAGTTTGATCTTGCTGCTAAAATTACTGGAATGCTGTTGGAGATGGACAACTCGGAATTGCTTCTGCTGTTGGAGTCACCAGAATCACTGGCTGCTAAAGTGGAAGAAGCAGTAGGTGTCTTGAAGCTCTCCAAAACCAAAGTAGGCGGTCAAGATTCTGTCCGCCCAAATTACTTGTCAGTTGCAGTCAACTGAAAGGAATACAGATTCTGAGAATATCATTTTTTTGAACTACAGATTATCTTTTGTATTCTGCACCTAGGGCTTATGATTTTTATTAGTGAGCCTTTCTCCGTTTTGCTGCTAGAATTTGGAAGTTATCTGATGTGCTTCATAGGACAGTAGACATAGTTGTTTTAGAATCTCTCATTATCACCATAACTGACCATCTAAGGGCGAAGACTGTTTTCTTTTTTCTTTACATGTTACTGGTTATACAACCTCTTATGTTTCTGGATTGTGCATAGTTTATGAACAATTAGATGCATTTTTCCAATCAATAATTAGCTTATTCATGTTTGGATTGATGCCATGCCTCCCTTGGCATTTACACATGATGATTATGCTTGTCATGCTTTTGGAGTTTCTACTGTGTGTTCAAATTGCCCCTCAACGTCACCTGATAAGCTGATACATAACTTGGGGGCAAGAGTGGTGCCATTTATATACCTTGATGATCTTTCTGAAAGTTATTCTCAGCAGTGTGATGGACATATGGTCTTTGGCAGTCCCGGCTAACATCCTTGATTGCTTATTGTCTTTGCATTTCTTCCGTGTATGCATACCTGGGTGGTAATTTACTGCTAATTCATAGTTTTTTGCTGTTATGGTTGTGGGTGGTAATGATGGTCTCATAACATTATCAAGAGCTGAATATTGTTCATGTGTGTAGCTAGAGTTTCTATTTATAATATCAAAAATGTCGAGATTCGGTTTTTCATGTGTATGAAGGCTCGGCTTGTGTTAAGCTCTTCATTCGCTATATGAATGTCGATCATAATGTTATTAGTATTAGTGTATTCGGTTATCATGAAAGTTCATTGCTTAATATATAACAAATATTAAATTGATGTGCTTGATTATTATTAATGTTTATCATTTAATGTGCAGTGGCGATTTTACTATTGTTGTCTTTAGTATATTATAATTTATTACATTATTATATTGCGAAAATCGTACCTGTCCATCACATGTGGTTAGTATTAATAATGACCGCAAACGGTATTTATATGGACATTGGTATGGATGTTGCTGGTACTTAATTATAATTTAATATGCGACCAAAATTTTGATTATTGGAGCTTTCTATTTATTATAATTTATTATATTGCTAATTTATATTTCAAAAATAGCTAAAAAATAAAAATATTATATCTTGTGGATCGCAAAGGTTATATGCAAGTATCTTAATGAATATGTTGTTTTAATTTGATTACTATTTGGATCTTCACATGCTTGAGGGTGCTCAGAATTGTGAAATGATTTGATAGATAAGTTTTGACATGAAAAATTGGGATTTTCCAGCCTTATTAGAAAATATTTTTTTAATCCTAAAGGCAGTTATCCCATGTTGTTGGCAAATCAGAAGAAGGTTGAGAATTTTTGTGCAACTAATGTTCTGTTTATTCTGCTGCTATCTTTGTGTCCTGGGTATGCAAGGTTTTTTTTTTTTTTTTAAATAATTTTGGGATAAAGAAAACTTCTTTTTAGGTAAGCAAGAAGCTGATTTCTTGACTTTATTGCTGGGTGACCGATGCCGACATAAATCACCATATTGGTTTATTTATTGCCCATATAAAAAAGTTGGGATTTTAAAAAAGCTGCAATAACCGTGAGATCTCAGCCTTATAGAATGTCAAATATTTTAATTGAGCTACATGGTAAAAACTCAAACATGTCCAGTACTCTACTCTGCCACCATTAACCATTTTCTGCACATTCACCATGAAGGATTAACTCAACGGTAAGGAAAATGCAGATTGATCACAAGCACAATGACTGTAGCCTATAGGTGCATATCAAGCAAAAAATTACAGATGCTGCACTGGAAAAATACATAGCACAGATCAACTGGGGCAGAAAAGGTCATGCCTTAAAAACGGCAGAAATTTTTTTCCAAAAATTTGCATTAATTCATTAAAAATATTAATTCATTAGAATTAAAAGGCACCTGAGAAATTGTACAACGAATGGAAAAATGAGGACAGAAAAAGGATAAATTAGTGGGAAACCTCTGTGTTTGCTATGGAACATGTATGTTTTCTAGCAAAATGACAATTTTTCCTTGCATGCTCCTGCAATAACACTAAGAGATCTAAATCCCATGCAGGAAAAATAGTAAGCGAGCTAGGAAAGTGCTCCATGATTTAAATTAATGCACCATTATTAATTCATCAAATGATGTATACCGATTCAGCACCTGCTTAGCAATCCATCCACATCTGCAGGTGGCTATGCATTAACCAAGTAGCCAGACCCCCACTAGACCTAAGCGGTCAGAAAGATAGAAACAAGGAGAAAACTCGCATCACCTTGTTGATCATGATATTTTAGCTGAAGCATTCAAAACAAGTGATTCCACATTGGTGCAGGTAAACTAATCTCAAGTAAACATGATTATCACAAGTAACGTACCCTTGGAGGTGGCGAAACTCGGGCATCAACTGTTGCAAGCTGATTCGTAATCTCGATTCCGAACTCTCTTGCATGGTTATCGCAATTTGACATATTTCGACTGATGTTTGGACAACATATGCCTCGTATAAGTTATTTGGTCGCTGCTTTGGGCTTTTTGTAACATAATCAACTCAACTTTAAAAAAAAAGAAAAAGAAAAAAAAAAACATGGATCGCAATTTTCATGACCTAATTTTCATTATTTAAGCTCAGGATTTTTGTATTATAAAACAAAAATAGAATTGAGATTTACAACCGCAGTCGCATCTTGGGTCAGTGGGGTGATGGGTCGGGTTAACCTGGCCCATCGACAGCTCTAGGACCATGGAGCTCATTGGTCATATTTGGGACCCCAGTTTCATAGCGTCACAGAGATCCATTCGTTCGTTCCTTCGTGGTGGCTGGGAAAGGGACTGCAAGCAAAACAAGGTAAAAAGAATGACCAGGCCAAGAGTTTAACGGCATCGTTTACCCAACCTTATAGATCGCAGGCATGGTGTATGTTTTGTCGGTACCATCTCCACGGCAAACAAAGAGACAGGCCCACCTTATAGATTTTAGCACTTCACCAGCCCAAGATGCAAAGGTGTTAGCTCGAGCGTGCGAGAGCCAAATGAAATGCAGCACAAGTTAAATTTTGCTACGAGAGTGGGGTTTTCTACAAAATTACATACTTTAAGTCTTTAACCAATGGAAATTTTGAGTTATACGAGTAACATGTTCTCACCGTTTATTTATATAAAACTGTATATTTTTCCAAAAAAAAAAATCCATATCAGATGAAATAACTATTATTACCGATGAATAATAGGGCCTTAGGCAAACAGAGATGCTATCTTTTTAATTAAAAAAATAAATCTCTATGAAATTGTATGATTATGTTCTAACAATGGTTTAAGTAAATAGAGATGCTAAAGTTTGTATTCCAATCTTCAAATTGCCATCATAACGCTCAATATAACAACTGGTACTTTTTCCTGTAACTCAGATGGGTGGGAGCAAGCAAATAATGGTTTTTTTTTTCTACCAGGGGATTGAAATAACTGTTATTTCCAAGAGCTTGCGAACAGCATAAATATATATACTTTCAAAAGACTGGAATGTTACGTATTCTTATGACAAAAAAATAATAGTTACCAGCGGCTCGACAACTTTTTCCTTTTTCAAATTCAACGGTCAAATACGAAGTCATGCACCTACCATTCCATCCGTAGAATTTGACACTTGTCGAACATCTACCGGAAAAACAAGAAATCCTTCAAAACATGATCTCAGCGGAGCCACTGCCCTTCCCCAGATAAATTTAAGTCGAAAAGTCCCACTCGGGCACCCAGGGAAACCCTGCGTAGGTGCCCCGCCCGCCTATGGAGTCCGTCGCCTTCGCCCGCCTCCAATTCCCCACCCTCGCGCCGCCACCGCCGACTGGCGGCCGCCGTTCCTTCCTCCTCCCGCTTCGCGTCGCCACCGTCGGTGCCGGTGGCGGAAAAGGTCCCGTCTTGACCGCCGCCACCGCCGTCGCTTCCTCCTCCTCGTCGGTCATCACGACGCAGAGCGACGCGGCTTCCTCCTCTTCTTCCCCTCCCGCCCTTCCCCTCAAAAGGGTCACCGCCGATTCCTTGCACTACGAGAGCGGTTACTTGGGCGGCATCTCGGAGAGGACCAGGGCGCCAGCGGCGGAGGGACTTACAGATGGGGATCCCAATCCAATGGAGTATCTAACCAATATACTCTCGTCGAGGGTTTATGATGTCGCGATTGAGTCCCCCTTGCAGCTGGCCCCGAAGCTGTCGGAGAGGCTTGGGGTCGATCTCTGGCTCAAGAGAGAGGATTTGCAACCCGTACTTCCTTCTTATACTTGTTTTATTTTTTCCGATTTTGTCCAAAGAATGTTCTTTTTTCACTAATCTTATTGAGGTTATTTTCCCGAAGTTTCAAACTCTTCACGAATTTGTATTGTTTTGATTCGGCGGAGTGTCCGAAATCATATGCTCTAACTGTACACAGTGTTTCCATCTCTTTTGCCCTTCAATTCTGTGTGGTTTTTCTTATCCCTTCTTTCAGTGCGCCCTAATTAAAATGCCGATTAATGTATATAATCATGCTTTCTTTCCTCTTTCTCTATGATTTTTCCCACTGCTGGACATGTTGTATTATGCCTGAGATGCAAAGATTTCGTCTTTCTTCATTTTTCTCTTTCTATTTCTATACGAGATTCTCAAACTGTATTTAGGACTGAGTAGGGTAAAATCTTCAATTCGACAGAGTGGGTAATTAAATCCTTCTCTTTTCTCCACTTCTACCCATCTCTTCCTTAGTATGATTAGTTGCAAATACAAGCTATGCATGTTTCCATCTCAAAATTTTATTGCTTGGAGGTGACAATTATGTTGACTAAATGTTGCAGGTCTTCTCATTTAAGTTGCGAGGGGCATATAACATGATGGCCAAGCTGTCAAGTGATCGGCTGGACAGGGGTGTTATCTGTTCATCTGCTGGTAACCATGCCCAAGGAGTTGCATTGGCTGCTCAGAAACTAGGTTGTGATGCTGTTATTGTAATGCCAGTTACCACACCCGAAATTAAGGTTTCTTCACCATTTGATGATTATTGTTGTCTTTTCCTTGTTCTTGATGGATCTCTTGGGGTCAATTGCCGTATATCTTTCTTTGCTTCCCCCCGCTCTAATCTTTCTATGTTCTTAGTGGCAATCTGTTGAGAGGCTAGGTGCAACAGTCTGTCTCGTTGGTGATTCTTATGATGAAGCCCAATTATATGCCAAGAAACGTGGTGAGCAGGAAGGTCGCACATTCATACCCCCTTTTGATCATCCAGATGTCATCACGGGTCAAGGCACTGTCGGGATGGAAATCATTCACCAATTGAAAGGCCCACTACATGCTATATTTGTGCCTGTTGGAGGTGGTGGACTGGTAGCAGGTATAGCTGCTTATGTAAAACGGGTTCGCCCAGAGGTTTGTATCTTTTTGATCGTTTTTTATCCTGTTGCAGTGACTTCAAATAACTTTTGTCGTGCGCACACCATAAAAGGGGATAGAATATGCATTCTCATATCTGTATGTTAGAGCATGTTTACATTCTAAATGAATTGCAGCACTTTATTCTCTACATCTGTATCCATTGATATCCTGTTGTAATAACAAGATCCTGAGCACCATTGACATTTTCACGTAAGTTCCATATCCTGGACTTCACTTTCATGTGCTATGGCTGCACCAATTTCGGTACCCATACCAGTACCATGCTGCTACAATGTCGGTGTGGGTTGGTTTGCGGTATTGACAGTCGATGTTCCCGGATACCAAGTATTAGTTCGCTACCGATACTGTATGATACACATGGTATCAGGTGTGACAGTCCAGTAGGGTGAACCTTGATTAAACCACAGTTGTCTTTACATATAAGAGGTCTTGTCTTGACTCTGGATAACCTTCATATCTTATAATTTTTACATTTACTGCTATTCAAATAACTATTGAGAATAATCCTGTTCAGTGATTTTTGAATTTTTTCCCCCGACTTCTTGCTTTCATTCGAGTCTGTAATAGAGCTTTTTAATACTATTTTGGTTTGTCCAATTTCAGTGCCTTCAGTTTGAATTTATCAGGAAATAAATTTGGAAGCTGATTTTTGCTTCAATATTTCAATTTAGTGTAATTCTGGCATGCTTAATGGGTCTTTGTTTTTCAAACAACTTAGAGTGCTTTAAAGTGGAAAAACTTTGTTCCATAGCTTCAATGAAAAATTGATGCTATCCTAGGGATGGATATGAAATGAATGGTACCTCCAAACTAAGGTACTAAAATTGGTGGTGGGCATATAACTCCTTTTTTTTTCTCTTTTCTTGAGGGGAATAGTGGGCATATAATGCTAGAATCCATACTGCTAATCACAATCTACATATTCTATAGAAATATGACCAAGATTTAACAATTTCAGATTATGTCTCCTGTAAATAAGTTTAAACCATCTATATATGCTCTCTCTCTCTCTCCCTCCCTCCCTCCCTCCCCTCCCTCCTCTCTTCTCCCCCCTCCCTCTGCACCAACAAGATATAAGCATGTAGGATCTCCTAGTATATCAAGCATGTGATTGTAAAGTACACTGTATAATGTGGTGTATAGCTTGTTTGGCTGAAACATTACATGCTTGGATCATGATCATTGAATCTCAAATATAGCTATACATTATTATAATTTGTTTTTTGTACTATGTGCCTGATTAGGTTTGTGAACTCCTATATGTTGTTCTTTCTGTAATGCTCACAGAACACATTTCTACCTCACAAGGTTTTCTTAATTCAGTTGGAATATGGGCTCAGCCTACTTTTTCCTTTTTTTTTTTTTATAAATAATCTGATTTACTTCTTCCAGTGCATTAAGGTGAAATTTCTATTTATATCATAGAGGGGAAATCATCATTAAATAGTCTGATTTTATGTTTATTGATGCGCCACTCTGAGGCATTGTATTTTATCTGGATAGTGATCCTCTGTTAGATTTTTTGACTCAATTTAGCTTTCTCTGCAGGTAAAGATCATTGGGGTGGAGCCTTTTGATGCAAATGCCATGGCATTGTCTCTGTATCATGGTCAAAGGGTCATGCTAGAGCAAGTGGGAGGATTTGCAGATGGTGTGGCTGTTAAAGTAGTTGGAGAAGAGACATTCCGCTTATGCCGAGAACTGGTAGATGGAGTGGTCCTTGTTGGCCGTGATGCTGTTTGTGCATCTATAAAGGTTAAGCTTTGTTCTTTCTTTTCATTCTTGATTTGTGAATATTTTTACAAAATATATTATATCAAAAGGCTTGAAAAAGCACCATTATGAATCTCATGCCACCTATAAAAATTATGCCACAGGGAACACAGTACCCACGTACATGACTCTTGGTTCTAATGTTGATTACCTGGAGTCTAATGTGGTCGGCTACAAGGATGCTTTGAGTCATGTTATATTATATTATTTTCTATCAAAACACTTATATAAATGGTAATTTTTGAATTAATAAATCCATATTTACCTAATTACATGCATATATCTAAATATTTACTTGTTGATGATTATATCTTTGGGTCACTGGCAGATGCACACATACCAGCACGTATATAGCACATAGTGACACTGTCAGGCTTTGCTTTATCTAGTCATTGTTATAGATATTCATCGCACACTCGAGAAATGTCAATGGGAGCACTTGTGCCAAATGAATCAATATGTTAACATTTGTTGCATTGTACCTTCTAATAGACAAAGAAAGAGTTCACAGATAAACTATCATGCTTTCTTAATGGAAAACAAATTGATGGAAATATCTTAATGTCATTGTAATAGTAGGTCGTATTGAGCATCAGGTGATTGAGTGAGCAGTTCTATTCATGAGACATTAACGAAGGGTGGCTTCCATAGTTGATACAACAATGCAGGACTTCTGGACTTGCTCATTGCACAGAGGGCGAAAGAGAGTTTTATTAACAGAGGTGTTGAACCCAAAGATTGGACGGCAAGGTAAAGTAACTTGCCCATAATGGGAAACCTCCCCTTTTGTGAGTGATTGGCTGTTATTCTCTTTAAAGATCTTTATGGGATTGAGTATGGCTCCAAGATCTGCATGGATCATGTGAGGCAGACTCTGTAAACAATGCATTGGGCAAATCAGTTTGATTTGATGCTTGCTAAGGAAAGAAGATAGAAGAAGAAAAAGAAAAGCAGTATGTCATAAAGGTGTTAGAAAATGGTGTTGGGACCAGAATGAAGGTTGGTTGTATTGTGGAAGAATGCTTCTTTAGTAGTAATTTGGAGGCATGGTTATGCTACTGTTGATTGTAATTTATTGCTATTTTTTTAAGTGCAGGCGAAGAGGCCACAAAGAAGGGGGAAAAAGAGAGGCGAAGAGGCCATATTTGTTTTGAATACCATGTGCCATGCACTGCTAAATCTCATGTTTTTGAGATGCCGGGGAGATTGATTCCTTATATATAAAAGAAAAACATAAGAAATGGATGGAAAAGAGAGAGAGAGAGAGAGTTAGAATGGTTTTATTATGTCATTTAGTTTGTGTTAAATGTGATGATGAGGTTTATGAATCAAAAGAGTTGACTAGGAACGCAAAAATGAACAATTTAAGAAATGAGCAATTTAAGAAAAATGAATCACATTGCAATGCATTTAAAAAGAAAAATGAACAATTTAAGAAATGAGCAATTTAAGAACTTAGTTACAGGAGTCAGAAGTGGGATGGAGGGCAGATTTGGATACGAGAGCATGGAAGCATAACTATCATAGAAATTTAAAGTCAGCAAGTGATAAGGAAGTGGGTGTGGGAAAGAGATTCTAAGTAGAAGATTGTGGCTACTAAGTTTAAGAAGCATGTTCACTGCTGGGAAGTGGTTGTTTAGTAGATAGACAAACAATGCCAAGGGCAAATGGGGGATTGGAAATTATTATGACGCTTCTGCCGTGGAATCACAATGTATATGCTCTTTGGTGATGGTCTCCATTTTAAGTTCTCTAATTTGTACATGGTGAAAAAACCTAGCTATGGGCCACTTGTATGACGAACTGGATAAATGTAAAAAGGCTATCAAGAACATATTCAATGTGAGCATAGAGAGATGCACCTTTGAAATATTGGTACAAGAAAAAGAAAAATAAATCACTGATACATGATGCAGGGTCGTCAAAAGTGGCTGCTTATGTAGCCGCTTAGTTGTGCTAGACCATTTAAGCTTTAACCTGAAGCACTTAGCTGCCATTTAGTCCGTTTAGCTGCTTTGACATTTGTTTACATGCTTAAGTTGATGCTTAGTCTTCTTAACTGTTCAGTATGAGCCACTGATTGGATTAAAATGTTGATGTGAGAATGCTTAGCAAATCATATTTTTAGTAGTAAATATTTATACTCTAATGTATTACCTAGCATATTGTGGCACATTATAGCTACATGAAGATTGTTATGCATTTTGGTGCGTCATTATTCCTATAATATGTCAAATACTTGTTTGTTTGTGTCTACTTTTTCTCCATTTACCTGTAGAGCCATATATATAGTCATGATCCCTGTAAAAGAAAGGAAAATTCTGATTAGTCAAGGCAGTATTAGTTAGCATGTCTATTGGTCATTCCAGCTTATTTTGGATTAAATACAATTTTTCTGACAGCTTAAGCATTTAGCTTTCCTTTTAAGTGCACAAGCTTTTTAAAATACTTGTGGATTTTTGCATATCTAATGACAATCTAACTGTTTCGACAACCACGATGAGATGGGATTATCAACTTGACTGTTAGATGAACATAACAAAGTGACTGTGCTTGCGTTGGGGAATTAGTTCCAAGAATTGATGTGTAGAAAAATCATAAGTGAATCACTGAAATTTAAGAGCACCAGGGACCACTTTGAAATTTCAATGACCATTAGATTGGGAAAAACATGGTCTCCAAGTATAAATACTTGTAGGCAGGAAATACTTTATACCAGGCAAAGTATTTTGTGCTTACAAAACTACACAGCTAAAAAGCTGAATTTATATGGAATCACAGCTCGTAATTTGCAAACACAAGCAAATGGAAATTCTTGGTTTGACTTGTTTGTGAAGAGTGGTTGAACATGTGAATATATGCTCTACTAACTACTAAGATTGCTTTCAGTAATCATATACTATTGTTAACAGATGAAATAAGACCAGCTAAAGATACTACTTGATTTATAGGGTTTGTTTTTTAATATGGGCCTCAGTGCACACTAGGAAAGGAGTGGTTTTGCTAATCCCATCTGATGTATAAATTTTCCCCTTTTTTTGAAAAAAAACTATCATTTTATAAATTTTGGGCAATTCACATATGCCTGGCTGCTGGTTAGGTTCCACGTGCAAATCTTTCTGTTACTGCTGAGTGCTGACAATGATAGTCTATGTATTTAGCACTGGAACTTTATCGGAGATTGTTAATTTTTCCAACTGATGTAATCTCATTTGCTGTTCCAGGAGAATGATTTCCTTCATCGATCCAGACAGCATGTACTTCATTATATTTCGGACTTCCTGAATACATTATTAAGCCCTGATCAACTTATTGAATTGTTATTTTGTTGGACCAAGTGTTTCAGGACTTGATAATTTGTAATTGGAAAGATGAATCTGTAAAGTATGTGTACATATTTTACTGATTATGGGGCTAGAAATGATATCTTTTTAACGGAATACAGCTTATTGTTAAAGATGATATGATCTCTTAACAAATTTTGCCTTTCAGGCCCCAATGCTTCACTAGATTTTATACTCTGATGCTATGAAGAATTTTTCTGCCCTGCATGTATTTGACTTATTATTTATTTAAGCCAAGCTATTAAGTATGTTATGGCTAGCAAGGTTGGAAGATGAACTTCAAGTGCAAACGACTTTTAGTGTTGTCGTCAATAGAGGTGATTCTGGCAATAAAATAACAATCCTTTCCTCTGATGCTCTTATTCTCATCATGTTCTTCTATAAGATGTCTGCTTGAGTGATATCATAGAATTTCTTTTGCTTCATTATATTTTAGTTTTTCAAGAATTAGAATTTAGTGTCTCAGTACATTTTTTATTTATATGTTTCTATAACAATTGTAGAAATCAATGGATTTGAAACTTGAAAAATTTACATTCACATGCAGGATATGTTTGAGGAGAAAAGGAGCATTTTAGAACCAGCAGGTGCCCTATCTCTAGCAGGGGCAGAAGCATACTGCAAATACTATGGCTTGGAAGGTACAAATGTTGTGGCAATAACTAGTGGCGCAAACATGAACTTTGATAGACTTAGGTTAGTAACTGAACTTGCCGATGTTGGTCGGAAACGGGAGGCTATTCTCGCTACTATATTGCAAGAGGAGCGTGGAAGTTTTAAACAATATTGTGAACTGGTATGCCGCATGGTTCTATTTACCACATCTACATTTGTTTTATGTCTCGGATGTCATGGTTTCTAAACATGGAACATCTTTGCAGGTTGGTTCTATAAACATTACAGAGTTTAAATATAGATATGATTCGCGTAAAGAAGATGCTCTTGTTCTTTACAGGCAAGTAATAACTTGATTTTAGTGAGACTACTGAACCTGTTTATAATCCAGAAAAATGCTCCGAGGCCATCTTTCTTCATTTTGGAGAATTTTCCAACCTTTTTTTTTGTTGCTTCTGAGTGTCCTTTTTTAATGTTAGACCAACTCTTGGTTTAATCATATTCTTGCATATAATGAATCTAGTGCAGAAATGTATGTGTCTCTGAATTTTTTAAGTCTTTTGGCATTTGCTATTGCAGTGTTGGACTTCACACTGACACTGAACTTGGAGCAATGATGGAGCGCATGAAAGCTGCACAGCTAAGAACTTTCAATCTTACCAATGATGATGTGGTGAAGCATCATCTGCGATACTTCGTATGTTTCTCGTCTTGGTGCATCAATAATCTCTATTAGCATTCTCTGTTTGATTGCCTGGGCTTAGAAATTGATGTTGTACATTTTGAGGAATTAGTCTGTTAAGTCATTACACCGGCTTATCTCATAACCTTACATCACTGGCCTTGGAAAGTCAATATACTATGTACCAGTAATAATTTTATTTCATTTCTGGTATATGTTCAGATGGGAGGCCGATCAAATGTCCAAGATGAACTACTTTGCCGATTTATCTTCCCTGAGAGGCCAGGTGCTCTTATGAAATTTTTGGATACCTTTAGTCCACGTTGGAATATCAGCCTCTTTCATTATCGAGCTCAGGTTTGTTACCTTCCTTATATGTGTAAACTTTTGTTGATTAAATTTTACATCAGCTTAAATTGTTATGAGGGATATCCTGTGTAAGGGAGGAAAGCTTCCTGCAGTGAGGAAAAAATTCTGAAGTTCTTTGATAGAAATAAGCAAGGGCTGGTTATTCTTCTGAAGATCAGGGTGGTATTGTTTGCACTTACTCA
This sequence comes from Phoenix dactylifera, assembly GCF_051530095.1. Taxonomy (NCBI): domain Eukaryota; kingdom Viridiplantae; phylum Streptophyta; class Magnoliopsida; order Arecales; family Arecaceae; genus Phoenix; species Phoenix dactylifera. Next base: position 315,841 of record NC_143198.1, read on the forward strand.
GAACAAGAGAACATTATATTTATAATTTGTATTTTGGTTTCTTTTCGTTGACAGGGTGAGACTGGTGCTAATGTGTTGGTTGGAATCCAAGTCCCAAAGGAGGATATGGAAGAATTCAGGAATAAGGCTAACACACTTGGTTACGAGTATGCATACGGGGTGACCAATGAAGCCTATCAGCTTTTAATGCAGTGAACAAAAATGAAACCAAATCTGTCATTGCGTGCAATGGCATCAGGGGTGATTGTTCTGATTACACACTGGGAGGAATCTGGGGCCTAATGAGATTGTTTTTTGATTCTAACACCGAATTCCTGATTTCTTCTATCTTTTTATGGTCTTTCTTTTTGGGCTTAGATCTACATCTGCTGCCCTAAATCTTAATCTGGGTTCTCACTACTTATCTAATCTATAGGGCTGTAAATAGGACTGAGAATTAATCATTGTGCATCTCTGGTGTGGAATTGAGATTCTTTGAATAGAATGAATGATTGCAACGCATGTTGGCTCGAAGCAAAAAAATTATAGGGAAGGTTCATATAGGTCTTGCAGCCAGTCTGTCAATAACTCCTTGTTCTTTTGTGGTGTACTAATTGACTGGGTATTGGACTAATGGACCACGTGTGCTGCTTTAAGTGGGTGGTTTCAGCTGACAATTAAGAAATGATTAAAATGTTCCACACTTGTTTATTCTCTACTAAAATTATAGTAGTGAAATATTCTTGGGAATTTATATTAGCAAATAATTGCAGTACTTGTATTCGAAATTGTGTATCATTGGCTGCTGGAGACTGTATTCTCCTCCACATTCCACCTTAAAGACGTGTTCTATATATGGATGGTCTACTTATATGGATGGGTGAGAGGGTTACAACCAAGGCAAGCTTGATCGTGCTTGGATGTGATCGAGCTTGGATGTGAGATCAATTTGATTTGATTTTCGTTATTATGAGCTCAATTCGGGCATAATTTCGAACTTAGTCAAACATATGCCTAAGTGATCAGCTTGAAAAACTCAAGTCGAGTTAGAAATCAAATTAATTTTGAACCAAGCTCAATTCAAGCATGAATTAAAATGCTTGATTCAAATTTGAATCGACATTTAATATTATGGATCATTGGATCTAAGATCTAACAGTTCTGGATTATTTTTGGCTCAATTCGAAATTAGTTTCGAGCGTAAATTGTTGGCTTGAGCTATTTAGATTGTCCGACACCCTTGATGGTTGACGGCGTGATTTTCTTTGAAAAAAAATCTAGCAGATGAAACAGCTTGGGGACACATCCTCTCAAGTTTTTTAAAAGGCCCCACATTCTTCTCCTACCAAAGAGGAGGAGAAGAGAGAGAGAGAGAGAGAGAGAGAGATTGCATCTAATGTTAGGTCTTCCCTCCTACACGCGCACACATGCTCACCAACACACTCACATGCATGCATGCAAGTTGCTGGATGAGTTTGGATTATTTGTGTCTCAATTTGAAATTAATCTCGAGCCTAGCTAGATTGTTGGCTCGAGCTATTTACATTGTCTGACACCTCCAATGATTGATGGTGGGATTTTCTTTTAAGAAAAATATAGTAGATGGAGCAACCCGGCGGAACCCCCTCTCAAGTTCTCAAGAAGCCACCACTTCCTTCAATATACGGGGATTACATCTAGGGAAAAAAAAATGAAGAGAGAGAGAGAGAGAGAGAGAGATTACATCTAGTATTCGGTCTCCCTTCTCGAGGAGGGAGGAGGGAGGAGGGAGGAGGGAGTCGAGTGCAGCGCAATGCAGCATCCGGGTTGCTAGGGATAAGGGCGCAAAACCAATGAGAAAGGCCATACTAACTTCCCCTGCAGCAGCAGCAAATTTACATATGGTCATCAGTCTTGGGCACATAAAAAAACAACTGTTCCAGATCTATTACCACCTTTACGTTGAAGCATGGAATCTTTGTACATTATTTCATATCATGCGTCTGCTAAATTTGGATGGCTAGCTGTGCCTCCCTTTCATCCAAAACAAAAGACAACAACAACTTCTTAGTTGGGGGTGCCCTTTCCTCTCCTCTCCTCTCCTCTCCTCGCGGCCCACTCCTCCTGCTAAATGTCCCACAGCCCCACTCATCTCCAGCTGTCTCCAACCACCATGCATCATTCACACTTCACACCACCCCTTCCCTGTTTCCGAACCCTTCACCTCTTTCTCCCCTCTTCTCCGAACATCTCCGGCCTCCTTCCCCGCCACCGATCGAGAAGCCTAAGACTACTGAAGCGCGTAAGGAGAGCCGTGGGATGGCCGGAGCTGTGACGCTGCTGCTGCTGCTGCTGGTTGGGTTGGCGGGGGTGTCTGAAGGGCAGGGCCTGGTCCCTGCAGGGTTCATCATCTTCGGGGACTCGGTCGTCGACGTTGGCAACAACAACAACCGCCTCACTCCCGTCAAGGCCAACTTTCCTCCTTACGGCCGAGATTTCATCGACCACACTCCCACCGGAAGGTTTTGCAATGGCAAGCTAGCCACTGACTTCGCAGGTCACCTACGTACCTACCATATATATATATATATACAAATCATCACATCTTGTTCGCAAGTTCTTGTCTGAGCTAACTTCTATTATATTGCTATTTCAAATTTTAACCGACCCAATCTTTGCCCTCCATCAGGACTAGACTACTGTTGCGTGCTCCATGAAAAGAGAAAAAAAATAAACAAAAAAAAAGGAATTAATGCCCTCTCGAAACTAACATTACCAATATTTATACCTATAATCGCAGTCGAGAACCTCGGGTTCGCTTCATATCCGCCAGCCTATCTTAGCGAACAGGCCACGGGGAAGAACCTCTTGTCTGGTGCCAACTTTGCCTCGGGCGCCTCTGGCTACTTGGAAAGCACATCGATCCTCTATGTGAGTGCTTGCGCTCTCCGATTTCGCTCGGATCCGATCTTATCCAGATTTAAGCAATATAGGAATTGTGATTATATAGGATAAGTTATCTTGCAGAATGTGATCCCGCTGAACCAGCAGCTGAGGAACTACAAGGATTACCGGTCCAAGGTGGAGAGGATCGCAGGGAGGATGAATGCGACGGCGCTCTTCACCGGATCCATCTACGTAGTGACTACGGGTACCAGCGATTACGTGCAGAACTACTTCATCAACCCCTTGCTTCAAAAGGCCTACACTCCGGATCAGTTTGCCGACTTGCTCGTTCAAAAATTCCGTACTTTCGTTCAGGTTAATTTCTTCTTCATATCCGCCCTTCATATTTCTTTTTCTTTTTTTTCCCTTCATATCTAACATCGTTTGCTGCATCATACAACCATCATAGACATTGCATCGGTTGTTGATTTGGCGTACAATTATTGGTTGGTCGCATGGTCGACCATGTACCCAAAATCCACCGATTTATTGGTTGTTTGGATGGCGGCCGCTTCCCCATCCGTGTGACATCTACAGTGGAAAGAGGAGGACGTTGGTAAAGATCCTCTGGTCCTACAGTCGTAGGATTTAATAGGTGGTAGTGCTGATGACATCCTAAACAAAATCTTATCATTTTCGAACATTAGATTATTCTTACCCCAGTCCCATATGTTTTCCTGCCGTCCACCGATTCATTTTAAGATCTGCAACTTATCTCAGACATCCGACTCAAAATGTGGACTGATGTTTATCCATTGCAACGTTTCAACACTTATTTAATCATTCTTGTTGACGAGCGTTCCACTAGATACCTCCACAAGTGCTTGTTAAAAAGGCGAGAGCCGGAAAAAGCCCAACCCACATTCACACTTTGTTGAGTTCCACAGATAACTGTGATTTATGAGAAGAAATGTGTGGTGATATGCAAGCAGTTCCTCTAAAGATTTTCTCAATAAAACTTTTCTCTCTCTCTCTTTTTTTTTAATATAAAATGTGTCTTTTTAGTCTGAAAACTCTACTTGATTTTCTTTTGCTCGAAGAATAACCTACTTGGATGACATGCCCTCATGGTCACTTCGTAGCTCGAAAAACCTCATCTACCGGAAAATAATGCAACTGTACGTATGCATATTTTCGTTCATTACATAACGACATTGTGACTGTCGTTTGGCGGTAAAGAGCCGAAAAACTACTGCAGTAAGAAAGCGAGCAGACAAAATAAGTACGCTGCGCATCTCAGGGACGTACATTTGTGCTGTGACACTCCTTTGTTGCATCCTATTTGGAGTTCATCGGTAGGCCCACCCTCCATTTATCAGTCTCCTGGGGCTTTAGTACCTCCGCGCTGATAGAAAGTAGAGATTCGGTGCAAACAGTCTGCAGAAGACCATAGTAGTCAACAGTAGATTCATACCGACCCAGCATCCAAAATATATACATTAAAAAAAAATAAAAAAATATTATTTTTTTAAAAAAAAATTAATTAAAATATAGAAGCTCAATGCTTCTCTCTGCTGCTGCTGCAAGGACGTCACACGAAAGCAACGGCTCGCTTGCTCTCTCTCCCCTGCTAAAGTCGTCTCCCAAGCCTTCTCTCGCGTCTCTCCTCAACGGAGCCCCAGGTTTCTTAGCATAACTTTTCCTTCTATTTATAAAATCATACTCGATCTCTTCTTCGATAAGAATATTACCATCTTCTACTAAGATATAAAAATATTAATGTCCAACTCTACCTAAAAAATAAATCCAATATATTAAGTTTAAGACTTATATTAAGTTTAAGACTTAACCTAGCTAAAATAGGCCAGCACTAAAAAATAAACTATTATTAGGATTGGAATAAAAAAATAAAATAAAGTAGGAATATAATTCTAGCATAGAAAAGACAAGCAATGGACTTCTAGCACTCTCTCTTCTTGCGAAGTCCATACTAACAATATTGGACCTGTAGATATCGTAAAACGCTATAGCATTTATTGCTAGTATTACATCAGTAATGATAACATGCAATAACTTATTAAATCAAATAAATAATAGGACTTCTTTATTAGCCCGTCCTTTTCGATACATGTCCTAGAGTCGACAATATCCTCTAATACTTCCTCTCAGCACGGACTCTACAGTTACTAAGCCGAGATTCCATAAAACGTCCAGCTTATACTGACGAATATCAAGTTGCCAGTTACAGTCACTGCTTACCAGAGCATCGACCATTATCTGCACACCTGTGAAATCAGTAATAAAACTTTGGCTATATTCACATACCTCCATTTAAGCAGCTTCAAATTTCTATATATAATTTTAGCTTCTACACATGAAATCAAGTGCTCATATGTAGAGTTTGCTAAGAGCTCGAACTTTGCAATAGCTTCAAGATTAACTGATGTACCAAAAATCTTATCAAATACTAAGGCACAATATGAATCATCTTTACCAAGCATATCTTTTTGCTGTTTGATCTCTGAAACTACTTCAAAATTAGTTAATTTGTTATCCTCATGGTAGAAAAATTTCCACATGAAACGTCCATGTATCGGATATCTTCAACACAAGACTTTTTTTGCATAATTTGATTCCTTAATATAAATTCCTATGATCGGATCAATGTAGTATATTTTGACTCTTTCTGAGCAAAAGAATCAACTAGTTTTTCAATCATAATCTTTTCTGAACTTGGTACAACATTCAGCCGATCAAGTTCCTCTCGCTCAAGATTTTCTTATGAGCTTAATTGATCCTTGAACCGATCAAACTTCCCATGCTTCAAGCTTTTAGAATTTGATCCAGCCTCTAACCGATCAAACTTCTCCGCCTTTAAATCTTCATCTCTAAATTAATTTTGCTCTTTTTTTAGATTTTTGAAAAAGCCTGTAAAACGAAAATGTAGTCTTCAGGTAATTTTTGTTTGTGATGTCTTGCATTGCTAGAACTTGAGCAGACAGCCACAAGGATGTCCCATGTTTTTCTTTTTTTTGGCTTCCTTTGCATCCTGAGTATAGAGATAATTGGGATCAAAATTTGCCTTCCTCACCATGATGGACCAGGCTTTGTACAAATTGGGAGCTCGGAGGATCGGGGTGACATCGCTGCCACCGCTAGGCTGCCTTCCGGCAGCCATCACGCTGTTCGGGGGCGGCAGCGATGACTGTGTTGCTCGCCTCAATGATGATGCAGCAGTCTTTAACAAGAAGCTCAATGCAGCTGGCCGGGCCCTGAAGAAGAGCCACCCAAGGCTGAAGCTGGTTGTCTTAGACATCTACAGCCCCCTGCTCGACCTCATCAGGCACCCTGAAAATAATGGTAACTTGTGTGCTCCTATATTTCACCAGCCAGTGAGCTGCCGGTTTCTGCTAAGGATGTTGGTCTGCCGATGATGGTGGCCTCTGAAAATAATAGGACTTAATCTTCTTTTTTCTGGCTTTGAAAAGGGTTCTCTGAGACAAGGAAGGCGTGCTGTGGGACCGGGACCATCGAGGCTTCCGTTCTGTGCAACGCGGCGTGGCCGTGGACATGTGCCAATGCCACCGGGTATGTGTTCTGGGATAGCTTCCACACTACAGAGGCTGCCAACCAGGTCTTGGCAGATGCCCTCCTCGCCCAAGCCATCCATCTCATCTCTTAAGTTATGATCTACCATCAACTTATCACCGTACTTTGGTATTGTATGCCGCTTGAACTGGTATCCTGTACCTCAAATTTCAGTCGACTCCCGGTCCCAAAGGGTTGGTGGGGGTCTTGTGGACGGTGCTCCCGCCCACCACTTGCTTCCCAAATTCAAAGCCAGTAAATTTCAGTACCCAACTCAGATTCAAAATAAAACCTGTTTCTATCAATGCACCAATATAATGAACCTGATTGCTCCACGAGACCCACATGAAAATTTTCCAGCATCAAGATCATGAGTGATCGAAGAGAAAGAGATAAAGAGAAAAAAAAAAAAAAGAGAGACGGACGGGGCGAGGAAAAGATGGGGAGGAACCTGATTACCCAGTTAATGACATTTGAGATCTTGCTTCAGAATCACAGCAACAGTATTTTGGGTATCAAATATGCTTTCTGGTTCTCCAGGGTTGCATTGCAACAGCATCTAACCAGGGTATGAGTCACACTTTCATCGGGGTCTCGATGATCGATCAGCAGGCAACAATAAATAAAGATGGCATCAGCATCTGCCAAACCATTCATTCTTGCTATTGAGCTGGTGGTTCTCAACGCGTTCCCTGTGGAGAACTCTGAAAACTGAATGAGCTTACGAACTCACTTGTGCTCACAAATGTTTCTGTATAAAGGACTCATCACACCCAAGCCCACAATGCAACCTAACAAATGTAGCAAATTTTGCTCTGATCCGTGAAAAGAACCCTTTTTTTTCCAGAATCAATCCATGAAATAAAGGATACATTTAAGTATTATAACTATCCCGGTCACCACAGTTAATAATTTTGATCATCTCAGTCACAGCAACAACTCACTTCATCAAAAGGTGCGCTGGTACCTCGCGTCGCATGCCATGCATCCAAAACTTATGATGCTTTCTTGCTGGAAGCGCGCATAGGATGATGAAGCTTCAGGCCCATAAAATAAGAACCCATGTGGGAATTCAGGTCAAAAAGAAGCTTCAGAGCATAAGCAGTACGCCCAGCGTTCATCAAAACCAACTAATGTCTGAAAAATAGATTTGAAAAGCTTATTGTCCAAGGAGCCATATAAAAGCAAACTTTCTAATTGTTCACAGATCCTTGCAGTCCCTAAATTTACTCATAGCAGCTTCGCTTACAACAGTTCTTCAGAGTAATTGACAGCCAGATCCCAATAGTGTGGAACCCCAGCATCTGCAAACACCTTCCTGGCAGCAACCTCGCTTCTGCACTGGTGAACAAGAAACCTATGGAAGCTAGGTTTTGCAACGCTACCCTGCCACACTAAAACACAACTGTTGGTAGGGGCATCTGAGTCCTCAGCATTTTCCTCATGGCTAACAGCAGCAGCCCAGTTTATCCGTTTCAGCATCAGCTTGCCATATCTTTTAATTGGTTTTCTACCCCCTTCCACAACCACAACACTGATGCCATCTGACATCACAGCACATCCTGTCAATCGGTTCTCTTGGGCATTCACATCAACTTTGAAGCGTGTTTGTGGGTGCGAAAGGTCTTTAATCTTGTATACAGAAACAAGGGTCTCAAGTGTGTTTGGATCATCAAAGAGCTTCCTCTCTTTTTTCTCACGACGTTCTGCAGGGGTGAGCTTCCGAGCAATGTTTCTATCGACATGAGCTTGTTCACGCTCAGCAGCAGCACTACGAATTTCCATTTCAAGCTTTGTTGGGTCTTGAGTTGCTTCGGAGGTGAGGACTTTCATGAGATTGCTCATCTTGATCTTGGGCTTGGGAGGCTCTAGCAGGCCCTGCCTGATCATTTCTTGCCTGTCTTTTTCCTTCGCAAGGCGCCTCTGCGTCCTTAATTTCTTCTGCTCCTTCTTCGTAAGCTTCAGAGGCTGCGGCGGTGGTGGGGCAGGCACTGCTGGGGGCTCAATTGGAAGTGGGTGCTCTATATATATTGTGATCTTGTCCATGTTTAGTTTCTCATTGGCGACATCACCATAGATACCTGAACGTAAAATTGGCTTGTCCCTGATTGCAAATACAGAATAAGATTATTGTTTGATGACTATGAATCAAAATCACAAATAATAACATTGAGAATTACCAACTTACCACCACTCTATTTCAGGGATCTCTTCCTTCTTCTTCTCTTTAGTAACTCTCACCCCTACTGCTATCAAATTTGGGTTACTGTCGGGCTCAGCTTTTGCCTTTGCAAGCTGTGACTGCTTCATCTTCAATTCTTTTGCTTGTGCTTCTCCAAATTGACTCTGTGAAGCAAGGCTTTGGTGTAAGGAAAATTAACGTGAGAAAGAACCTACCATACAAACAGAGGATCTTGTAGCATAAATGAGACCTTAAATTTTATCATCTCTGCTTGCTTTGACCATTTGCCTTCCTCTACAAACTGAAATGTCATCCTTTTGGGCCTCAAGAGCTTTGCTTTATTAATACCCATCCTATCATCAAAATAAGGATTTGATTCTGCAATGGCATCTAAATCTGGTTTGATAATTTGAAATGCTTCTTTCTTCTGTTTGTTGATGTTGACCTGTAACACAAAAACAAATAATACATGGTCAACAACAGGGAAGCACCTATCGTAAAAGGAAAGAGAAGTCTCACTACAATCACCTTCAGAGTACTGAGATTTGTCAACTTGGGCATATTAATGACATTTCCATGTTCATCAATTTCTCTACCCTGAGCATCTAAGAGCAGAACAGGAGCCTTGGCAGGTCTCTGAGGTGCAGCTACATCAGTCGATGACGGTCCAGGAAACATATTTATGAGAGGTGCAAAGGCTGGATCCTGGCGAAATCCCATCTGAGCAGCAAGCTCTTGTGCTCGCTTTACAGCTTCGATATTAGGTATTGTTGTGAGCCCAGGGAGAATGCCGATGCCACCTGCAGCAGATGGCTTTTCAGATGGTGTTACCCCGACAGGTAATCTTGGCATTGCCTGAACTGGGGTTGCAGAGGCAGAAGTCAAAGAACCAGAAGAACCAGCTGGTGCTCCTAAACCAGATGGAGGAATGTTAGGCCCATCCTTGTTATATACTACCTTGGAGTTCTCAGTGCTTGTACCAGCAACCTTATTTAGCTGTGGAGCAAAAAAGAGGAAGATTTCAATCAATTGCAGAAAAAAATACATGTAATAAAAGAAAACCAAACCTAAGAGGCAATTGCCTAGTTTACAATTACCGTAGGAAGCTTCTTCAGCTTTTCCGCTAGTTCCTTCTGCATTTGTAAAGCCTTTTTAGCTTTCGCTAAAGCATCAAGAGATAGGCTGCCACTTTTGCCAGCGACTGAAGTTGCTGTCCCATCTGTACTGGATTTTCCAGGAACCTCATCAGATCTAATACTAACTCCCTCATTTTCATTGGTGGTAGTAATTGAAGATACCTTGGTAGGAAAGGGATAAGAAGCGGCAGAGCTAATAGAAACCTTTGATGCCACAGTAAGCGGTTCCTGAGCAATGACCTGTAGAAACCATAAGGATATGCAGGAGTTAGCATATAAAAACCACAAGAGCCATGGATATATTGTTAATCACTAAGACATTATAGATTTAGAAATAGAGCAGCATAAAAGGAAAACTCATGGTAGCCAATGCCATAACAACGTTATCAAGCAATCCATCAAGAAACAACACAAGAATTGGACACTAGACAAACTTTGACAACATCTTCAGAAAGCTTAAGCATTATTTCTAAAACATCTTGTGAATATTATTATATTGAAAGGATAGATGGAAAAAAGCTTGATGGTTAGAGTATTATTTCAAAGCATCTTGTGATTTATTATTATATTTCAGATATTCTTAGAAGTGTATTGCTATACTACATTGACAGTTCGCATAACAAGAACGGCCAATCAATTTATAGACTCATTATGCGGATCCAAAGAACAAGTGATAATGGCAAATCAGAATCCAAGGCAGAATTAACAAAGCCATGACATGAACACCTATTAATCAGACCAATTAGGAACAAGAATATTTGATGGATGGTTATGATCCTACCAAATAATGGCATCCCTAGCCTAGGCTATTTTAGCCATCAGAATCCTATTTATCTAATTACTTGGCCTTAAGATGCACATGACTGTATCAGGGGAAAGGATAGTTGATGCCTGCAATCCTCCCTTTACATATGAATTACATTAAAAAGATCCCTATGGATGCCTCCTTTATCTAAGAAAATTCCCAATAGCCTTGTCCCTTTAGTTCCTTTATGGAAACTAGAAGGTCTTAACCAAGGGATTTCAACACAGGTAAGGGTGGTTACAAAAAGTATGAAGCCGACAATGGCAGCATCTAGGAGAAAGGATAGGTCAGTAGCTGCAAGCTCCAAGGACCAAACAAAGAGAGGTGTGAAAATAAAAGCGAAAGATCAGCTATAAATATGGTCACCTGTAACAATAGATAAAATGAAGAAAATCTCGTCCCTTAGTTTTAAAGGATATTCCCAAACAGAAATTTTTGGTGAAAATTCCGTTGGGAATAAAGAAAAAATGACTTCAGATCCTACTGGGAAATTTTTGGGATAAGGGAGGTATTAATCTGCAAAAATGTAAAAGAAGGGTTTCATATCAATTAATCCATATGAAATATATAGATTGGAACAACTTGAGAGTGAGAGCAAGAGATATCTATGAAAGATTTTCTTAATACTTTAATGCTCCCTAAAAGAGGTCTCCTCTGAAACGAATCTATTTTTCATTATCTTTCTAAGAAACCACACACATTTGAGGTGTGAGTGGATATTTGTAGGATACAATGTTGCCCCAAGATTTCCCAAACCTTAGTAGATCAAATATGCATGCAAGTGAAACACAATCACCAATCAAATTAACTAAGAGAGGAACACAAATACCAATCAAATTAACTGAAATAAATTCTGTCCCTTACATGCAGCCCCCCACCATAGGATTATGACTCGGGATTAAGGTGTGCAAAAACACAACAATGAAACAATTTTAGATGTGGAGTTTTAAAAATCTCCTCATTTATTACTGTAACATCTCCTCATGATAGTTTTCATTACCTAGGCAACATGACTGAATTCTAAATAAAAGTTTAGAACAAAATTTTCAAAGCCCAAAGGTGATCTAACATTATAACTAAATGAGGCTGTATATAGAATACCAAAGAATATGATGTTAGATAATGAAATGGTCATTCTGGTTATGCAGGATTTATGATTTATGGTATGCACAAATTATGAGGACATATCTATAGTAATTAGAGAGAAGACACTTTGATATTCTGTATTTTCTAGCCAATTAAAATTATACAGGAAACATATAGGTTTTAGCTCTTGTATACAGCTTTTCTCCTGGTTACCTTTTCAGGACTACTTATCAACCTGATGAGGATAGCCGTAGACATGCAAGTTATTTTGTACTTCTGCACTTCCACATTGTGATTTTCAATGCATGGTCCTATTGCTTCATACAATTAAAATGTGTGTGTAATGATAATTAGAGAAAGATGAATAAAGGCCAATATGATTTATATAAACATTAGAAGTCCTAATTTTATTTTAAATGCTTAGGAACCACTGGCCATACGACTGGCCTTATTTATGTAACATATAATAGTCTATTCCAAACAAATTCCATCCAGAACGCTTTGCTGCCAATATGAGATTTATCTACATATACTATGACAAGTAAAAGCCATAATTGCATACAGAGACAACAAAAGCGAGAGGAAACATAATAGCTGATACTTACGTTACGTCTGGAACCGCTCTTCTCCATCGCCATCCTGCTCTGATCACCATTAACCACTTGCGTGTTGCCCGACTCATCTTTTGAATTAACGGATGAAACTGACGTTTTTGCCTCATCCACAGTCCCCAAATTTTCTTCCTTAACCCTATCCTTAAATCTCCACTCCTCTCTCACTTCTTTATTATCAACTGCTTTAGGTTCGTCTTCATCTTTCTTCTCCCCTGCCTCGACACTATCACTAAACCTCCTCCCTTCTTTCCGCGGTTTCTTGATTTCTGCGTCGCCCATGACTTCTTCCTTCATCCTGTTGTCGTCCCTATCCTTTTCCATAGCCCTCAACCCTCCTTCCTTCCGTCTATCCTTCGAAACCCTCTCTTCTTTGTAAACCCCATTCAGATCGCTCGAATCCTCTACCGCCCGGTCCTCAAAACGCCGTCTCTCCCTCTTCTTCTCTCTCACCCCATCAGAAACCCTGACCCGCTTGCCGTTCTTGTCCCACTCCTCCTCATCTCCTTCGTGCTCCTTCCTTTTCCGCAAGGAAGACAAGTGGTGGCGCCTCTCCACGGACTGCTCGAGGGAAACCCTATCCCGCTCGACAGAATCCCTAGCCCTACTCGTCGACCGCTCGCGTCTCCGCTCAAGATCGGCTGGGGAGTCTTCACGGCCTCCGTGGCGGCGGTCATCGTCGCGGTGCCGCTCGTTCCGGGAACCGTGGCGCTTCTCCTCCCTCCTCGGCTCAAGATCAGAAGGCGAGTCGTCCCGGGAGCGGCGGCGGCGGTCATCGTCGCGGTGCCGCTCGTCCCTCGATTCGTGGCGCTTCACCTCGGGGTGGTGGTGTCGGTGCTTGTGATCCCGGTCGCGGTCGCGGTCGCGGTCGCGGTCGCGGTCACGGCGGTGGTGATCCTTGACGGAATCTCCATCCTTCTCGCGATCGTCTCGGGATTTCCGGCTGGATCGATCCTTGTCCATGCGATAGGGTTTCGAGGAGAGTCCAGAGGACTGTGTAAGAGTGCCCGGCTTACAAAGTGGGAAAATTGGTGAAGGTTTGGAGGAACGGAGGGAGCCCTCAGATTGGCCGTGTTTCTGGGTAGAGCTGATCGCGGGCAGCGTCCAGCCCAGCCCGAAATTTACTGGGCTGGGGCAAAAAAGAAGGCCTAATCCAAAATCGGGCCGGATCTGTAAAAATTAACAAAAATAATCCTGCTCGAGCCAGGCCTGGGCTGGGTGGGCATAGGTTATCCGGTCAAACTTGAACCGTAAAACCCGATCTGAGCCCGTCCCGGACGGTGCTCCATCAGGTCTAAGTTTCTGAACGCTTTATTGTAAATATACATACATAGTTGGCTCCGCCAAATTTAACGTTCTGCCTATTTATACAATAAAGCATACCCTTACCAGCTTAATTATCATATTAGGCCATAGATTCCTACTATTACAATGCAAATTATTCTGAGCCCTTAACCATGGCAGGCTTGCGCGTGATACTCTCTCTCTCTCTGTCTCTGTCTACCCTCTTCTTTAATAAAAACATATTTTACTATAAAAAACATATTTCAACTGGTTCAATTTTCACCAAGGAAAAAAAAAAAAAAAAACCGGTTCAATGTCTTTGTTAAGACTTAAAGGTGAAAAAGAAGCTGTATGCACTCATTACTAAAAGCGGGAACATAATTTTTCAGACAAAGGATGGTGACTACTGGTGCGTTTTAACATAATTGGAATTATTTTATGTTTTTGCCTCACATGCATCGCCATGATCATTAGTAAAATTCATCTTACATACGACAATTATACATTAGGGGGAAAAAAGTAATGCTTCGGAGCACCCATCAATTTGCCCACTTGTTCATTAGATCGCTGGCTTATTCATATTAAGAGGCAACCTAGTGGCTTGCGGCCAAAATGGACGACAATTTAGCTCCTCCACTTAAAAGCCAGTCTCTAAGAGCTTGTATCTTCCAAACTGGATTCATGCACGACACGAGCAAGCCGTGTGATTTGCCGTACTGCTTTGCGCAAGAGCTGGGGGGCACGGCTCTTAAAAGCAGCAAGATCATCACAACGATAGGGGGATTAAATACTTGGACCAGAAGCCTATTTTCCGACATGCATGGCCATAAGCCACTAGATTGCCTCTCAATATGAAGTAGACTACCAGTCTCAAAGAGGTTCGACGGTTTGACTACAAATCAAGAATAACTTCAAGCACTGGACTATCAGTATCAACCTAGCCCATTGCTTTTGCAATGCTAGAATTCTGCAAGTACTTTAAAAAAGAAAAAAAAAAAAAAACAGAAACTTTAAACCTAGAAATGAATGCAAACATATGAACAAGAACTAATTAGCAAAACGATCTCTGGAAAAAGAAAAAAAAAAGCAACATACCGAACTCTTTCATCAATCTAACATCTTTGACATCCACCGAAATTCTGAGCTACAACGCCATTTATGGCTTGGCGCCATTGACATTCTTCAAGTTTCAAAAGAATGGGGAGGAAACAAAGGTTGCAGATAATGCAGGTCATTTTCTGTCAGATCATGAAGGTTCCTGTACAGAAAATAGTGACGACACGATGTACATCTCACATGCACAGCGATATCAGCATGCTCTCGCATGAAGTGCTGCACTCTCCTATCTCATCTCTCGTTCGATCAAGCAGTCCATATAAATTAAACCCAGAAGATCCCAAAGCTTCTATTAATGAAAAATACATTTTTATACTTCTTACAGTTCGGTCTTAAAGTCTTCCTCCATCTCTTGGCTCCCACCTGCTGGTATACCCTCCGCCACTCTGAACATGGTTATCCAGAAAAGAAAGATCAGCTGCAAGTCTTATTGCATCGGAGTTTTGAAAACATACCGACACTTTATACTCACATCTCAGCAGTGGTTACAACAACAGAGTCATGATTGTTTGATGTATGAACAAGGGCTTTGTTGTCACTCCCCAATTCTGCATCGATGGCTTCACCCTGTAGGAAAAACAAACAGCAGTACATTTAATCATGCATGGTTAAGCAGCTTCTTATTTTTCTCATAGTTACTGTAGGAAGACCATACATGTTCGATCGGATTGGCAGGGCTCTGACTACTCATTTTCACCTTAGAAGGGCTCCTCAATGTACCCTAAGGATTACAAAAATCAAGCATTACAACAACAGAAAGAGCTTCATAAAAATCCAATAATGGTTCGTTTAGCAGCATCAACAATTTGACAATGGAGATCTCAAACTATAGAGCTGTGCATAAAAGCAATTTTCAATTAGGTGTCATCGACGATGCATGCATAAACACATGCTGATGCAGATAACCCTCCCTGCTTCCTCATATGGACAGCTAGGTTTAATCTTGTACCCGCAAAGTTGCAATTTTTCCAGTCGATAATCTGACCTCTGGGCTCAAAACAGAAATATGAAGATAAAAAATTATGTACATGATATGCATCGATGACACATGCAACTTACCTACAACCTACTGCAAGATATATCTGGAGACCTCTTTTGCTGATTTTGCCTGTGAAAGGAGAGGATAAGAACTCTCCACCTCCTTCCCGCCTTTGAAATTTAGAAAACGAGTTTTTTCTTTTTTTTGGTGCATGTGTGGAATTTGTGTTTTCCCCCCTAATCCCATCGCAATGGAATTTCATGCTTTCACTGATTGACCTTTGCCCATCAAATACTCATTCCTTCAGATTCAGTTACCTGAATTGCTTGTGGCCCAGTCCTAGTATGTGCATATGTCTCTGTACACACACACACACACATCTATACACATACACATATGCATGGATATGCCTTTATCATCACAATCCCCCCTAATGTATATTATATGCTTCCTGACAGATTGCATGGTATCATCATTTTATTGGCATATCCCATGATTACTAACAAGTTTCTAGGACTTATTGTGGCATGCAGTTTAGATTAAACATTTTTGACAACTTTATATTTTTCAAAAAACATTTCCTCTAAGTGAATGTCCTGCACAAATACCAGCTAACAAGACAGTAAGTTCTCAAAATAAATAAACCTAGGATTGCAGTCAGACAAGTTTGAAAAGTAACCATGAAGAAATCATGTAAAAATGATACCAGTGAAGGTAGAAAATGTTATAGACCTTGTTTGCCCACATTAGTCCACAAGCATTGCAAAGAGACCTTGGACCAGCTGGCCCACGACGCATTGCCGGCGTCATCTTTTCACTAATGCCACAATTCTGACATCTGGCAAGCACATAAAAAGAAGTGTAATTAACAGTGGGGGAGACATGCAGGGACAGGGAGTAAGAGAAGCAAAAAGTTTCATTTAACCAAGTGAGAGTGACAATATCTGCCAAAATGGAAGCATGGCACAAGACTCACTTCGATTGTCGAGGAGGCTCGTCTTGGGTTGAGCTCTGAGCAAGATGAATACTTGACGAGGCAGACGCCCCTTCCTGGGGATTTGCCTTCCCAGCAAATTGCCCTTTCCGACGTTGCATTCTGCCAAAGCCATTTATATAAATGGAACATGAATTTGAATTTGCCATGGCTAAAACAAACTGCGAGGAACTAAAGAACAGAGACAAAAGGGATTCCCAAGAAAAAAGAAAGTCAGACATTATAAAAAATGAAATTGGTTTATAATCCATGATTCATGTATTGAGACTGAATCATTGCTTTCCAATAAAATCAATCTCATTTTAGGATAAGTGAAGAAATGCAAAAGAGAATAAAGAAGTTGCTATCCAGGCAGCAACAATATTTTCCATATATTTAACATGAACAAAGATTTCCCGAAAAATGTTTCTTCCTGGATGCAGTAAAGATTAGCAATGTGAATATTACCTATCTCGTTGCTTGACTTATCATTATTCCATAAAAATTAACAATATAGAATAATTTTATAAATTCACTTCTCTTTGTACACTCATGTAAATTAATACAATGTATTTTGCAATTGACCAGTCAAAAAGAGCTTATTGAGTACATAAAATTATTCAACCTGGACGCCCATATTGAAGTGACATAATCACTTCCTAGAAAGTTAATTTTGCAACTGCGCCCACCCCGGCTGCCCCAAAAAAAATGAGTGCAAAATGCACATTCCTAGCTGACATCAAAAGCAATCATAATCAAATCAAAACAAAAAAGAGAAAATAAAAAATAATAATTGTAAATTTTGTAGCTTCCTGTTTTCCATCTTTTCCCTTCTTTGATTTGATCAATTTTCATTTATTATGTTGGGTAAAACAATGAATTTATATAATTTTTTCAGTTGTTCAACAATGTTTCCAATACCAATCAGGAACATATTCTAACATGCCTGATGTTTAATAAGTTGTCTCATTGCATGAGCTAAGTTCACAGGGCTGGTGATAAGCAGCCTGTACACAAAATATAACAGCAAACTCAGCTTGGTTTTTAAGTCTCTTTGGACCCATGGTCACTGAAGAAAAAATAAATATAATATCCTTAAATAATAATATAACATTTGCCAGATTTAATAATTTTCATAAGGAAAAAGGATAATCACTCTAAGACTCCTTTGAAATACAAAACAAAGAATCCTTATTTCCTTCACTTCTAACCATCCATAACCTTGTACTACATAATCACAGATGAAGATCCTGTTGAACTGCATGAAATCACTTTCCTAGTTCATGGATTGTGGTTGTATCAACAGACTCAGAATGTTTAAAGCTCCAGGAACAACCACATTTGCTGCCTGTCACTATAACAAATATAAAAAATGAATTGCCCCCACATGCAGACCTTTGAGATGACATTCCTCGTTTTCCACCTCCGTATAAATAAAATGTGAACAACAATATCATATAACATCAATAACTTATATTGCTCCAATGTTTTTATGTGGAACTAGTCAATCCAGACACACAATCTGTACACTATTCAACAAGGGGGCAATGGCAGTTTCTCCTATTTGAGTATCAAAATGTAGTCACATAAGAGTTAATTAAGGCAATAACATTTTAAGTTTGGCCAAAACTTAAGATTCTACTTACGAAGATAGATGAAGTGTCAAGTCATAGATTTTTCAAGTAGCTAGCAACGACCTTTTCCATGTCCATGCACACTCAATAATCAAATATAAAGGCACATAAAGACACAAAGAATGAGGTTTAAGGGCATAGCCTTTGTAGTTTGAAATGATGATGTAATATTTTGAGATTTTGATGCTAATTAAGAAAGAAAGATTGAAACAAAAAGGGAAAAGAAAAAAAATTAATGGTTTGAAAGAAAAGGAGATAAAGTATATTTGAGAAACTAGTCATTGTATATGGCATTATTCTCAAAAATTATTAGTAACTATGCTTTATCTTTTTAGTTTTACCTATAAATCCATTAAGAAAGACTGCTTTAAACCCACCCATGCCATAAAATTATTATACATTGAATGCAGATTTTAAGGATCTAGAAGAAAGGCTGATTTAAAGCCCCCTATCCATGTTGATTCATAAATAAGCAGGAGGCCAAATGACCACTTCCTGCCATTATCTCAATCATTCTCGAGTTAGACATCTATGTCTTGTCAAAAAAAATTACCCTATGCTCTACAGATTCCAAGAGAGTCCAAAATGACCATAGGACTTCCATTTAACAATAACACGTGGGTGATATTTTAACAGAACTTTGTTTGAGGTCTAAATCCACTTAACAGGCTTTGTTATTAGCTAGTCAAAACCACATAAAATGGCATTGTTAGCATACCTGAGAGCGACCTCCTTGCGGACATTATACCGGATTTTCTTATCAAAATTTCTTTCCTTGCGCTTTTCACGGAACCTAATCAGTGAAGCAATCCTTTTTGCAGGAATATTTGTTCGTCGTAGTATATCATCATAACCCTATTGCAGAATGCAATTAAAAAGAGTGAACAAGGAAAAAAATACAAATTAAACATTTTGATGAGGTAATTGAATGATGTGGGAGTACCCTGTCATCCTGGTGACAGGGTAATGTCATGCCAGCTATACCAGTTGGTACTTCGCACCCTCCTAACAGTAACAGCACAGCTTGCACCTGCAGCAAAAAAGTTCCATTAAAGAGAATAACTTCTGAAAAGGCCAGCAGCAAGTGCAGTCAGAAGTCCACATTGACTTAATAGAACAAGCCTTCTGCACTCGGAAGATATTTACCATGGAAGGCACCAAGTTTCTGAAAAATAATAATACCTTAAACAAGTTCTATTGTCCACACTAACGGCCCATTTAGTCTATTTTCTAACAGCAAGGTGAAATCCTTCAAAAAACATTTTTAGTAAAGTGGTACAAAAAGATTCATTGTAGTAGCAATTTAGAAGCGTGCATGATAAATGAAAATGGAAAAAACACCTTTCTATTGGAAATAGTACCCTGTAAAATGTATGCCATATGCAAACTTGACCAATAAATCAGTCGATTAGGATTCTGGTCAGATTATCTAGTCAATTGAACTAATAATGATTTTCTGCAAAAATAGTTCTCTTGAGTTGGGAATTTTGATCAGTTAAGTCTACGTGCTATGATGTTTGATGATTTTCCCAAACATGAAACTGGCCTGAATTTTGAAGCACTCATCATGACCAGTTACTTAGCTTCTGACTTCATATACCTAAGTCATTCAATCACCTTGAATTTTCTTAAGCACCGCTCATTTATTTAGCACAGGAATGGTAAAAGATTGTCTGCCTCCCACATTTGCATCAAGCGGGTAACAAAGAGTGTCAGATCCATTCACTATATGTTAGCCCAGGAATAACCTTCCAGTTTTCATAAGAGTATGCATAAAGAGGAAGAAGACAACATCTGATCGAGGAAACTACAGTCATCCTACGCATAAGTTACATGCAAAAGAGACAAATTGAAACATAGTTCGCAATATCTCAGATTGAACATGAGCAAAATTTCAGCTAGTGCACCAACATTTCCTTCCATATGGATTGATAATGCCCACACACCATAGACATTCCTTGGGATAAATATAAAACAGTGAATCAAAATAGTGTGAAGAACATTAGAAAATGAGCTAGTGACATAGCAGTATTTCATGAAACAAAGTGAGCTTGAAGTAGAACACCATAGACAGAGGAGAAAGACGTGTGCGTTGCCTAGACAGACGTATAATGTTGGTCAAACAAAGAGTCAACTGTTAATGATCAATGAAGTTGGATCAAATACAACAGATTGGAGTGACAGCAAAAATCCACTTCAGAGATCCTAGTCAGAATGCAGACACTAGCCTATTTCTCTTGGAAAACAACACCCACAGCTTTTCTAGGAGTTAGGAAGAGAATACAACACTCAGAACCTTCCTGATAGAATGGAGACTGAATTCATTAAAACGAAAACCTTAAAAGCTAAACTAGCTTCCTATAAGATTTTGATCTCGAGGTAAGGACAAAAGTAGTTGACCTCTGATGGTTTCCATCGAATTAAAGAGCATATTTACTGTTTGTGACATATCAATTTGAACTATAAGCAGCATCCTTTTCGTATCTTCCTCTTAAAAAAATTCTTAGCTGCCTTTGGTAAATAGTCAAAAACACAGCTTAAAAAAAAAAGAACTTTCATTTAGCAGAATCATTGCCAATTTGATATGACGTCCATCATCTACTACATATATCCAAGTACCTGAATCACTTGATCAGTACTAGCACCACCATTTCAAACTCACATCCAGCAGTCATTAGTATTCTAATCAAACGGTTCGGAACGAGCACAATGATGCTATCATCGCAAATCAGTCATCAATTGGACGGTGTGGATCGATTAGGCGATGCATCAATCATTACAAACACCTTATTAACTATCAGAAAAGGCATATAATTTTCTTAGAAATTACAAAGCAAGGCAACCATCAATTAGATGAAGCAAACACTAATTCAAACAACTTCATACGATCCGATGAAGTGGCAGAGCACTGTTTTATAACACAACAGTATCGCATGCGAACAAAAAGAAACCACCTTTAACCAGATTTAAACAGAAAGAAGCAAAACCCCGAAAGCGAACACTACAAAAAGGACTAAAAAGGTAAAATAGATCCGGAGGAAGAAAAGCGCACACCTTTTCGGGCGTGACCGAGTCGAAGACATACACCTCGCCCTGGAACAAGAGCGTGAGCTGGTTCGAGGTGGCGTTGATGAGCGGCAAGGCCGCGTCGACGGCGTCGGCGAGGTGGTCCTGATCCGACGCCTGCGGGGCGGTGGAGGTGGAGGCGGCGGCGGCATCCATCTTCTCGACCCCGGACCCGCCCTCCAAGCCGCCGCCGCCGCCGCCGGCCCCCTCGCCGGCTGCGCCGTCGTGGCCGTACATATGGCTATCCGGCGGGTTCGCATCCGACATCCTCTCGTTCAGTTGGGGAGGGGGGCGGGCAGGGCTGCCGGCGGCACGGCGGCTGACGGCGACGAAGCCCTAAACCTAACCCGAGGCGGCAGTCCGGGAGCGGGTGGGGGAGGATGGCGTGATGTGGGAATCACAGCCGCTGGATTGCGGTTTGATGTTGCGAAACACGGGAAGCCCGTGTGGACAAGTCCACCGCTGCGCTTGACGTGGGGCCCACTGGGTGGCCGCTCCGTTGGGTGGATGGCACGAGGACCGTCGGATTCGGCGATGGCTCGGTGAGGACCACAGTTAACACGTGGGGCATCATGAGCCACCCCACATCCCTCATCACGTGACCGCTGGCAGTGATGTGTGGCAAAGATATTGGCCGCTACATAAGCAACAGGGGATGGGGAACGTGGATCAGCTGTCTATTCTCGAACAGAAACCAGCCTTTTTATGTAACCTTCATATTTGCGAGGCTCTCCCCGTGACTCGTGAGGCCTTGATTGTGCCAATTAAGCATTGGCCCAACGGCACATATTCTCGCTTCCAAACGAAAAATCTAAGATTCAAATCTCGAACTGATGTTATCCCTGGGGACTTTAATCTTACTCTGCTTGAATTTATTTTTTTTATCAGAGTAAGAACTTGTGATCCGGTGAGCAATATATCATAGATCTCTCTTCAATCCCAAACATAAACACCTATAGATTCATCACTAGCCAGATGCTCTACAAGATCAAGATGGTTACTGACGATGGGTTCTTGTCCTAGTTAGACTTAATTCTCATGATGTCCAAAATTTTCAAAACTCGTGTTAAACTCGAAAGACAACTATTGTAGGAAGAAGATAGATTAGCCATGTCGGTCATGCATCAAGAATCAAACGTTGTTATTCATAAATGTGTTAATGGCGTGCATCTAGAATCCTCAAATCTACTTTTGACATATCTATCGTTATTTGAGTACCATATTCACTTCTTTACGCTTCTATATTTATGAAAAACCAAAATTGGTTAACCATAATTCCATTACTCGTAGAAGGAAATCAGTTTGAATCTGGAACCCTTTTGAAAGCGTACAACCTTCAACAGCAGAACTGCGTCGTGGAGACTTAAGACCGCCAAGCTCATTATTTGGGCCGACGGATGATTTCAGTCCTCCTGAGAGACTGCCACTTGCATTCAAGACGAGATCGGTTAGTTTGGAGCTTGAATAAGGAAGGTTTGTGTCACGCCCCGGATCCGGATCCGTGACACGGCCGTGCTATTGCCGACTACCGCCCACAATAGCACGCAGCCTCATACCTGAGAAATAGGGTAGTCAAACCAACCAAATCTTTTCATGTGTATTCATCTAGTACAACATGCTGGTCAGTACCCAAATACAGAGCTTCTACGTAGTTTATATACACAAAAGTATATACTTGCTTTACCCCAAAAGAAAGAAGCGCTAATACCAAATTAACGTGTCTCTGGCAGCTATCAGTGGTGAGGATCTGAAAGAAAAAAAGTAAATAAACGGATATGAGCTACACGGCTCAGTAAGTAATCCTGCATAATCCTACCGGATCAACCAGTAGACTAAACATGTAAATCAGGGTTTTGAGAAGCTGACATGCATGTTTATCTAATAATCATCATGGCATAATAAGTATGCGATTTAAACAAAGCAGTAGTGCAAATCACAACAATTTTCATAATATATGCATATGAAACCGTGCCCCGGCATGCCGTGGTCCATTCTCTCGGATGCTACTGCGAAGTCAGACTCGACCACTGGCGGGGCCAGCTCAGTTACTATTCAGCCACTGGCGGGGCAGCTCAGTTACTATTCAGCCACTGGCGGGGCAGGCCCAATTCCAATTCAGCCACTGGCGGGGCAGGCTCAGTTACTATTCAGCCACTGGCGGGGCAGCTCAGTTACTATTCAGCCACTGGCGGCTCAGTCATTCTCAGTAGCATCTTTGAGCCCATTATAGTGCCTCTGGGGCTAGCTAAGACTTTATAAACTTACATGCATGATTAAAATATCAATATCATCAGGTTGCATACATAGCCATAGCTTCTGGGATCATGCAAGTTACTTATGCATTGTAACATATCATGCATGAAACATATGTACTTAAAATAAATGCTTAGGAAAACATTAATAACATGACATGATCTATAATAGGATTAGAACAGGTTACTTACTTTCTTCACTAATCATGCATACAATTCAAATTGTATAAAAAACACTGGTTCATCTTATAAAACGTATTACAAGATCTACGATAGGATTAAGACAGATTACTTACCTCCATTCGCTTTCCAAATTGCTCAAGTCCAGGTGACTAATCCTCAATCACCTAAAACAACATCATAGGGATTACATTATTCCCCCTTCATTTATTATAAAATTTCTTAGTTCATCATACTATGAACTTACTTGTTTGGGTCCTATCCAAGGATTTAGCCCAAGTCCAATTTGAAGCCTTTGGGGTTCGATTTAAAACCAGATTGTGTCTGCTGGAACTAACTCAATTTAATTGGGTTCGGACCCAAATCAATTTGGGCTTAATTCGGTTCGGATTTGACCCAATTTGCAGTTTGGGCTCGTCCAGACTTAGCCCAAATTTAATTAGGCTCGGGTTCAGGTTCAATTGGCTAAATCAATTTCTTATTATTGGGCTTAACGGGTTTCGGACCCGAACCCGATTCCGGCCCGTTAACCCACTCTTTTCTTTTCTCTTCTCTTTTTCTTTCTTTTCTTTTCTTTTTCTTTTTCTTTTCTTTTCTCTTTTTTTTTTTTTCCTTTTTCTTTTCTTCTCTTCTCTTCTCCTTTTTCTTTTCTTCTCCTTCCCGAAGCTTCCTCCCCTCCTCCTCTCTTTCCTTCCTTCTCTCCCGATCTCCCCCTTCCTCTCTTCTCCGACGATGGCAGGACGGCGAGCGGAGGGGAGGATGGCGAGCGGAGGGAGACGGCCCACGACCGGCGGCGTCCGCGGCCAAGCCCCGCGGCATCCCCGGCCGAGCCCGCGGCCGAGCTCTTGGCTTCCCCGGCCGAGCCCGCGGCCGAGCTCTCGGCTTCCCCGGCCGAGCCCGCACCGGCGACGCTCACGGCCGTACACGGCAAGTCCCCTCCTCCTCTCCTTTCTCTCTCTCTCCTTGGTTCCGATCGGAAGCCCTAGCCATTTCGGCCGGTCCTCCGGTCTTCTTCTTCTCCTCCGGCCGGATCTACGGCCTCTTCCTCCTCTCTCTTTCTTTCTTTCTTTCTTTTCTTTGGTCCTTCCCCTCCGGCACCACCCCATATTCTCTCTCTCTCTTACTCCCAAACCCTCTCTCTTCCTCTCTCCATTTTCCCCTGTGAAGGAAGAAGGGGGGTTTGGGAGGGCCGAGCCACAGTCGGCAGTGCCACCACCGAGCTCGCGGCGTCCACAGCCGCGCCTGCGGCTGAGCCCACGGCCGCGCCTGCGGCCGATGCCCGCGGCCACACACGGGTGAGTCCCCTCTTCCCTCTCTCCTTTTTCTTCTTTCTTTCATTTTCTTTTCTTTCCTCCCTTCTTCTTCTTCACTGAGACCCCCTATCCCACTGAAGAAGAAGAAGGGGAATGGACTCCGGCCGACTGCAGCCCCCTACCGAGAGCCGGCAGTGACTGCAACTGAGGTCCATGGAGTCCCTCCTCTATTTTTATTTTGGTAACAGGAGCTTACCATTTCCGGGGATGACCTGCGGTGCCTCCTCTCCAACACCTCTGCCGACTTAGGGGTTCCTCCTTCCTCTTGGAGCTTCCGGGCTCTCTCTCTTTCTCTCGTTCGGTGTTTAGGGGGTCTGTCATTTTGGGGTTGCCGGCATAGGCTTAAAGGACTGTTTAAGGATGAGACCCCCTCTGAGAGGTCCCTTCCCTCTCCATTCCTCCATACCTCGGGACTGGCCGCCGCCCCCCTTGTCTCCGGCGCGCCGGCAGCGGCTGTCAGCAGGGGTGAGGGTCACCCCTCCCTGTCGGTCTTATCCCTTCGTTTTTATTATTTTTTATTTCAATCCTTATACAGCACTGCCCACAGTGGAATTTGGGCCCAACCCTTAACTGGGCCCATTTCTTATTGGGCCTAGTAGGTTCTGGGCCCGGACATTACATCCTACCCCCCTTAAAATAAATTTCGTCCTCGAAATTAAACATACCCTAGGTTCTGGTTTTCAAAAGTAGTCAACCATTGAGTCATCCTCTAGTTCTCGGTTAGTCTCCCTCTTAAAATGCTTGCTGATAAGATTTTGGCAAAATCATGGCACCTCAAAACTTGAACCTTTCCATCTATGACACGTAGGAGTTCTTTGATCTCTTTCAAAAGAGGACTAATCTTCCTGCCTTAGATTTTAAATGCTATGATTCTTGGCCCAAGAAATTAATTGCTCTCGATTAAGTCCACACAACGGTCGTAATCGGGTTAATAGAAATAGGTGAGAGCATTAGCATCACATACTTTTCATAATCTATAATCTTCTTTCTTCTCTTAACCTTGCCTACAATTTTATGATCAACTTTTATCCTAGCAAAACTTCAAACCCCTTTTAGATAGGTAGATCAAAGATGTCATAGCTAGGAGTAGGGAATATTTCAGGTCTAAGCCCAACCAAGGCACCATCAATCCGTTAATACTAAATTTAAGATGCCAAGATTCTCCCGGGAGTTACCAATAATAGAAAAACTCATGGGTGAAGATTATACAGCTCTCTCTCCAGATTATTCATAGAATCAACATCTTAATTCTGAATAAGAAGATCAAGTTTCTTTGTCAAAGTATCAACTGCTCTCGATTACCCGATCTATCACAAGATTAGATCATAAACAACTTCAATCCACCCTTGATAGTTATTCATCAAAGTCAATTGACAACCTTAATTTCTTTCAATCAGATGGAGGGTTGATATTAATTAAAGAAACTCAAGCTTCAAGTTTAGGAGGACGGAGGTTTATATCAGCATATTCCAGATCTGAGATCAAAATTGATGATCCGTTAATTCTAGTCTCGAGATGCTAAGAATTTCTTAGCATGACATAAAACTGGAGAATTTAAGGTAGCACAGCGATATCCCAAAAAAATCCGATCATTTTCTTTTCATTTATCAAGGAAAATCCTACTACAGAGGAAAACAGATCAAATCTTTTATTATTACAACTTTCCGAATCAATGGAATAATACTACAGACCAACTTAGAGAACTAATTCAGCCCACTATGTTTTCGCTGCGCACTCTGATTCAAAACATCAATTTTTTTTTTTTTTTTTTTTGAATTCATTAATAACTTTTGATCGCCATACTATTTGTCTACCAACAGAACTATTTAATCCTTCATATGTATTTGCACTTCAAATCTTTCCTCCATCTAGATCATATGTTACTTAGCTAGAACTTCCTTTTACCTTTTCATGAACGAGTACAGAAAGGGTATCCCAACATAAGATCCCCTTAAATAAGTAACGATGCTTTAAATAAATTTTACATTTTCAGCAACTTCATTCATATAAAATGAGCCAAAAATATTCTTCAAGATTGGAAATTATCCCAGAATTTACTAAATGACTTTCAATCAAAATACCAATCTTACATTGTAATTTGAAAAGATCTAATATGTCACATTCCAAGTAAACAAAGGAGAAACTCTTAAATGTCATTCTCAGATATATTTTCTTTCTATACAATAGTTTCATGCATAATTGTCATACCGATTTTAACCTCGAAGAATATAAAAGCTTTCCTTGTCCAAGCCTTAAACAACTTATGAATGAACCCTATCTTGCCATCAAAATAATTAACTTCAAACTAGAAGTATTATCCACAGTATCCGGTATCAAGTTAAACTTCCAAAATCACCTATATACTGATACACCAATAATCACCATGTACCTTAATATTCCATAGCTAGTACTCCACTTAATATCAGTCAAAATATACTTTAATCATAATCCAAAATACAAATTACTCCATCGAGAAATCTCCAAACTAGCTTATTCTTATTTTGGCATGGCTCGCTACCATTCTGTTTGAAAACATCAAAAATTTTTTGTAGTCTTGAATCTTGAATTCTGATACCATCCCTGTCATAATCATGCCCCTCGAATGATTTTGTATTAGTCCTAACTTCTTTCTTTTTGTTGCTCATTGTCACCTATCAAAATATTTGTGTCAAGCAATTTTCGTAACTGACCGATGATACGACCAATAAAATCTTTTCTTTCCTTTCCGGTTATGCGGAATCTCACTAAATGAGACTTAACTACCCATTTCCTTATTAAAGCTTAAAATTTTTACTCATGGTTAACCTATTGCTCTGATACCACTAAATGTCACGCCCCGGATCCGGATCCGTGACACGGCCGTGCTATTGCCGACTACCGCCCACAATAGCACGCAGCCTCATACCTGGGAAATAGGGTAGTCAAACCAACCAAATCTTTTCATGTGTATTCATCTAGTACAACATGCTGGTCAGTACCCAAATACAGAGCTTCTACGTAGTTTATATACACAAAAGTATATACTTGCTTTACCCCAAAAGAAAGAAGCGCTAATACCAAATTAACGTGTCTCTGGCAGCTATCAGTGGTGAGGATCTGAAAGAAAAAAAGTAAATAAACGGATATGAGCTACACGGCTCAGTAAGTAATCCTGCATAATCCTACCGGATCAACCAGTAGACTAAACATGTAAATCAGGGTTTTGAGAAGCTGACATGCATGTTTATCTAATAATCATCATGGCATAATAAGTATGCGATTTAAACAAAGCAGTAGTGCAAATCACAACAATTTTCATAATATATGCATATGAAACCGTGCCCCGGCATGCCGTGGTCCATTCTCTCGGATGCTACTGCGAAGTCAGACTCGACCACTGGCGGGGCCAGCTCAGTTACTATTCAGCCACTGGCGGGGCAGCTCAGTTACTATTCAGCCACTGGCGGGGCAGGCCCAATTCCAATTCAGCCACTGGCGGGGCAGGCTCAGTTACTATTCAGCCACTGGCGGGGCAGCTCAGTTACTATTCAGCCACTGGCGGCTCAGTCATTCTCAGTAGCATCTTTGAGCCCATTATAGTGCCTCTGGGGCTAGCTAAGACTTTATAAACTTACATGCATGATTAAAATATCAATATCATCAGGTTGCATACATAACCATAGCTTCTGGGATCATGCAAGTTACTTATGCATTGTAACATATCATGCATGAAACATATGTACTTAAAATAAATGCTTAGGAAAACATTAATAACATGACATGATCTATAATAGGATTAGAACAGGTTACTTACTTTCTTCACTAATCATGCATACAATTCAAATTGTATAAAAAACACTGGTTCATCTTATAAAACGTATTACAAGATCTACGATAGGATTAAGACAGATTACTTACCTCCATTCGCTTTCCAAATTGCTCAAGTCCAGGTGACTAATCCTCAATCACCTAAAACAACATCATAGGGATTACATTATTCCCCCTTCATTTATTATAAAATTTCTTAGTTCATCATACTATGAACTTACTTGCTTGGGTCCTATCCAAGGATTTAGCCCAAGTCCAATTTGAAGCCTTTGGGGTTCGATTTAAAACCAGATTGGGTCTGCTGGAACTAACTCAATTTAATTGGGTTCGGACCCAAATCAATTTGGGCTTAATTCGGTTCGGATTTGACCCAATTTGCAGTTTGGGCTCGTCCAGACTTAGCCCAAATTTAATTAGGCTCGGGTTCAGGTTCAATTGGCTAAATCAATTTCTTATTATTGGGCTTAACGGGTTTCGGACCCGAACCCGATTCCGGCCCGTTAACCCACTCTTTTCTTTTCTCTTCTCTTTTTCTTTCTTTTCTTTTCTTTTTCTTTTTCT
Source organism: Phoenix dactylifera (assembly GCF_051530095.1). NCBI lineage: Eukaryota > Viridiplantae > Streptophyta > Magnoliopsida > Arecales > Arecaceae > Phoenix > Phoenix dactylifera. Next base: position 345,258 of record NC_143198.1, read on the forward strand.
TTTCTTTTCTCTTTTTTTTTTTTTCCTTTTTCTTTTCTTCTCTTCTCTTCTCCTTTTTCTTTTCTTCTCCTTCCCGAAGCTTCCTCCCCTCCTCCTCTCTTTCCTTCCTTCTCTCCCGATCTCCCCCTTCCTCTCTTCTCCGACGATGGCAGGACGGCGAGCGGAGGGGAGGATGGCGAGCGGAGGGAGACGGCCCACGACCGGCGGCGTCCGCGGCCAAGCCCCGCGGCATCCCCGGCCGAGCCCGCGGCCGAGCTCTTGGCTTCCCCGGCCGAGCCCGCGGCCGAGCTCTCGGCTTCCCCGGCCGAGCCCGCACCGGCGACGCTCACGGCCGTACACGGCAAGTCCCCTCCTCCTCTCCTTTCTCTCTCTCTCCTTGGTTCCGATCGGAAGCCCTAGCCATTTCGGCCGGTCCTCCGGTCTTCTTCTTCTCCTCCGGCCGGATCTACGGCCTCTTCCTCCTCTCTCTTTCTTTCTTTCTTTCTTTTCTTTGGTCCTTCCCCTCCGGCACCACCCCATATTCTCTCTCTCTCTTACTCCCAAACCCTCTCTCTTCCTCTCTCCATTTTCCCCTGTGAAGGAAGAAGGGGGGTTTGGGAGGGCCGAGCCACAGTCGGCAGTGCCACCACCGAGCTCGCGGCGTCCACAGCCGCGCCTGCGGCTGAGCCCACGGCCGCGCCTGCGGCCGATGCCCGCGGCCACACACGGGTGAGTCCCCTCTTCCCTCTCTCCTTTTTCTTCTTTCTTTCATTTTCTTTTCTTTCCTCCCTTCTTCTTCTTCACTGAGACCCCCTATCCCACTGAAGAAGAAGAAGGGGAATGGACTCCGGCCGACTGCAGCCCCCTACCGAGAGCCGGCAGTGACTGCAACTGAGGTCCATGGAGTCCCTCCTCTATTTTTATTTTGGTAACAGGAGCTTACCATTTCCGGGGATGACCTGCGGTGCCTCCTCTCCAACACCTCTGCCGACTTAGGGGTTCCTCCTTCCTCTTGGAGCTTCCGGGCTCTCTCTCTTTCTCTCGTTCGGTGTTTAGGGGGTCTGTCATTTTGGGGTTGCCGGCATAGGCTTAAAGGACTGTTTAAGGATGAGACCCCCTCTGAGAGGTCCCTTCCCTCTCCATTCCTCCATACCTCGGGACTGGCCGCCGCCCCCCTTGTCTCCGGCGCGCCGGCAGCGGCTGTCAGCAGGGGTGAGGGTCACCCCTCCCTGTCGGTCTTATCCCTTCGTTTTTATTATTTTTTATTTCAATCCTTATACAGCACTGCCCACAGTGGAATTTGGGCCCAACCCTTAACTGGGCCCATTTCTTATTGGGCCTAGTAGGTTCTGGGCCCGGACATTACATCCTACCCCCCTTAAAATAAATTTCGTCCTCGAAATTAAACATACCCTAGGTTCTGGTTTTCAAAAGTAGTCAACCATTGAGTCATCCTCTAGTTCTCGGTTAGTCTCCCTCTTAAAATGCTTGCTGATAAGATTTTGGCAAAATCATGGCACCTCAAAACTTGAACCTTTCCATCTATGACACGTAGGAGTTCTTTGATCTCTTTCAAAAGAGGACTAATCTTCCTGCCTTAGATTTTAAATGCTATGATTCTTGGCCCAAGAAATTAATTGCTCTCGATTAAGTCCACACAACGGTCGTAATCGGGTTAATAGAAATAGGTGAGAGCATTAGCATCACATACTTTTCATAATCTATAATCTTCTTTCTTCTCTTAACCTTGCCTACAATTTTATGATCAACTTTTATCCTAGCAAAACTTCAAATCCCTTTTAGATAGGTAGATCAAAGATGTCATAGCTAGGAGTAGGGAATATTTCAGGTCTAAGCCCAACCAAGGCACCATCAATCCGTTAATACTAAATTTAAGATGCCAAGATTCTCCCGGGAGTTACCAATAATAGAAAAACTCATGGGTGAAGATTATACAGCTCTCTCTCCAGATTATTCATAGAATCAACATCTTAATTCTGAATAAGAAGATCAAGTTTCTTTGTCAAAGTATCAACTGCTCTCGATTACCCGATCTATCACAAGATTAGATCATAAACAACTTCAATCCACCCTTGATAGTTATTCATCAAAGTCAATTGACAACCTTAATTTCTTTCAATCAGATGGAGGGTTGATATTAATTAAAGAAACTCAAGCTTCAAGTTTAGGAGGACGGAGGTTTATATCAGCATATTCCAGATCTGAGATCAAAATTGATGATCCGTTAATTCTAGTCTCGAGATGCTAAGAATTTCTTAGCATGACATAAAACTGGAGAATTTAAGGTAGCACAGCGATATCCCAAAAAAATCCGATCATTTTCTTTTCATTTATCAAGGAAAATCCTACTACAGAGGAAAACAGATCAAATCTTTTATTATTACAACTTTCCGAATCAATGGAATAATACTACAGACCAACTTAGAGAACTAATTCAGCCCACTATGTTTTCGCTGCGCACTCTGATTCAAAACATCAATTTTTTTTTTTTTTTTTTTTGAATTCATTAATAACTTTTGATCGCCATACTATTTGTCTACCAACAGAACTATTTAATCCTTCATATGTATTTGCACTTCAAATCTTTCCTCCATCTAGATCATATGTTACTTAGCTAGAACTTCCTTTTACCTTTTCATGAACGAGTACAGAAAGGGTATCCCAACATAAGATCCCCTTAAATAAGTAACGATGCTTTAAATAAATTTTACATTTTCAGCAACTTCATTCATATAAAATGAGCCAAAAATATTCTTCAAGATTGGAAATTATCCCAGAATTTACTAAATGACTTTCAATCAAAATACCAATCTTACATTGTAATTTGAAAAGATCTAATATGTCACATTCCAAGTAAACAAAGGAGAAACTCTTAAATGTCATTCTCAGATATATTTTCTTTCTATACAATAGTTTCATGCATAATTGTCATACCGATTTTAACCTCGAAGAATATAAAAGCTTTCCTTGTCCAAGCCTTAAACAACTTATGAATGAACCCTATCTTGCCATCAAAATAATTAACTTCAAACTAGAAGTATTATCCACAGTATCCGGTATCAAGTTAAACTTCCAAAATCACCTATATACTGATACACCAATAATCACCATGTACCTTAATATTCCATAGCTAGTACTCCACTTAATATCAGTCAAAATATACTTTAATCATAATCCAAAATACAAATTACTCCATCGAGAAATCTCCAAACTAGCTTATTCTTATTTTGGCATGGCTCGCTACCATTCTGTTTGAAAACATCAAAAATTTTTTGTAGTCTTGAATCTTGAATTCTGATACCATCCCTGTCATAATCATGCCCCTCGAATGATTTTGTATTAGTCCTAACTTCTTTCTTTTTGTTGCTCATTGTCACCTATCAAAATATTTGTGTCAAGCAATTTTCGTAACTGACCGATGATACGACCAATAAAATCTTTTCTTTCCTTTCCGGTTATGCGGAATCTCACTAAATGAGACTTAACTACCCATTTCCTTATTAAAGCTTAAAATTTTTACTCATGGTTAACCTATTGCTCTGATACCACTAAATGTCACGCCCCGGATCCGGATCCGTGACACGGCCGTGCTATTGCCGACTACCGCCCACAATAGCACGCAGCCTCATACCTGGGAAATAGGGTAGTCAAACCAACCAAATCTTTTCATGTGTATTCATCTAGTACAACATGCTGGTCAGTACCCAAATACAGAGCTTCTACGTAGTTTATATACACAAAAGTATATACTTGCTTTACCCCAAAAGAAAGAAGCGCTAATACCAAATTAACGTGTCTCTGGCAGCTATCAGTGGTGAGGATCTGAAAGAAAAAAAGTAAATAAACGGATATGAGCTACACGGCTCAGTAAGTAATCCTGCATAATCCTACCGGATCAACCAGTAGACTAAACATGTAAATCAGGGTTTTGAGAAGCTGACATGCATGTTTATCTAATAATCATCATGGCATAATAAGTATGCGATTTAAACAAAGCAGTAGTGCAAATCACAACAATTTTCATAATATATGCATATGAAACCGTGCCCCGGCATGCCGTGGTCCATTCTCTCGGATGCTACTGCGAAGTCAGACTCGACCACTGGCGGGGCCAGCTCAGTTACTATTCAGCCACTGGCGGGGCAGCTCAGTTACTATTCAGCCACTGGCGGGGCAGGCCCAATTCCAATTCAGCCACTGGCGGGGTAGGCTCAGTTACTATTCAGCCACTGGCGGGGCAGCTCAGTTACTATTCAGCCACTGGCGGCTCAGTCATTCTCAGTAGCATCTTTGAGCCCATTATAGTGCCTCTGGGGCTAGCTAAGACTTTATAAACTTACATGCATGATTAAAATATCAATATCATCAGGTTGCATACATAGCCATAGCTTCTGGGATCATGCAAGTTACTTATGCATTGTAACATATCATGCATGAAACATATGTACTTAAAATAAATGCTTAGGAAAACATTAATAACATGACATGATCTATAATAGGATTAGAACAGGTTACTTACTTTCTTCACTAATCATGCATACAATTCAAATTGTATAAAAAACACTGGTTCATCTTATAAAACGTATTACAAGATCTACGATAGGATTAAGACAGATTACTTACCTCCATTCGCTTTCCAAATTGCTCAAGTCCAGGTGACTAATCCTCAATCACCTAAAACAACATCATAGGGATTACATTATTCCCCCTTCATTTATTATAAAATTTCTTAGTTCATCATACTATGAACTTACTTGCTTGGGTCCTATCCAAGGATTTAGCCCAAGTCCAATTTGAAGCCTTTGGGGTTCGATTTAAAACCAGATTGGGTCTGCTGGAACTAACTCAATTTAATTGGGTTCGGACCCAAATCAATTTGGGCTTAATTCGGTTCGGATTTGACCCAATTTGCAGTTTGGGCTCGTCCAGACTTAGCCCAAATTTAATTAGGCTCGGGTTCAGGTTCAATTGGCTAAATCAATTTCTTATTATTGGGCTTAACGGGTTTCGGACCCGAACCCGATTCCGGCCCGTTAACCCACTCTTTTCTTTTCTCTTCTCTTTTTCTTTCTTTTCTTTTCTTTTTCTTTTTCTTTTCTTTTCTCTTTTTTTTTTTTTTCCTTTTTCTTTTCTTCTCTTCTCTTCTCCTTTTTCTTTTCTTCTCCTTCCCGAAGCTTCCTCCCCTCCTCCTCTCTTTCCTTCCTTCTCTCCCGATCTCCCCCTTCCTCTCTTCTCCGACGATGGCAGGACGGCGAGCGGAGGGGAGGATGGCGAGCGGAGGGAGACGGCCCACGACCGGCGGCGTCCGCGGCCAAGCCCCGCGGCATCCCCGGCCGAGCCCGCGGCCGAGCTCTTGGCTTCCCCGGCCGAGCCCGCGGCCGAGCTCTCGGCTTCCCCGGCCGAGCCCGCACCGGCGACGCTCACGGCCGTACACGGCAAGTCCCCTCCTCCTCTCCTTTCTCTCTCTCTCCTTGGTTCCGATCGGAAGCCCTAGCCATTTCGGCCGGTCCTCCGGTCTTCTTCTTCTCCTCCGGCCGGATCTACGGCCTCTTCCTCCTCTCTCTTTCTTTCTTTCTTTCTTTTCTTTGGTCCTTCCCCTCCGGCACCACCCCATATTCTCTCTCTCTCTTACTCCCAAACCCTCTCTCTTCCTCTCTCCATTTTCCCCTGTGAAGGAAGAAGGGGGGTTTGGGAGGGCCGAGCTCGCGCCTGCGGCTGAGCCCACGGCCGCGCCTGCGGCCGATGCCCGCGGCCACACACGGGTGAGTCCCCTCTTCCCTCTCTCCTTTTTCTTCTTTCTTTCATTTTCTTTTCTTTCCTCCCTTCTTCTTCTTCACTGAGACCCCCTATCCCACTGAAGAAGAAGAAGGGGAATGGACTCCGGCCGACTGCAGCCCCCTACCGAGAGCCGGCAGTGACTGCAACTGAGGTCCATGGAGTCCCTCCTCTATTTTTATTTTGGTAACAGGAGCTTACCATTTCCGGGGATGACCTGCGGTGCCTCCTCTTCAACACCTCTGCCGACTTAGGGGTTCCTCCTTCCTCTTGGAGCTTCCGGGCTCTCTCTCTTTCTCTCGTTCGGTGTTTAGGGGGTCTGTCATTTTGGGGTTGCCGGCATAGGCTTAAAGGACTGTTTAAGGATGAGACCCCCTCTGAGAGGTCCCTTCCCTCTCCATTCCTCCATACCTCGGGACTGGCCGCCGCCCCCCTTGTCTCCGGCGCGCCGGCAGCGGCTGTCAGCAGGGGTGAGGGTCACCCCTCCCTGTCGGTCTTATCCCTTCGTTTTTATTATTTTTTATTTCAATCCTTATACAGCACTGCCCACAGTGGAATTTGGGCCCAACCCTTAACTGGGCCCATTTCTTATTGGGCCTAGTAGGTTCTGGGCCCGGACATTACAGTTTGTATTTCAACAACCTTTTTCTATAGATTCTTACGTCATTAGAGGAATTAAAAATGCCCGTCTGCCATGGAAATCTGGAGGAGAAGTGTGTTTCAAAGATTAGATAATCAGCAGCAACCTGTGGTGTTCTTGGATTTCCCCTCTATATAGTTGGTGGAACAAACTCCTCGAAGGATCGATGCATTCAGCTTTGTAGTCCCTTGTAGCAGCAGTATCTTGGAGCCTTTAAAAAGGAAGAAACTTCAGAATTTTTCTTAACAGAGCATCTTCTTCTTCTTCAGTTCGTATGTCATTAGCAATCAGCCCTTTCAACGACTGGTCAGTGTTCTGTGAAGATAGTGATGAGTTGCTGGTTTCCCATCTACTTGGCGTTCAATGTGCATATATATAACAGTGATTTAGACCGAATATCTCAAACATCAGAAGAAAAAAAAAACAAAGAAAGAAAATATACAATTCAACGAGCAATCAATCTTCTATGATTTGTTATGATATCGATAATCTTGTCGGTATAATTTGGCCAATGTTTCTACAGCACATATATCATATACTAAAAAAAAATATTTTACTTTTTTAACCATGCCATTTGCTGTGCAGGCTGCAAGATTCGGATGTTGTCTTGAGCCATTTGGAAGGGGCCCTTCAGCCAAAAGTTTACTTAGATGTTTCAGGAAGGGGCACAAGCCAACACAAGTCAGCCTAAATCTAAAGGTCCAAACCAAGCAAATCCAAAGCTCGACAGAAATCTGGCACAGCCGCACAATTTATTATGTGGGCGTCAGCGCGTGAGAGAGAGAGAGAGAGAGATGTGGCATTGCACCCGTCAAGTTAGCCAGGCACCTTTCCCTGGTTATCCTTTCCTCTTCTTGCTACCATCTTTTGTTCCACGCTTTCATCTTTAGTGTAAACTAAAACATTATATGGAATAACGCCTGAGCAAGGAAGGATCCCTTTATTGGTTCTGATAGGAAGCGAGAAGGCTATCATTCTCCAACAGGTGTGAAGGATAGGGGGTGGCTATGAGGGACTTGTCTACTTCTCCCAATTTCTATACTTGTTGGAGCACAAAGTCTTCCTCCCCGGTGGTGGTGGTGGTGGTGGTGGTGGTGGTGGTGGTGTGCATACTGCTTCCTCTGGTTTTGGTGTCGACGTCTTCCCTCTGGTCCCCTTCCTTTTCCAGCGCTGCGTCGGAAGGCGTCGATCCTCCCCCGGGTTCCTCCGCTCTTGTTCTTGATGGTGGCGGAGGAGAGGGAGAGGAAGAAGCACGCTTTAATCCCCTTGCTTCTCTTATTTCTCTACCTCCTCTTGGTGCACCAAGCCCCGCACCGGAACCTGTGAGTATTCTCCACCTCTTCAATTTCCTCTCCCCTCTCTATTATGGGTACGTATTGGTTGCGTCACCTTAGTAACAATTTTTTTCAATCTATTTTTTGTGCTGTTTCTTGCTTGCATGGAAATATGAATGCTGACTACCATCTTCACCGCTCTTTAGAAATTGCTCGGATTAGGGGAAAAGTTTTACTTGGATGGATGAATTTGCGATATCATATGTTCATGCATGTTGGCATGTATACAGGTGTGTGTGTGTGTGTGTATTTATGAATCTATGCACAACTAATTTTTTTCCCCCTTTTTCCTGAGAGGAAGGATATAAGAGTTATTTAGCCCTTAATCAATATAAGCTGCAAGGATTAGGCACGCTTGTTTGATGCATAAGTAGATCAAGGATTGACACAACCACTATTATCTTTTATTAATGAACTTTTTTATATTATCTTCATGGATTTAGAGATGGACTACAAGAACCCCCGCCGAAGAACGTTTGGTAATAATAGTAGTAGAGAGTTTTAGACTCAGATTATGGAGAGGAAGGGGTCGCATTTGTTCAATATGGCATCAAATTAAACTATCCAAATCAGGCTACCTTAGTTCCAATTTTTCAGTGGATAATAATATCGCAAATTTGGGGGAAAATTTAGCACGGCATTGTCCTTTCGACTTTTCTGTTATCCGATTGCCAGGACTTAGAATAGAACGTCGCCTTCATCATAGACTGGGCCCGGAGCACTGCGTTGTATGGCCGCACGTTGATTGGGATGAGGCCCAACTTTGGACCCAAGAATCGGACTCGCAGGTGAATCGTGGCCGTCGTTTCCAACAACTGCGTGCAGTCTTGGTCAAGTTGTATGTAGGGTTAAAGCGGACCGCAAGAACTGGTTCAAACCGTCAGCGTTGGCCCACTAATTGTCTTGGTTCAATTATTGGATGGATTCTGTCCCGGTGCACAGCTTGGACATGACACTATTTTGTGATTCCAATGGGCCATGGCGGCATTGCGTATTCTGATGCACGATATGTGATCGCGAGACAGCCCTTGATGAATCAACAGCACGGTTTGCCATCGGACTCGTTCGATTTTGAGAAAAGGAGAGAGAAAACAAGGATCAATAAAAAAAATAAAAACATACTTTATATTTGATTGGAATTTTTTTAAAAATAATAAATTTTTATATTTTATGAGAAAAAATTACGTCTACATGCGTCTAAAAATGAAGATAATTTTTTTTAAAATATATTTTCAAGCTTTTAGATAGAATATGGTAAAATATTTTTTTATTTAAAATATAACAAATATTTTATATAACAATATAGGTACTCAACCAAATAGAAGTTTTTTTGAAATGTACTTTTCTTTATCAACTAAATACTTAAAAATTAGTTTATTATATATAAAAAAACTTTTAGAGCTAGAAATAAAGGATGAACACCAGAAAGATGGGGACCGCGTTTGATGTAAAGTAATAGTAAATGGCTGTCTCTGAAAAACAAGAACATGCGATTCCTATGAGTTCGCGTGCAACGCTAGGTGAGCCTGAAGAAGTCTGACGTGGAATTCTTGTTTCATGTATATTTTTTATCTTAGATTAGTCGTTCATTAGGTTCTCCAACCAGGGGAAAATTAAAATTAAAAAGAGACCATTGGCTTTTAGGCATGCATCGATCCCGACACCATTTTGTTAATAATAAAAAAAACAATGTGGCAGTATCCGGATAGGAATGCATTATGCTATGGTGCATTAGGTCCCGCATATATGATTGTGAAGCGTCATGCGAAGTACGGATATAGAGTTCATGCTTCCACTAGGTATATTATCATGCTACTCTAGAAGTTAGTCCCATTAGCGTACAAATTGTTCATATTTTAACATTAAAAGATGCCACCCCAATTAAAGGACATAAATTTTAGCTTAACCATGAAGGTCGATGGAATAACATGTATGGAGGGTAAGATATTGTGGAAATGGATCGAGAGGGTACAAAAATAAAATAGAAGAGAGATGACAATTTTTATATAGATCTTTGACGGTAAGATCAAGACCTAATACTATAACTTCTTCTATAAGTTGTATCTAGATCAAGGTTCGTCATCTCGGTATCAGACTTTGTACTGGTACCATTCTATACTGTGTCGATTTGATATGGAAAGGCAGGTCGACGTTCCAACACTTGGTGCACTCCATATCGCATATCCGTTAGGCACCGATATAGCATAATATGGTTAGTATGCACAGATACCAACCGGTATGGCAAACTATATATAATATGGATATTATGGTAAATATAATTTTTATATAAATTTAAATATTCTAGTTTACCTATCTTTAAAAAATAGAATATATATTTGTAATAACAAATATTTAATTACACGATAAAATTTTATAAAACTCCTAATTTATGTAGCTGAAAAAAATATTTTTAGTAAAATTTTGCAAACTAAAGTTGCTCTTGTTATATTTTATCTTTTTTCAAAAAAAAAGGCTTGGCCTTTTTGGCCAAACATTCATTTTAAAATTTCAATTATGAAACTTCAAAATATATAAATGTATCAAGAATAAAAATTTTGATTTAAAAATATTAGAAAATAGATGTCCTAAACCTATGCTGCTATATTTTTGAAATGGACGAAACGATCATCCTCACCCACCATACTACTAATAATATATATAGTATTTAGCAACCTTATATATAAGATAACTCACATAAAAAAACAAATTATTATCGCTTGTCTCTATAATCTCATTCAGAATTATCGTCTAATGTCATATCAAAATCTTGCCAATTAGTTTTATTCCTCTTTATTAAGAGAGATCCATGATTTAAATTCTAGTAGTGGAGGCAACCCCACTATATTTGTTATAAAATGATGCCGCTTTAATATATTGAGAAGAAGAACTTTGTCTCATGTACATGAGGATAGCAAGGTTTTGGTTCAGAGTACATGATTTGGTTGATAAAGAAATAAGGTAATCACCGAGGTGGTAGCATAGTTAGAACGAAGCTTTGTTTCTAATGAAGTGATCCAGGTTCGAAACGTGCTGGCGTCGATTAAATACTTTGCCCGTACTGATGGAGAGGATATGAGAAACTTTCTATCTATATCGAATATTTTCTGGTGGAAGGGGGCCTAGTAGAGACTGCCACGTGGGTGGGGTAATTCCCTTGCCCCCCCCCCCCCCCCCCCCCCCCTCCAAAAAAAAAAAGAAAAAGAAAAAAAAAGAGAAGGAGAAGAAAGGAAACAAGGTTGAGTAGTGGAGCCACATAGAAAAGTATAAAAGGACGAGGCTGTGTGGCAGGACAAAGCTATTGCTGTCTCTTAAGAAAAATGGATAACGATGCCAATAATCCAACCTCCAAATTATACCCGGAAGACGGCAATTATAGCATCCCCCGAGATTCACGCGTGCTGTCCGGTCGAAGCTCCAGACCTGGTCGTGAAATGAATAAACGCAGTGGGTGTAAAGTTTGGGAATTTCATGATTGGCCGTACGTGCCTATGTTTCTGCCGATGACTTAGAGACACGTGTGCACAGGTAATTAGATCAAAAAAATAGTGGACAGAATTTGGCGACTAATGGATGGGATTGTATATTATACGATAAGGCGATGTCACATCCACGGAGAAAGCAGTACCGCACCAACCATCTTGCGTTTCTATCAATGACCATGGAAACCACCGTAGCCTCCTTGAAATAGAGACAAAAATTTATGTGGATTGTAGTGATATTTAAAAAAATTACTTATTTTAAAACTTGAAATTTATTTTTAAATTTATTTGATTATTGTAACTCTTGATTTGCAGAAGCACCGCAGCATGATTGAATGTTTTTTCGCAACAATGACAAGCTAATATGCACCCTTTTTTTTCCTTTATTTTAGAAAGAGAAAAAAAAGCAAGAAAAATATAAACTCTATTCAACAAAAAAGAGAAAATTATATACATCTTTTTTAGATTATCGATATGATACGTTTATTATATAATTTCAATCCTGCAGACAACAATTTAGGAGTATCGCACGAGATTAGAATTAACAGTGTCTTCTCTCATATAAATCCAAAAAATTGCCATAGATATTTATTTTCCAATATTATTGTTATGTAAGTTATATTCATAGTATAAATATCTCTGGATGTATTAATTTGGAGAAAAAAATTTAGAAATAACGAATATGAGATAACAAAAGATTGTTAGGCTACCTATATATTTTTTGGATTATTTACATATTTAATTTCCAGCTTGCGCTTTCTGAGCCACCTTTTAGACCCTTCTTTTGCTCCAAAACAGGTGACCTAGCAGTAAATCCTCACCGAACTGAATTTAATGAGGACGAAGCACCTATCTATACTATACCTTCTAGATTGTACTAGGATACTGGTTAAAGGACGGATAATATAAAATTATCCAGATAATCCGGCAGAGATCATTTAAAAATTGATGAATAAAGTTCGGTCTTGGATGAGAATGGTATTCAATCAAATTAAAATTATTTTATAGTAAAATGAAAAAATTTGAACCATCCAAAGCTCTTTCTCTCCCTGTCTGTTTTTCCGTTTATTCCAAAATTTTATAGGACGGCGAACAAAATTTTTTGTGAGAGAGTAAATATCAAAGACAAAAGTTATTCAAGATAATTGACTACCCGATATCCATACAGGCCCTTGGTGATATATATAAGAAGAGACTAGGCTGGTCTGCCAAGCTTTGGTTGTCGCTATGAGAAATCTTTCTTCTCATCCTCCTCCTCCGCCTCCATCATGTTTCTATGGGTACAGCACAAAGTCTATGGTGTCGTGTACATTAGTTTCTTTGGTGTTGGTTTCTCTGGGGGTGTTTGCCTTGGATTCTAGGGGTTATGGCTCTTGGCTCTCCTCTTATGCTCCTTCCTTGACTGTGGAGGCAAGGGGAAGTGGGGGTGTTCTCTTGGCTTCTTCCACCTCTTTTGGAGGTGGTTCTAATATAAGTGATGAAGGGCTTGTCGAATTCCAGAAGGAAGTTAATACTTCTGATCACGGTTCTTATTTTTCTCTTCCTCCCATCGGTGCGCCGAGCCCAGCGCCGTTGCCGGTAAGTCTTCTTCATCCTTTCTCGGCCTCTTCTTTCTCTCTGTATCTCTGTATCCTCTTACTTCATGATTTTTTTTTTCTTTGCTGTTCTACAATATTATTATTTCTCCTTTTCTTCTCCCCTCGGTCCCTATTTTTCTTTGCATGACATCTGCGTCCGGTGACGTCAAAAAGACATCTGTATCTGGACTGCCTCCTCTTCACCACTCTGATTTTACTAAAAAAAAGATTGATATGTTCTCTGATAAACGGCAAAGCCCTACACCAAAAAAAAAGAAAAGAAAAAAAAAAAAAGAAAAGAAAAAAAAGAATCAATCAACTGGGAATCTGAATTTATGTCATGGTTGGATTTATTGGAATAAATTTTAATACTTATAATAGAGAACGGTTCGGAGGGGTGCCCAAAAAAAAAAAAAATCTAATTTTTTCGGGGAAGCACCAAAGAATTATATATATAATGACATATCTTGCGAATTTATGTGATGCATGCGTTTACAAATGCATGTATCTATGGTTATACCTTCAATTTTTTTTAGAGGAAAGATAGGATGATTTCTGAACCGTTGGATCTAGACATCCCTATTTCTTTGTCCCCCCTTTCGGCCAGGGAGCCCATATAGACATCGAGTAAATTGTTATGGTGCCTTTCTGCGACTATCGATCTCTTTTCCATGCATCTTTGCCAAAAAGAAAAGTGAAATCTCTTTCGCCTGCACCGTCCGAGCGAACATAAGAATGGCTGAAGATGCTACTGATGATTTTGATTTCATCAGCACTCATGGAGTAGGGACCACCACACCAGTCGCATGTATGCTTGCTTCCAGGTATGGTAGATACAGAAGACCCGGGACCAAATCTGGTCTCCTCTGCCTAGGCCCGGCCAGGTGAAATTGGATGTTTGGAACCCAGTGTGATGTCCTATCTTCCTATGAAATTTGTGTCTCGCCTTCTGTTTGCAGAATTGCTCACGTAATTAAGACTGTGGACTTGCTATCTGGGGAGGCTGCATCATTAGCATGGTCTTTTACAATCTCTCCAAACCCCTCAATTTCGATGAAGTCCTAGATCTTTTAGCACAACATGAAGTGGCAATTCCAAACCCCATAATTCTGATGAAGGCAATATTCTGTTCTAGGTCTCTGGTAGAAGCTTGAAGAGACTTCTTTACGCCAACGGCTACCTGACATCTTTTGACTCAATTAGACTGGGACCGAGTTTAAACTGGGACTTGCAGTCTTATGCTTGGAACCATCTGTCTGATTTGGGTCTTGTGTAAACAGTGTAATGTCGAATTGAACCAAATCCCATCACATTGGAGACTGATATGCATCTGGTTCTGAAGAGTTTCTGGATGATTGGAGTTGCAATTAAGTAGATGAATGCTATCACCTCATGTTTGTTTACCACCTTACCCTTTTCAGATTAGCGAGCTTATTTTTCGCTACATTGGTATCTTTGTCGCCAAAACCATCCCATCCAATCATTAAGGCCTTGAAAGGGACTGATGCCTGGTGCATCCTGTTTAATTTGGGTCCAACAGCAGCGCTCTAACGATGAGGACATTTGATATTGAGTTTATACTAACATTTTAGCGCAAGATTCCTACTTAATTGAATACATTTATACCATACAACCGTGCAATTGATGTGTCGTCTAAGAAGTAATTGTTAAAGTAGCTGTTGCTCTGTGCTTTCCTTGTTTGCATCCTTAACGAGTTGATTAGTCGCACGCGTTTGGAAACGGTTATCTAAATGTAATTAATTTAGCTTAAAGATGCACTAAATGAGTCTGGACAGGAACAAAGGTCAAAGGTAGATGTCCTAACCACGTCAGCTTTCTTTATACATTGTCTCAGCCCATGGACAACCAATTTGTTCCGTGACAATTATATCTTACATGACCATGAGGTCCAACTCATGTTTTCTTGTACTCAGTCTTAGATTAAACTCATTTTACAGGACTAAAACTTCGTGGCCCTCCATATCCGTCATCCATGCTTTCAGTTTATCTTCTCCCTTGTATGAAAGAGAAGTTCGTTGCTTTATCTTTCTACTTTTTTCTCCTTATCCCCCCCCCCCCCCCGGCCAAAAAAAAAAACATTCTACGTTCTTCTTGTAATCATTTATTTACTCTTGCAAGTTGTGATAGATAAAATGTTCATACAGTCAGAATGTTTGGATGGAATGAGTAGTACGTTGACCACAGTGAGTTAATGCGGTTAACCTGATAGGCAGCACCAGCCAGTGAGGAGTCTAATATAAGCAATACTAGAAGAGAAAGGAGAAAAGATACAAAGCTAGAGAGGCTTGAACTTGGTCTCGCTAGAGCTCGAGCTGCGATCAGAGAAGCTGTTCAGAATTCAAACCGTCCAGCATTAGCGGACAAAGATTATGTCCCAAAAGGCCCAGCATACCGGAACTCCTATGCGTTTCATAGGTAATAATAGATGGATGTCCTTTCGTGAATCCTCAGAACTTTCATCAACTTAACCACTGGCTTTCTAGATAAAGAAATATAATAGAATAATGCAATCTTTATAAAGTGGCCTTCATAAGTTTTTCCCCACCAATTCCTTATCCTTGGAGAAATTGCAGGAGTTATTTGGAAATGGAGAAGCTGCTCAAGGTGTATGTTTATGAAGAAGGTGAGCCACCAATATTCCACGACGGCCCCTGCTTGAGTATTTATTCTACAGAGGGATTGTTTATAAACGACATGGATATGGAAAACAGGCTGAGAACCAGAGATCCTGACCGAGCTCACGTGTTCTTCCTTCCGTTCAGCGTCGTGAGGATGGTTCAGCACATTTACCAGCGTGATCGCCGTGATATGAGTCCCTTGAGACGAACAGTCCTGGCTTATATCAACGACATTTCTGGAAAATACCCATACTGGAACAGAAGTCTTGGCGCAGATCATTTCATGCTTTCCTGCCATGACTGGGTAAGATAATACCTGGTGATGCACTTTTTCCTCTTTCTTGTGTATGATCAGGTGCATTTGTTATTGATCTCCTCTGAACGTATGCAAGCATGCGCATTTTTCATTCATGTTCTTGAGCCAAACTAATGTAGTAGGAGATTGTTCGACTCTATTATCAATCTGATGGAGCTTTCGAATTCTTGGTAATCGCTGCGTTTTCACTTATTGCAGGGGCCTTACGCTTCTGGTGGCCATTCTCATCTATTTTTCAACTCCATTCGCGTCCTATGCAATGCAAACATGTCGGAGGGGTTCAACCCCTTGAAAGATGTTTCGCTTCCGGAGATGAACATGAGATCTGCTGTCGTTGATGTTGGAGGACCATCTGCTTCAGGTCGTCCTATCCTCGCATTCTTTGCCGGAGGCAATCATGGGCCTGTTCGGCCTGTGCTTCTGAAGCACTGGAAGGACAAGGACAAGGACATGCAAGTCCATGAGTATCTGCCCAAAGGGGTATCCTACGTTGACTTGATGAGAAAGAGCAAGTTTTGCCTTTGCCCAAGTGGATATGAAGTGGCAAGCCCAAGAATCATGGAGGCAATCTATCTCGAGTGCGTGCCTGTCACGATTAATGACCATTATGTGCTCCCTCTTAGTGATGTTCTAAATTGGAAGGCCTTTTCGGTCCAGGTCTCGGTCGAGGACATCCCCAACCTTAAGAACATTCTGATGAGCATATCACCAAGGCAGTATATAAGAATGCAGAGGAGAGTGAAGATAGTGCAGAGGCATTTCATGTTGAATGGCCCTCCAAAGAGGTTTGACTTGTATCATATGCTCCTTCACTCGATATGGCTCAGAAGACTAAATGTTCGCATTCATCCCCAGGATTGATTCATGCGGAAGCCCAAGCTTCCTATAATTTGGAATATCGGCGCATTCATTGGAAAAGCTTCATAGATGAAAATTCAAAAGAAAATGAACTGATCGCTGTTTTGTTAAATATACTATAGTCGCTCAAATTTGCTGATTTTTTTTGTTGTACTATTGTGTAGATTCTTATCACGGTTCAATGAATGCTATTCTTTGCAGCTGATGAGTGTTCAATAGGTATCTTGGATATAAATGTTGCAACAGGTGGTTTTGGTTATCTGGTGCTTGTTTTTACTACTGGTTTCTGAAACCCATCATTTTATTTACGAGAAGTACTAGGACCTCTTTGAAAACATGTCTGAAGTTGATAGGATGGCCTCCTCATCTTCAGGTCTTTCAGACAATTTGGAGACGCAAGAAATCCTACCATCTCTGAGGAAAGCTTGGGATCAACTCCTAATGGCATGTCGCTGGCAAATGCCACACGAACCACCACACTCCTTCACAGAACTCTTGCAAATGTCCCAGTTATGGGGAAATTTATGCGCAATCAAAGTGTTGGACAACCATAGAATCCTCCCGAGTTCCTCGACTCCCTTGCTGCCGAGACGTCCTCAACGGCTTAATCGCAGTCTATTTCAGACCTCCCTGGTCCTCTATCTACGCTCTTTGTAACCATCGCCATATTCGTATTTATGAAGTTCTTCCGCCTGGTATACCAAACCGAGCTGCGTGACATTTTCCAATGTATCATGTACGCTAATGTACTAACGCAGTTTTATGGGCTTGAGGCCGGCACGAAGAGGCCAGGCGCAAGCCAAACAAATGGTTGCAGCCCATTTTTCTTTTGGCCTAGTGGGTCAGCCTGAGGAGGCCAGGCCCAATTAGCATTGAGCGAGCTCTGTTGGTTGCGATGGAGGGAGGAGAACATTTTCGATCGGAGTCTTGTTCCTCCTCCGATATTGCTGGACTCCGGGAGTCCTAAGGCAATTCCAACTGGGGGACTTTCTCTATTTAAAGCTCCTTCCTCCTCCTTCGATTTCTACCACTGGAATTGTCGAGAATCGCCGCTAATTCTAAGTTTTCTTCTCTTAGTCTCCTCCTTATTTTCTCGTCGGAAATCTTACTAAAAGTTTTGCCAACTCTCCTTCTTCTCCTCTCTTTTTTTTTTTTTTGGGTATTTTAACTTTTTTTTTTTTCTGAATAGTAAGAGCTTCCGGAATAGATGGTACTAATTCTTGTGGATTTTACCGTAAAGGGCGTACACTCTCGTTATTGCATGAATTTCACCAAAACTAATCGTGGCACGCCTGCATGCGACCTGCGTTGCGTTCTGTGAGGCAGGAAAAGGGCCATGTGGGATGGTCAAAGAGTTAGCGTCCCGTCCAGGGGTCGGAGGTACTTCCTGCAGTGCCCGACCCACATCCACACAACTGGCGGCCCCGCCACCAACGACCAACCCGAGCCTCCAAACAAGTGGATATCGTTGCCGAAACCTCCACCCATCGCAGACCGATCAAACTCCCACCAAACATATACGAACCCAAGAAAGATGAAAAAAATAATCCACCCTGAAATCCTCCATAGATTTGGCCGCCGGGAGAAGCTAGCTATCAGGAAGAGTGAGTTGCTTCGATCAGCAGCGACAACAGCTGCTGTCGTATAAAATTTACGCTACCGTAAATGGTGATAGAGGGAGATGAGAGGAGAAGGATCTTATCATGAGATGAAACGAAGCTGGTGGTTTAGGACCTCTTCCTCCTCCCTCGTCATCACATGCTTCGATCGTTGAATTGTTGCTACTTGCCACCTTGTGGCGATGATGGCTGCTGCTGCTTCCTCCTCCTCCTCCTCTTCTTTCCTCCTCCTCTTCCTTCATCTGCCTCGAATCATCCACCACAACCACCACCACCACCACGACCGCCCTCCTTTCCTCTCCCTCCCTGCTTTAAACGCTGTTTGCTCCTCTCGGTTTCCGTCCTTCCAATGCAGCAAAAGAAGAAGAAAGACAGCAATCCCCTTCCCCATAGTTGTCGTCCCGGGTCTGTCGTTGTCGAGGTCGAGGTCGTTGGCGGAAGGGAGGGGGGGTGATGGAGAGGCTATGGTCCAAGAGGAATTTGTCAATGAACCCAAGCAGACGGGGTTTCACTCCGATGGCATCGAGAATGCTGCAAGTGAATCAGCCACTCTCAGTTCTCATGCCCGATCTTTGCAGCAGAGGACTGCAGTCTCTTCGGATACAATTTCTCTTGGCATCAGAGAACCTGTTTATGAGGTGATCCACTCAAGCTGACAACTTGGTCCATTCTTTTTCCTTTTCCCGTATTTCTGGCCTAAAGGACTTCTATGCTTCCAGATTTCATTTTTAAGTTATGGATCCTGTGTACTGAGTTCATTCTTGGTAGGCATACAAGAAATTCGATTGATCTTGGTCGTGAATACTGGACAGAGTATCCCATAAAGTACCATATGCAATTTTCAATTAGTGCTTTTGTTGTGATTTTCACTTATGAGCTTAAAAGTTCTACTCCTTTAGTGAACAATAACATCTGACAAAATATAAGAACGTCTTATAGAGTAAACTCAAATTCTCGATCACTTGGATGATACATATGTTTTGATTAAACAAAATTATGATTCTTTGTTAAACTGTAAATTATCATGCCTTTATGGATTTTGACAGAAAAATCTTTTTAGTCCCCGCAGCTTCCAAGTCATGGGATAAGAAAGCACATTGTCTTTTTCTTCATGTGTCTAATATTTTCTGAATATGAAAATCAACGATGAATTGTGTTTCAAAGTTCTGGTCTATAGAGTCTGGATGTTGTAAAACACTTATAGAGATGATCCAGATTGTTTTTAATGAAACTAACCAATTTTGAACCATTTTCTAATTAAATTTGGAATTTTTAGGCTCATGCAAGTGGTGTCGCTATCTATTGTAGCTTGCCATTTCTGTCCATTTTAACTTATGTCTTCTACTCTTACCCTTCAACAATGATTCAAGCACTTCTAAACATGGACCTCTAATAGGCCTTATAAACATTGCTCATTGTACTATATCATATGCTTTCTCCAAGTTGGGAATGAATATGTGTAGATTCTTTATGCTAGCTTAATAGATGAGATTGTTGTGGTAATTTCGTTTAATCTTTATCCCATCTCACTTGGTCATAACATTGTATGTAGCTCATAAGTTGGTTGCACAATAGGTGATGCAATTTTGTAAGCTGCTTTTAGTCCTAACCTGTATATATAAAGTTAAGTTTTTATTAAAATGAGATTGATATGTTTCAGGTGGTAGAAGTAACATTGGATGGAAAAATGTCTACAAAAAAGATTAACAGGCGCCAATTGCTGAAGTCAAGTGGTATGTACCAAGTGAATTCCAGGACTTTCTTAAGTAACATTTTTTTTTTTTTGCTGAACATGGCACATGCTTTCTTTATGGTGTCATCTGTTAACAAGTCATCACTATATAAAGAGCAATCCAACAGCATTCCCTGCTAATCTGCAATTTTTTTCTACTTTTGGCCATACTTCGCTTCTTCTTGGGATCTTAAGAATGATGTTTTTTTATGAAAAGTTTTTAAAAAATAGTTTTGCCAGTCATTTGCTGATTCAACTTTATTATCTCAACCTGTAAGCAATAACTCGCATGATATTTTTACTTTATCGCATGTCTTATGAGAATCTATACGCTAATACGGTCTTTTACAATAATTATAGATTATCTTGGATGACCTGTTACTGTGAAGTGTTGGCTTTCACTTGTTTGTAGGACTAGGCAACCAACTGGGACAACTGTAACTAGGTATACCATTTTCATGCTCGACAATTTCTCTAGTCTGTCACCAATCCAGCGAAAACTTCAAGTCCACACATCACAATAGCAGATGTGAAGATGTTACTGATCTAAATAACCTGCATCTGAAGTTTATCCTTTTTGCATTTTTATCATGATTTTTTTTTTTTTTGGCTATGTCTTCGATATTAGGTCTTCGCCCAAGAGATATTAGAAGTGTTGACCCATCATTATGGTTGACAAATTCGGTGCCTTCTTTGCTGGTAAGTGAAAAAAATTCCTAATTCCCTTAGCCTCTCATTTTAATTTGTCATTCTACTTTATTATTGCAAGGTATATAGATTTTATAGTTAATCAATTTCATGCAAACCACATTCTAATGGCAGAAGAATACTCACCATATCATCCGCATATATCTTATTATATGTAAAATATGCCACTCTACAATTTTAATGATCGATGTGTAAAGAGCTAACAGAATTTCATTCTAGACTTGCTTTTGATATTATAAGTTGCATGTTTTTCCATATCTTGATTCTTTGGAATTGAAAGTATGGTTTGAATATGTCAATCGACGAGTCTTTTTGTTATAGTTTCCCATAGCCTAGAAATATATCTTATTAATTTTATTTTGATTTTCAATTCGAGTTCTAAAGTTAAGTAAAACGAGATAGTCTTTAACCTCATGGAACTGATAGCTTGTGGAACTTTAAAATAGAAAACCTTGCACTTTCAACTACCATAAAGAAATATCGAGATCTTAAAATAATTTAATCAGATGTATGTGATGCTTTATGGCATTAACTTGTAGAAGAGAATGTTTCTTGCCTACGCATTTTTTTAATATGCTTCATGTCTATGCTTCACATGAGCTCCCAGAAGACACAGTGTAGTCAGATGATATTAATTTGCTAGTTATGTACATGAATTTTTGTACTTCACTTACCTTTGATTTAATTGCAAACTATTTCATTGTGGATTTCCAGCTTGAAAATATTTATTTTTTTTCTGAAGACATTATTATTATCAAGAATATTATGCAATTCTGCCCTTTTTGTCTTTTCTTGCCACAACTCCAAAATGGCAACATCTTGCTTAGATAGTTTTTCTGTGGTTGGTGTGGGATGTAGTATTTTTATAATTGTATTTATTAGCATTAAAACACATAAATACTACTGACAGTTGTTTTATGCATTTGATCCTTCTAAAAATAATATAAATTCTAATTGAATTATTCTGATTTATCATTGAATTTCATGTATTATATTTACAATATTTGTTATAAACATTGTATGATAGGTACGTGAGCAGGCTCTGTTGTTAAACCTTGGTTCCTTAAGAGCAATTGCCATGCATGAACAAGTTCTTGTATTTGATTATAATCGGTGCGTTTCCAGATAGGCAATGTGAATTAATGCTTGCTTTGTTGGCTTATAACATTGATAAACTTACTCTTAATTAATGACCAATTATCTTGACTTATGTAGCAAAGGAGGTAAAGCCTTTCTGAAAGCATTGTTGCCTCGCTTAAATCCTAAAAACATCAATGGAGGACCTGCCATGCCTTTCGAACTTGAGGTATGATATGATTTCTGTGTCATCCCTTTTTATCCATGTGTAAGCAGCATTGGTTTGAATTTTTCAGAATATCTTTCTGTAATCTTTGTTGAATATGTTACCGAACTCTAAAAGCTTACTAGTGTATCAATGTCTCAATTCAGTCTGTCAACTTTAATAATGGTCTTTATATGTCTCATAACTTTGCGTTGAGTAAAATGAATCAGTGGCAGATTTTTTTTGGAAAATCATCTGGGGATACTGATAGAAAGGATCAGCGACAAACTCAACCTTTAGCTTCATAGGCACAATCTTAACGCGGATATCCTTTTTCATGGTTCTCATTTTTGTGTTTTTGTACCTTTATATCCTTCTCGCTTCCACTTGTATCACTTTCATTCATATAAAATTCTCCTGTTGTGTTAATGAAAACCTGAGAAGGTTTAGCTTCTAGTTCATGTTTTTCTCTCTTTGATACTCAAACCTACCATGGACTACCTCTGCTGTCAAAGTAGGCTGCTACACATCCATTGTCATATTATTTTATATTTTGTTCTTCCAATCATTTGGCTTACTTTTAAAACACCTTGTTTTTTTATAGCTACCAGGTTCATCACACCTTAACATATTGAGAGGGTTCACTTGGAAGCCTGGTCTGTAGATCCCAAGTGATTTCATCAGTTTAAATCATATTGGGAATGACTTCATGCCCAGGTGGTGCTTTGTTATTCCAAGTATGTCAGCCTGCTAATTGGACATCTTGAACTAAATTAATGTGCATTAAGACATCAAAAGTTTTATAGATAGGTCTATGAAACAAAGCTTATGAAGCTGTTGCCTTCGTTTAAAAATGTTAACGGATTCCCCAAGAGAATTTACTCAGTGGTATTTCTTTTTAGAAAATCTGCATATTTAATTATATGAAACATTTTAAAACAGCTTAACATCTTTTTCAAGTGATTCATGAAATGTCAAGCAATACAGAATAAGATGAAAATTGACGTTATTGTCCATAATGTATAGATACTCTATCTTGTCTATGTCTGAAGTCGAGCAAACTTTAATCGGAATGCGATGAATCAGGCTGCCAATTCTACTGGAACAAGCTCTATATCAATAATCTGGACCTCTATGCCAAACAGACCACTATATATGACCTGTTCTTTCTACCTCTCTAACTTCAACCTAAGGTTAAACCTTGCTTTTGGATTGATTGATTGCCGAATTTTCTTCAACCAAAAGATTATTTTTCATACTTCTCAGGATATTTCTTTTATATAGAGTATGATATCAGATGTTTCTAAAATTTGGTGTCATATCAATTTTTTATGAATCTCAAATATTATCTAATGCTTAAGGACTTAAGAAGAAATGTCTTCGTCTACTGAAATACTTTCATGCGCTTTTGTATAGGTTGTTGAAGCTGCATTGCTTTCTCGAATACAATGTTTGGAGCAAAAGTTAATGGACATAGAACCTCGTGTGAGTATGGGAGCATAGTGAGTATATTTTGTTCTTTATATGACGAAATATTGTTTTCAGGCAGAATATAGAAGTATAAGATTTATGCAAATGCGGTTTACATCTGGTTTTCTACTATATGGATTATGGAATTTGTAATTCTGTGATTAATTGCATTTTATTCTTGAGTGAGGATTCTAGCTTCTGCACACATACAACTATCCTTGTATTGCATAAGGACTATACATAATATATGCTTCGCAACCTTGGAAACTGGTATACTTATCCCTATGACTACCAGACCAAATTGTGTTGTTTGCATTATGTTGGCTATTGTTCAGGGTAGTGATCAGCATGCATCTTTTGTTAAGCCTTAGCAACAGCTTAGGAGAATTACAGGCAGCGATGTGCATTGAATGTTGGTCCCCTGTTTCTGTAACTAGGTGTGTTACAGTGTGTAAATATTATAAATTAACTTCCACCTTCCATGTTTTAGGTGGTTGCATTACTTGAAGTTCTGCCCAATCGGTTGACAGCCGATGTGTTGGAGGAGCTTCGTCTTGCTAAACAGACCTTGGTACGGCACTGTACTCATGTATATTTTCTTACATTTCTGAGTTATTTTTTCATCTATTAGTGTAACATGTTCTGCCTTTTTGGACGGAAGGTTGAATTGGGATCACGAGCAGGGGCTCTCAAACAGATGCTGCTTGATCTTCTGGAAGATCCACATGAAATTCGCCGCATATGTATAATGGGACGAAACTGTGTAGTGCGGAGAGGGAGCAATGATTTGGAATGCTCCCTTCCCTTGGAAAAGAAAATTGCTGAAGGTAACATCCTAGTCTATTTTATCTTTCTCTTTCACCTTAAATCCTTTTAGATACTCCATGTGTGTCACTCTTCAGTAGGAAATACATATCCATTGCTGAATGATTCTAAATCATCAACTGAAATTATTTAAATTTCAACATTATACATTCTCAATTGACAGATTGTGGCAAGCATTGATATGTTTTTATCGCCATACTTTCTGCAAACAAAGATGAAGCTGGTTACATTTTATGGCACATCTTTATTTCAAACAGAAACCTCTTCTATAAGTATCAATGAGCTTAACAAGAATTATACGAAAATATTTAACATGGTTTTACTTGCTAGCATACTTTCCCAGATATGCTAGAGTTGTAAAACTTCGTTTCTTAAGTTACGACAATCTTCTGAGCATGTAAGTTGCGCATAAGTATACATGTCTAAAGAACTAGTGTGAGGACCCATGCAGAAGTGTATTAGTCCTATATCAGCTATATATTAGGTAGATCTTGTGTACTTATAAAGGGCCAAAAAATCCAAATAATATTTTTCAACTTATCTTTTTGGTTGAGGTCTTGGGTCATTACAAATGATATTAGAGCAGATCCGGCTAATTGTCCATATGGACTAGGATACACTGTATCACGCGCCCATTAAAGCTGATCACGGCTGATCGTAGTGTTTGTGATTGGATTGATGGTACTTGTGAAAGAATTTGGACATTTATCCTGGCGAGGATGTTGGGACTTAAATGTGGGGAGTATGTGAGGACCATCTAGGTGTGTGTTTAGTCCTACATCGACTATGCACTGGGTAAATCTTGCGTATTTATATAGGGCCAAGAAATCCAAATAATATCTTCTAGCAAGCTTTTTTGGATGAGGTCTTGAATTGTTACAACTGATCAAGTAACTAGCCATATTTTTGCAGTACTTCTTTTATTTGCTACTTGAGAATATCTTTATACATTTCAGTATATGATTGAGACTCTTTCTTGATACAAATTTTACTTAAACAGATGATGCTCAATATACCCTAGCAGTTTAGCTGATTGATGTCTACATGGTTTTGCAATTGAAATGTTTCTTTACAGAAGAAGAGGAAGAGATTGAAATGCTCTTGGAGAATTACCTTGAAAGGTATCATACTGATATCAAGTAAACCGACAATTTTGGACTTTATTTATATGTGAACATGCAATCTCTCTCTTTCTCTCTCTCTTCCTGACGTGCATATTCTTCCCCATGTTCATTTTCTTGACACATAGTTTCAACAATATATCAAGTCAAGATATTGGTTGCTTATATAACCATTTATTTGTCTTGTGTTTGATGTTAATATAAGAGTTCATACTATTTCAAATCATCTTTTTAACTATTGTGCTTTGCACTTTGCAGTTGTTGTCGATAGGCATCAAAACTAACACTGAAGGAGAAAGCCCTTACCCTGGTCATCACTATAACAAGTGTAAATATAAAGAATCCATGCATCCAAGTCTAAACTCCTATTCATCAATTTGCTCTGCAGCCACAAATAAAGCTATAAAAACCAGATTAAGCTCTTGTCCTGTTCATGCCACCTTTGAGGGGCCCAAATGCTCAAGAATTAAGTTTTGTCATTTTGCATCTGATATACACTTATTATAAAATGTTATTATTTTATTTTTAACCCCTACTCTTTTTTTCCCCTCACGACATGTTACTGATACCAATCCTAAGCTTAGACAAAAACTTTATGAAAGAGTCGACACTTTATAGTGAATCTGGCTTGTATTGATCATGAGAATTGCCATCAATTAGAATGTCTTAATTCATAAAACCAACCAAAAATAACCGGAAGAGGGACATTTTTTACATGATCTGAATCCAGGTGTGGTTACAGATTCAATCATTTAGCAATATCAGTTCATTGTACCTTATTAATTTGTTTAACTTTTCTCAGATGCGAATCTTGCCATGGGCATGCAGAAAGGTTACTTGACTCTGCAAAGGAAATGGAAGACTCGATTGCTGTAAATTTAAGGTCTTTATTATTCTTCTCATTAAGTTGTTCACTAGTGAAGTTGAAATATTTATGTTTTGAGTGCTTCGGGTTTTTTTTTTTTTTTTGCTTAGTATTATTTTTACATTCCTTGCTGTATTTCAGTTAATCGTCTTGTTATTTTGCTATCCCAAATAGAAGTATTTCTCCATGAGTTGACCTGATTCGAAGATCAGAAAGACAACTTTACCTGATTCAAGTATAGAATGCTTGATGCTATTATAAAATAGCACCTTTGATGTCACTTCACCTGAAGTTCCACGTAAAGGTCAATTTAATGAAGCAAACAGAATTGCAATGTAAATGGGTATATGATATACCAACAAGACTCTGATTATTCAAGATAGACCAACTACTTATATGTGAACACTTAGCACAAATATGGTGTTTGAAATTAAAGTCATGACCTGAACAATCCCAACTATCCAGGCATTACGTAGCTTGCGAACTCTTCATAGACTGAAGTGAAGACTGAAGCCAAAAGTTCAGTTTGATCATTCTCAGTTATCAATCAGTGTCCATTTTGTCAATCACCCTCGACTTTTTTTTTAAAAAAAAAACTTTATAAGCCTTTAAAGCCCCTTCAATAATCCAGAATAACTACCAGAGGATCATGATACAAAGTTTTAGAAGTATGCTGCTGTATAGCATGATTTTTTTTATTGCTTATAGTGAGCCTAGCTCTCTTTTGTTTTTTGACTATTATAGCTGCAAAAGATTAATGGTCAATGAGCATTAGATTTTCAAGACTGCGTGTCTATATTGAGTTGTATTTTTTATTTTCTTGTAAAGCATGCATGATTGCTATGTCATCTCTTTTTATGAACCCTTCTTATGGAGGTCATGCATTCAGTTTGCTTATAAAAACTTTATACTTGCTCCTATTCAGCTCCCGGCGGCTTGAGGTTAGTCGAGTGGAGCTACTTCTCCAGGTTGGGACATTTTGTGTTGCTGTTGGTGCTTTAGTAGCAGGTATAGTTATTCTAACAGATTTCTGAGCTTGATTTCCATTGGTATGTCCATATGTTCTCGAGGGTCCTTTTAGAAAGTATTCTCTCACCAACATAGACTCTGGACATCTCTATTGCATTTGCAATTGTATCTTTGACAATTAGGACATGATTCAATAATCAAACTTTCCAGTGTTGGATCGTATTCTTTTGAAGTACGATACATTGCTCAATCTATTTGACTTTTGTTATATCTGCAACCAGAATCTTCATGATATGTCAAAAGAATGTCAGGTTATATTAACTATTAATGGAATCTTATCGCTCATGGTATGCTTTCTCATGATCCTCTCCTTGCATGCCTTGTGCTTTATATGCCATTGCTTGAAACCTTATGTAAGTGATCCACAGTATATGTTTGCACTTCCATAAAATAACTAGAATGGATTTCATGCTCACTGAAATAGAGTTTTTTTATTATTATTATTTTCTTTTCAGAGAATAACAGTGACATGCCATGTTTCTTTGTTTTGAACATGGGACCTCCCCCAGTGCTTGCACTGAGCAGAGCAGTGCCATGCAAACAGAGTCCAGTCCCATTGGCCAGTTCATTTGGAAGTTATATACATATTTTCTTTGTTAATAGAAAGAAGACTGATGAATAATTCTAAGCCTTATCGACCCTATGCCGTGTCTTTTGCAGGAATATTTGGGATGAACCTGAAATCATTCCTTGAGGAGCATGTGGTATAGTTCCAATTCTGTTTCCTTTTTGTTTCAAAATTTCAATATATTCTAACTTGCTTGGCTTGCTAAATTAATGCCTTTCAAAAATGGCGCAAATATCAAATGTTATACTGTTGCTGTCTTTCCTCTTGCTGATATTATTTTTTACTTGGAGCAGTATGCGTTTTGGCTGACAACAGCAGGAATAATAGTTGGCGCAGTTGCTGCATTTTTCATCATGTATTCTTATCTGAGGTCAAGAAGAATATTGTAGCCCTTCTGGCTGTTGCGTGTCAAAACCTATTTACGTGACAGCACAGCATCTTCTTTGGTTAGCTCGCCAGCTTTCTGCAAATAAGAAATACGGTTTTAATGCCAGTAGGTGACTAGCCTATGAATTACATTAGAACATATATGCATGTCCATCAAAATGAAACTTCTGTGGGAGGCATTTCCAACATTCTTTGCTCTCATTTTCAGTGCTTATGACTCGTTTTAGCAGTACTTAGTGGAACTTCATTTGAACTTTTTTTAACCTTTTATTATTATTCGATCTCTATTTAAAATTGCTCAAAGATAGGTTGTGTCGGATGCCGTCTACCTGCAACTGATGCAGGAAAAAGGTCGAGGCAGATCAATTCTGTCAACCTGAAAGCTGCTCATGTTTGATAACTACTCAAAATGTAGAGGGCAAGAAGTTTCTGTTTATGTGCTAGAGATGGTAATAAGTTATCACTAGAATCAGCAGTTCCACGAAATTGATAATTAGAAAGTTTTGCTTCTAGTCCCCAGGGCTTCGGGAATTTTCATATTAACCCTTTGGTTCCCTACGTGCACCTCGTGGCCCCTGTTAGGATTAATGCGACGCGATCCAGCAGGATGGGTCAGAAAAGCGCCGGAAGTTGACGACGGCGCGGAGAGGGAGAGAGTTCCTGGTGGTTGCGAGGCTCAATTCTTGCAGGAAGAAGAAAAAAAAGTTGGACAATTTAAATAACATGAAACCAATACATGATCTTTCGAATTGGCACCACACACTTAAATGGATCTTGCATCTAGCCTCTTCACTCTACCTAGTTGGTACTACTTACAAGTATGACTCTATCTATTGTCTCTCTCTAATTGTGCATCATACCAAAGAGAGATGTGAATATAAAGGTTATATAGCTGATGAAAAATGTCGAAATTGCATGGGGACAATTTTCTATGGAACCCTTATTTCAAAGAAATAAAAAGATCTATACATGTCCCAAATGATATTGATAGCGCATAAAACTCAACATTATATTATGGAAATACAAAATGTGGGTTTATGTACTACTATTTAAAGTAAAAAAGAAATGAAAAAAAATGAAAAATTTACTATTATGATTAAAATTCTCTACTATTTTTAGTTGTAACAATTCATATATGCAATTTGGCAACCTTCTCCATCCTATCTGACTCTTTTTTTTGCATCAGTTTTAACCTTTAAGAAGATGGAATTCTTTTTCATATCTTCTTCTTATGAGAAAACTAATACACTTCTCTTTTGAGCACTTTTAGAAAATTAGTTCATGCCAAATACAACATACAGTGCGGCTCAGCATTTTTCACCATCGCGACCTCAGCTAAATCCATGAAAAAATTACTTAATACATGGCTTCATGTTTAGATGCCACAAATTAGTCATTCTAATACTTCCTTTTTTTGATTTTAAAGACACTGCAATACCTGATTGTAGGAAAAAAAGGTATTTAATACAATTGCAAAAATCTGGGTAACAACACTCGATCACAAAATTAATCAAAATTCAATATACCCGTTAGCATAATTTTGCTCGAGTTGGGCAGTCAACAAGCCCATAATAACACTCATCGTGATAGTTGTTCCATGATGCAATGCCAAAACTTTGGTGACATGAGCCTAGATTTTATTAGTTTCGTTCCTTATGATGATCGGTGAGCTATCTTCTTTTTTTCTTTGATTTTCTTGTGTGCTATCTTTCAGAGAAATCCAATATCCTCAAAGAGAGCAAGGAGAGAGATGGCCCATGCATAGTTTATTTGTTGCCCTGGATAAATTATGATGGATCAGCCATCCACGTATACTCGGCAACCATATTGCCGACTTTATTCGCGCTCACTCACACTGCCGACTTCAAATTGGTGATATTCGAACCACTGCCGACTTCATATGGGGATTGGTGATATTCGGTGCGCTCGCTCCCCCAGCGTGTCCCAGGTCCCGGTCCAAACCCTCCTGTTCGGGAGGGAGATGATGGCGATAACGAGCTCCCGCCCTATTCTCTTCTCCGGCCACTCCGCCGACCAACGCACCGCCGTAATCGGCGGCGCTGGCGGTGGAGCATCACGAGGAGGAAGAGACGGTGGTGCCGGGGTGCTGCCCTTGCCCCTGCGGTGGCCGAAGAAGATAACGAGTGGTTCCAATCCCTTGGTGAAGCACTGCGTGAAGCTCCGCCTTAGCTCCTCCTATCGCCACTCCTACGGCTTGGTCCTCGTCGTCGGCCTCACCCCCATCCTGTACGTATGCCATCATGCCCTATTTATCCTCTCCTCATAATTTCCCTTTCGGATTTCCCAATCTTTCCTCTGGCTTCTAATTGTGGAATTGCAAAGAGAATTAATTTTTATATAATCATGCAGGGAGATATGCAGCTTTCAAAAATTGAAGGATGATGAATCCTCTGTCCTGGATTGTTTGCTTTTACTGGATGGTGCTGAGATTCCGCAAGAAATCTTTGACCCCTCTACTTCGGTCGTGCATGTCAGCCCAATCGTGATGAAAAAATTGTCTGGTATGCAGTCAATCGATTCTGTTGAAGCAATTGCCCTGATGAAGATCCCTGCAAGATTTCATGAACTGAATGGAGATCAAGAAGAAATGATTTACCAAAATTGGTTTCCTTCGCCTAACCGGATATTAGTCCTTGATGGGATCCAGGTACTAATCCAATGTGATGTTTGCCTCGATGGTTTCTGTTTATGCCATTTCGCGTTTCTCATGTAGAAGTGGCTTAGTTTGCATCATGATGCAGTTGCCTGTGTTAGATGAGAATCTACTATTGAAACATTAGGCCGGGAGTTTAGGGTAAAAAGATAACAGCAGAGTAATGGTCAGAAATTCTCTGAGCATTCATGCAATGAAAGCACTGAAGTAATGAATAAAAGAGCTTTTCAAGTATCATTCACAATGCTCATTAGTGTAATTATATCAAGGCTTTCATGGGTCCTCATATGCCCAAATAAATCAAGTGTACCGTGCATGAAACATTAGAATTAATTTATGAATGCATTAGATATGAGATATTAGATAAGAAATACTAGACCAATCCACAGCTTCATGGATCCAATCAGTTAACAGCTGGCAAATTAATGGGAAAGTAATCATAAAAGTCTCAGTGCTAGCTAACTAGCCACCTATTTTCTTCTTTCCTTGCGTCATTATGCAAGGCTTTAATGTTATCTAATTTAACTTCATCAACTTGTTTCTCCATTCTCTATGTGCAGCTTGTCTATAGCACATTAGCACCTTCTTCTGCTTGGCATTGCCTTAACATTGTTCATGTTTTGATATGAGTCCGGCATTGTGAATAAGCAAACTCCTCATATAATAAAAAAATGTTCATAATGAAAAACATTTAAGAGGAAAAGGAAGTGTAATGTGTGAAATGTTGTAGTCTTAAAGGTTGATATCTTGGTCATTCTTGGTCACTCACCAGTGTCAAAATGGAAGGCTGGAGAAATCTAAAAGATACCACCACTGATTCTTGTTTTGTTTGTTTGTTTATTTTTTAAAGGTAAGGGCCCTGGGTTAAAGGAGAAGAAAAACAGAGCACCCCCTTTTTTTTTTTTTTTTTGCTTTGTATCATTTCATAGAGAGCATGAAATGAGTGAAAGTGAAGGCCTAGACAAGAGGGTCTTGGCAGAGTCACAAAGACCACCAGAAGAAGGCAAAGGAGTCTAAAAAGGACAGCTTCTGGTCCGTACATCCAACTGCCACCCCTCTCCCCCTCTCCCAAACCCCCAAGGAAAAAAAGAATGGAAGAAAAAAAAGGGAGAATAGAAACATGGTAAAAACTTGGTAACTCAGGAATGTAGCAACTGACTTTTTTTTAATTGAGAGGTAGAATTGTTTTCATAAATCCTGAATCTGGGGACTTTTCTCACCTTCAACATAAGAGATAAAACCAAGCAAGAGTGATATAATCATGCCTTAAGCCAAGCCTGTCAAGGGGATGAAGAGCTTTTTTCCTTTAAGGAACCTTTCTGTTATGTCAAGGAGGGAGTGTAAAACTGAGGAAGGGAACCAGTGGAATAGGAATAAGATATGGTGGCAAAAGGCATGGGGAGGAAAGGTTCTATGCCCTAGCTTACCAATCAAGAGTAGAGATCAGTTGAATCAAACCTGTCATTTAGTACTTAACCTTTATATATTGCACTTTAAAATTTCCTTCCTTTGAGGCAATTATATCATGATACAAATTAAATAATTGTCTTCTCATTTGTGCTCTATGAGAAATGAAACTCCATACAGTCAAAATCTTAATAGATACCTTTGCAAAACTATTGTTGAAAGAACTTGTGCTTTGAGCAAATCAATGATGTAGTAATATGTTTCACTTAATCTTATTCTTGAAAGAAATATTGTATAGTTATTTACCTTTCTGATGTTATTAATTGTTGTAAAGGCAAGCTAGCATTCAGAGATAATGGCCTCTTGACCCGATTGATGATGCGCTTTTTTTTTTACAAGTAAAAAAAATCTTTAAGCAGATATCTGGTGAACTTATTAACAATTAGTATTGGCTTTTGCTGGTGTTTAAAATTTTGTCTTTTGGGGCTTTGGAAGTCTTGAAAAATCAATATGTTCAGTTAATCTTTTTCTCTTTTAATATCATCAAAAGATCTGATAATGAATTCGACCGGTTGTTATGGAATTATTATCCCCAGCATACATTGGTTATAAGATTTATTTTCTTACTGAAATAGATATCTTGAGGCTCTAAATTTATTACAAGTTCCATCCAGCCTCTTAGGGTGAACGCTTCTCTCTCTCTCTCTCTCACACACACACACACACACACACATGCACGTTTTTTTATCCCTTGCCTCTTTTTTCCTTCTTTCATTTGATTATGTGTTTGCTAAGACATATGAACTTTTTTTGTCATTTTATTTACATTTGTAATGTATATAGCATGGTCTTGAACTTTTCTTTTCAAGGTTCAAGGGAAATTGAACTCCAACATCAATATAATCGCACATACCTTTATGTGGTCAGGTAATATATTGCTGACTATAACTAGCAACGAAAAAGAAAGCTTGTGTTTTATAGGATTTAATTTTATTATGGTTTTTATTTTCCTTTGCATTCAGTCAATTTAATGATGGTCATAGTCAAGATTGGTACCGGGTACTGGTAAGGTACAACATGGTATAGCATGCCTCCGTACTGATACATTATGAAGGTGTTAAGTCGGAACAGTTCCAATACCATGTATTGGTATGGTACCATATACTTGTTCCCTACTGGTACAGAATGGGATGTACAAAGCGACACGGTCTAGTACATAAAACCTTGGTACTTACAGTAGATAAATTTCATTCTATATGCTCCATGCAACATCCTCAAGTTTTAATTTGGTATCTTTCATTCTTCCTTTGGTTGAAGAGAAATCAAGCATTTATTTCAACCTTGTGGTGCCTGTAATTGAGAATATCTATTTATATCAATCATATCTCGTGCTAATTCACTAAAATTTTGTATTGCAGGACCCTGGTAATCTTGGCACACTGATAAGATCAGCTGTGGCTTTCAAATGGGTACGAATTTCAGCTCCAACTGCTTTCTTGTAATGATAAATGTTGTCCACCCCTCCCCCCCCTCAAACAAAAAAAAAGAAGAACCATTTGTTATGATTAACGAAGATCCTTTGGTTTACCAACCTTTCTTGCATGTTTTTTTCTTTTTTGAATTTTTTGGGAAATTCTTTGGGCATAGAGACCTATTGCAGTCTAAACCAAAAATCTTGACAGAAACTTCTTTGAAAATTTAGATGCTTCATAACTCCTTTTGACTTCTCAGTGACTTCATAAACTGGCCATTACAAAAGAATGCTGTCATATATTATTAGGAGTGTCTCTACTTGTCGAAAAAGACAAAGGGACCAAATTAAGAATCTTATCATGAATTGCAGTGTCTTCTCCAAGAAAGTCACTGCAGTTCATTGAAATCATCCAGAGTAGGTTTACTGATTTAGTCTATTATTCTTCAAAAGCATGTCTCATCGAAGTATTTCTATTGTGGATCTTTGACTTATCACGTACTGTGAGACAATTCCATTCCTTGCAACAACTGATTTACCCCAACCATCAACAGGATGGTGTCTTTCTGCTTCCTGGTTGCTGTGATCCTTTCAATGAGAAAGCCCTACGAGCAGCCCGAGGAGCTTCCTTTCAGGTCCCTGTTGTTTCTGGTAATTGGTCTCATCTTAAGGTTTTGAAAACCAAATTTAAAATGAAGATGTTAGCTGGCCATCCTGCGAATGTTAGTGATGGATCATTTCAAACTTCCTCGCTATCTCGAGAACTTGCATATGCATTGGCAGATATGCCTCTTTGCTTGGTGTTAGGCAGTGAGGGGCATGGCCTTTCTGAGCAAACTGCGCAAGCCTGTGAGCTAGTAAGCATTCCTATGGAAGGTACCTTTGAGTCTCTTAATGTTTCAGTTGCAGGAGGGATCTTTTTGTTCATGCTACAGCCTGAACACCTAAAATTGCTATAATATTGGACAAATATCTGGCTTCTCTGTGTTTATTGTTTTATAAAGTTCAAAGCGTTCTAAGATTACGTTATTAAAGAAGTTCTATATAATAAAAACAAACCCTGTCCAACTACAGGTTCGTGAGAATTTTTTATTAAAAAAACGTGCTGAGCTGTGAGAATTCACAGATTTTCTTTATGGTTGAACTTATCCTGAGTTCCAACAGCTTAATAGGGGAAAAAAAACTGCATGATCTCAAATCATGTTATCGGTTCTTGAGAGCTTTGGTTCGATTATCAATTGGAAAACAACCCATGATAAAAAAATAAATTAAAAAAAAAGAAGCAATCAACTTCAAAATCAATTCGTGATGGCAAACTGTTTCAAAAAAATCATAATTTACTAACATGTTCATGAACCGACTGTTTTGATGAATATGTTAAAACGAGCACAGCTGAAAAAGGTAAATAGCACATCTGAGGTCTATCCCACTCAGTTAAAACGAGCGTCCGCCTCTTTTATTTTTTCTCGCCTCTAATACTAAAGATATAAACATGCTTACTGAAACACCTTAATTCTCAAATTTAGTTCTGAGGTTGATTGAGAACAAAAATCATATGGGGTGGGCATTATAGAACATTTTATGGGGCGGTATTTTTTTTTTTTTGGCCACATTTTCTGTAGCGACTATCTTTAAAAAAAAATCTAAAAATCAAATAAGAATAAGGCTTCTACTACTAATGGAGCTTATTAATCTCATAACTTAAAAAAAAAAATATTAAGATGATCAATCATTTGGTATATATTATCTAATCAAGTAGTGTGTACAGATAAAAATCATGTTCTAAAAACTGTATATCAATTTGTCTAAAAATATATTAGATCCTATATCTAGATTTCTTTTTTAAACATGCACCTAAGAAAATATGGCAAAGTAGAAAATTTATCTCATAATTTTTTTTCTATTTTTGTTGGTTGATTGGCCTTCTGAAATCTAGAAGTTATGTCGGATTCACAGCAACTTAATTCCCATCGATCCTCGTTTTTGTTGAGAGAATGAGAGATTAATAAAGGGACTCCTAGACAAAGAATTAAATAGAATCCAAAATTGCTTGAGATCAAGATTCACCGTAGCAACAAATACTGTACGATACGCCGATATTGTAATATAATAATACCAATATAGAACTTGACATCAAAAAGGCGAAAACCTCGGACTAACACGATCTTGGTTTGCTGCCAATAAATAAATAAATAAAGCTAAGGATTCGAACATCCCGGCAATAGTAGATGCTAGCACCAAATAAAACCGCTGCGAGAGTTGCTATAAGAGTAAGCTCAGTTCATTGTGCACAAACTTAAATAAAACCTGAAGAGAATGGGAAAAAATTGTCTCGCGAGAGCCAAACGGAACTGGGTGAAAAGGAGGCGACATTTTTTCCATTTCCTATGGCATTGCAAAATGTATCTCCCAGAGCTCCAAGAATATCCTAAGCCATTTCCAGAAAGGTGTCCCCACTCCCCAACTCCTGTCACGAAACGGTTTAAGCATCATTTCCCAAATTGGAAGTGAACATAACCCTGGATGGGAGCTTTCTGGCCATCGGACAATTGCTCTTTCTCAACATATTAACACAACCAGAAAGACGCTAAAATATACTAACAGGCAACCAAAGCTGATGAGTTTTGAAGGTTCAGAAAACATTAAAATCAAAGACAATGGGACTTCGGTCCTTTGAAGGATTAATTAAAGTCAATAACAATTTACTGTGACATAGTCCTTCGGTCCTTTGAAGGATTAATTAAAGTTGTTCCACAGTGCCCCAATGCAACCAAATTATTATTCAATATTCCAAAGGAGATCAGAAGACCCAAAGAACTCCGAACTTAAATTAGGCACTGAGTGTAGCACCAGAACTTCTGCGGCACTCGTTCAGCATGTCCAAATAAAACTGGCACTTGCTAATGTCGCTACCATAGTTGTTGATGCACTGCACACACAGAAAGACAAAAGGTTACAAAAAAGCCTTGGCTCAGGTTTACGAACACAATAACAAATCAATCCAGAGAAATCACGATGCAAAATATGCCTCTGAAATGTGAGACGTCATCCTTCCACAATACTAAAAAAGGTGAGAAATGATGCATAATAACACTAGTAGCAGACAGAGCACAAGGTGACAAAGGATTCTATTCAGAACTAGTCCAGGATAAGAATCAATGTCCTACCCTAATTCATTAGCACAGGATCGTTTATTTCCTTCACAAGGTGAGAAATGATATATAATAACAGTAGTAGTAGACAGAGCACAAGCTCTCAATAAGAACTCTTGGATTCGATCCAGCACCAGGTCCAGTTTAAGAAGTGAATTAACATCCTACTCTAATTCATTAGCACAGGGATAGTATATTTCCTTCCAATGGTCTATTTAGCAAGAAGTATGCAAAGGAGGAAAAATCAATCGAAGAACATACATCTTGGAAGGCCTTTGAATGAATGTTGCATGCATCAGTTCCAACAGCATTACTCATTGGGGCAGCGGCGGCGGCGGCGGGGCCTTCGGTGGCCACAGTTTCATGTTGAATAGTACGGGGACCCAAAACAGAATCAACAGCCCTGTGAGCAACACCGCTGCCCACACCGAAAGCCATGCCTGTAAAAGGGGCAGAGGGATTACAGGTGCACCAAAAGAACTGCAAGTTGAAACACAATGATAAGCTAAAGCTTACCTTGAGCAATAGTGGACCCAATTCCCCCAAGGACAGATCCACCTCCTCCCTGAACAGGAGCTGGAGGTGGAGCATGATGTGCTGTAGCAACAAAATTAATAAATTAGCGACTATCACCAGGAGTTAAGGCATGTCCCAAAATAAAAGAAAAGAATAAAGATCAGTTTGGATTAATAACATAGTCCAAAAATGTCGAGCAATTACCAGAGATCACAGGATAAATGACCAGAAATGAAAAAATAGTTCATTATCTGGCAACTACAATTTTCTCAGAAAATCAATAAAATGTCCAAAAGTTTAAAATAATGCAGAAATGGTCCATCCTCTGATTCCCTCAATACAAAATGTTCCATTTTACACTTAAATTTCTGTGAGCCTTTTGCCAGGCCCTTTATGAGTGCAGAAATAATGAATGGCCTCAGGTTGATATGAAAACTTAAAAGGCAAAATTGCAAAGACTTTGATCACCATAAAAACCGAGATTAAAACAATTAGATAGATAAGTTGCTTTACAAAAATGACAAAACAAAGTTGTATGACTGAAATTTCCCCATCCAAAACAACCCTGTTATAACCTGGTTATGCTAGAAGTTGACTGGTTATGCAAGCAAATGCAGGATGATATTGCAGTTCATAAAGTAACATCTTCATGGAAATAATTCATTGAGACAATGAACACGCCATACATGAAATATTCAAGAACAGTGTATATTAGGTGATTTACCTAGTCCTACTTAACAATTAAAAAAAATCAAATGATGAAATGTAAAATCTGCAGTTTAAGATGATACGAAGCTTTACATCAAGATATATAATAAAGATAACAGAAACTAATCATTAATCATTTGTGGAACATTTATGCCAATCATAAGAGGGGGAAAGCAAAGTCCTACCTGGTTGAGGTGGGTTCCTCATTGGAGCAGGACGAGGACGAGAGGCTGATCGTCCTGCAAGATCAATTTAACTCAATAGTAAGAATAGCAATGACTAATGGAACACTGAACAAACTGTTCAAACTCAGACAACACGGCATGTACATATATTCTCAAATGATAGGCCATATAACTTTAACATTTATAATATGAACTCCAAGTAGTTGGGGTAAGGCTTGCATGCAATGGCAATAGTAGTAAGAATAATAACATGTTGAGATTTTTTGTGCGGGAAAAAATGAAAGTCACAAATCAGAAACAGAGAGGATTAATTGAAGCTCAGGAATGTCAGCTTGTGATATCCATGCCTGCCAGAAACTCATAGACCAAACTTATGTGAAACAAAAAATAATTATCTAACAAAATCTCAAGAAGATTGATTATATTTTCTTGGTCAAACAATTGGTGTAAATTTTAGAAATAACAGAAGAATTGCATGAATGTATGTGCTCTGTTGTGCATGTGCAAGGAGGGATGCATGTGCCATGTTAGTGCTGTAGTTAGAAATTTGAAAAGTACTGAATATAGGCAAGCTAATGGATCTGGTATACATGATTAATTTGTCAAAAAAAGGTAAACAGTCTGGATGGTGTCCATGCTCCACAGAAAACCTCGACAAATAAACCACTATGTGTAGAAGCAACTAAACAAGATAAAAAAATAAAAAAATATTAAGAAAAACATTATCATGGCCAGCCAAACAACCATTCTCATGGGAAAAAGAAAACGTTGTCTTGATAGTTCCCTTAAAAACTCCGATAATGATCATTATTCTTTGTGTTGATGTTTTAGATCTTCAAATATATCCTCCATTATGAGAATAATTTGTTATCATCCTGGGGCCACACTTTATTCAACGCATGCCTTGTGCACCATTACACGAGCATCATGTGATTAATGGCTAAGCCAACTATTGTAGCCAATCCACAAACGAGAATCAGCTAATCCCGGACTTCAGGTTTTGAAATTTAAACCAAAGTCACATCTATATCATGCATTTCTATACGTAAGTGGAACATAAAGCTTATGCACTACATAAATCTAGACGCTTCCTACCTTTAGAAGCACCACAATAGGAAATCTAAACCAGCCATTTCTCCGTGCCAAACTGAGTGGAAATAAGAGCAACTATATTAATCACTCAACCGAGACAAAACCACATCAGTTTAGCTCATGACAAAGTGATCGATAATGGCATCTCCCCGCCTGAAAGCTCTCTTACTCCTTGTTCTTGTAAAACTTAATCATTCTTTTTATCAGCTCAGATAAATTATAAGTGATGAAAAGGTGGGAAGCCATGATCTCGTGCCATCACTTCCTAGTTCAACCACTGAACAATTGACCACCGCTTCTTTAGAGGCCTTCTAATATATAACAGACGCCCATAGACAATGTTCACTAATTGACCCAAAGAACAGAAAGAATCAATGAAAAACCAAAACTTATCTTTCAGAACTGAAAGAAATAGAAATGAATAACGGGATTAAAAAAAATCTTGGTCATTGATCTCAAACTAGTCAATATTATGCCGATTTATTAGAAAAGCAAACGATCTCCCGACACCTTTTATCTCAAGATCGAGATTTCGATTAAAAAATTATTTTTTGATACCGGGCATAAATCTATTAGATCCACACAGATGACCATCAAATCAGTATCAAAAGAGGAAGAAATTACAGCCGATCAACGGATTGAACTCAAAACTCGCAGTTCATTGCAAAATGAAATGAGCGCATAAAAGAACGATCAAAAAAGAGAGGCAGCGGCAATTAAAAAGATCGCAACTGAAAGAAAAGCAAACATAGAACAAGGATGGCAGATTAATCTATGCGAGGAAAGAAAAGTAGAAGGGTAGGAGGAATAGCTGATGGGCGTTGTACCTCCAGAACTTCGGCGAGGCATGATGGCAGATTGAAGCAGAGAGAGAGGCGAAGACGAAACCCTAGACGGCTGCAGCGACGAATTGGAAGTCGGTTAAAGGGATATCCGGTATTTATAGGCGACTGGGGCAGCAGGAGAGAGCTGCGAAATTCCTTTTTTGTTCGTGCATGGTCGCCTTATTTACAAGGAATATCCGCAGGCATGGGAGTGGTGAGGTACGGATGAGAGATATCACCCGTTTGATTCTGATCGGATGATAACTAGGGAGGGTAAGCGAGAAGGCGAACGTGGCCTTGCTGTGGCCCCATGGCTGTCGGCCTAATCTAGAAATTTCGAAGCCCATCGGCTCGATACCAAAGTATTTTGACTTTTCCACAAGTATACACAATTTTCCAATCTCATATTCAATTTTCAGTCATAATAATCTTGGGAAAGGTCGAATATACCTCTATACAGACAAAAGGACTTATTTAATTTATAAATTTTATCATCTAAACTCTTTTCTTTGAAGTCCTTTGGTTGCCCCATAATATAGATATCTTTGTTTAATTTTCTATTTAAGAAATCCTACTGGAATAATTAAAGATTTAACTTGGTAACTAAGGCCATTATAATTTGGATAGGCACAAATTTTGCAACAAAAAAGGCATATCTTCATGATCTATTTGCGATGTTTTAGTATGCCCTTTGCAATGTTTTAAAATGGATCGAATCTAATTTTAGAACCCAATCCAACCCATAGATTCTCCAAAATGGGCTGGGTCTACATATATGGGCCGTCAACCCAATCCATTTCAGCCGCGAAATGTCATAATTTCTTGCCCTTTTTCTTTATATTGCAGTACCCCTGGCTCGCACTCCTACATTAATTTCTTTCCTTTTATTTCGTCTCAACACCCCGCTCCCTACGCTTTAAAAAACCTTCCTTATCCTCCTCTCCTGCATTTCTCCCATTTTGCCTCCTCTCTCTCTCCCTCTCCCCCTCCGCCTCCCTCCCTCTCTCTCCCTGTCCCAGTGCTGGCTTCCTTCTTCCTCTTTTTTGTTATGTAACAATTTGGATTTATTTTGCGTTGTGGGTGGGAGAATGGGGTTTTGAAGTTGAATTGATTGAACTGCAGGCCTATCCACGTAGATTTTGACCGGAAGGAGGGGAAGGATGCATATTATCAGGCAGACCTCCGGGCTTTCAGGCTTCCCCAAAAGGGATGAGTGCATTTTTGATGCCTTCGGTACAGGGCATAGCTCTACAAGCATCTCTGCCGGCTTGGTGAGCTCTTTAAAGCCCTTAGTCATCTCCGCGTTCCTTCTTGTTTTTTTTTTTTCTTCCCAAAACTGATGTCTTGCAGTCTTTTGGTGATTCAATTCCTTTATCTCATTTGAATCTTCCTCATGCAAAGTTGACATGTTTTCATCTTTCGAATGTTTTGCAGGAATGGCAGTGGCTAGAGATCTGTTAAGGAAGAAGAATCACGTCATCTCTGTGATCGGAGATGGAGCCATGACTGCCGGCCAGGCTTATGAGGCCATGAAAAAAAATCTCTCCCTTTTTTTTTCTTGATCCGCAACTCGAACGCTGACACCAATTAAAGAGAGATCATAGGAAATAATTAGAACTTGAATCTTGGTTGAGTAATGAAGACAATATTTGTCTTGGCCCTTCTCTCTCTCTCTCTCTAACATCAGAGCCTCAAAAACCTTGATTGATTTCAGCTATATGCAGTCAGCTGCATTAACCCGAACTTTAAGTGCTTATGCTAGCAACCTTCCACTGTAAGGCCAGTATAGTTGAAGTCATGATCCATCAAGGCATTAAACCTTTATGTCCACATGAAAGGCTCCTCGGGCACATAGGATATTAACTTTTAGTAACTCAGAATCCAACCATCTCTTGCATATTGCGCCGATTCTCGCAGGCCGCACAATATTAGCTTAGTAACTCGGTATTCAAGTCACCAAAATATGCTTCTGCCATGTGGTAGGAGGAATCTTTCGCATGCATGACTTCATGCCCCCCACTAGCCTTACTATTCCACTCCCAAACCATCATTTAGAGAAGCAAAACCGGCAGCAAGTTGAATCACCATTGTTTTTGCAATGATTTTCTCATAAATGAATCACCATTGTGTTCTTCAATGCCTAAACTGGCAGCAAATTGTATCTCTGCACAAATCTCACCAATGTTCTGTTTCAAGGCATCACTTACATTCAAGGTAGCCCGGCAGTCGGCTGACTGGTGGTGAATCACACCAGCATGCTCTTACGGACCGACCAACCTTTTTTCCAAAGCTCCTAAATCGTTCATTATGTCTTTTGAATGCATGCCAGGGTAAAATCAGTACTCTGGTTTCCACACTCGAGGTGGCAAACCAAGTTGCTGACTTGTTCGCAGGCCATGGGGCTGACCATAACTAGGTCACTTGGAATGGAGTACTCTTGCTTGATGTTCTTGAACATGTGCAATCTGAAACTATTGGTTGCTTAATAAAGGCAAGTACAGAGGGGCTCTACTCTATTAGCATAATTTTAGAAATCACATAACAATCTGTATTAGCCTATAATATTTTTTTTTGTTAGTATAATTCTGTATCTATCGGTATTATTTTTTTGTTAGCATAAACTTGTTAGAGTGATTTTAGAGATTACATAATATTTTCTTTTGATAGCATAATTTTATATCAACCTCCATTATTTTTCTTGTATGGAGTCTATATACGAATATATATAATCCTAGAACAAAAAAATAAAATTATTTTTT
Source organism: Phoenix dactylifera (assembly GCF_051530095.1). Classification (NCBI taxonomy): domain Eukaryota; kingdom Viridiplantae; phylum Streptophyta; class Magnoliopsida; order Arecales; family Arecaceae; genus Phoenix; species Phoenix dactylifera. Next base: position 388,270 of record NC_143198.1, read on the forward strand.
TTCTCATTTTTTTATTTTTTTATTCTTCCGCAAATATTTTAACACACTCCTTTTGATTATTAATTAAAAAGCTCATGCAAGATCCCAAGGCTCGCTAAAAGATGGTTGTATATAGAAAATCACATGTTATAAACATTTTTTTTCCCCTTGCAATAATAGCCTCCATGGCAATGAAATGATATTTTGCAATAATCTAAATATCAAACTTCACTGGATTACAATCTAGACATACTTTAAAATGTGCATATCGTGATTGATCTAAGCAAGTATTCAGCATACAAGTATAATTAGTATAATTCAATTTTGTTTACATATTTGATGCACGAGTAATGATATCAACATAATCCGCAATTCTAATTCTTAGATATTTTAATGCATCAATGATTATCAACAATAATCTGTAATCTGGGTATTCAATCTTATTCGGCATACCAATTAGTGAATCTTTAAAATTACTGCTATAATTCTATATATATTTTTAGCGTACAGTCGAGGCTATGCAATTAAACAAAACCAAAATAGGGTCTACAAAACAGTCCCACCGGGTGAGACGCCTTCTTTCTGAAGGGCAAAATCCTCTACTCTTTTATCTGGATCCGGAGCTGGAGTTGGATTTGTATACTTTGCCGAGGGGGCTGCAACGAGTCTTCAGGTTCGAACAGCCCAAAACCGCCTCTAGCGATGGTGAGCGCCATCTCCCTTCTCCTCCTTTCTTTCCCTTGCTTCTATCCCCTCTCTCCCCAAGCTTTCCCTCCTCGTCTTTATCTGAATGCCTTCCGTGGCGTCTTCTCCAGTTCTCCATTGCGGCGATCAACGAGACCGATTCCAGCGGCCTGTGGGAGCCGTTAGCCCCCACCAAAGAAGCCCAGGCACGGCCTTCCCTTTGCCCTCCTCTCTTCCTTTCTTTTTCTTCTTCTTATTCGTGTGACGTTTGATTCTAGTGTTGTTTGGTGTATGCCATTCGCTCTGCTGACTAATTTTTTCGGTTTTTAATTCGCACTCGGCTAGGGATTATGCGCTACAGTTTCTTGATTTCAGCTAGTTCTTTTATTTGCTGCATATTTTCAGCGTCGGAAGATTGAATCTTGAACAGAACAATTGCTTGATTCAGTGGTGCCCGTCCGGCTCACTGCCGGGACCCACTTTTGTTAAAATGAAGTTTTCTGCGGGTGTTCTTTGTGATGTTGCTTAGCTCAGTTTTTTCCCCCCTCTATCTCTCTCTCTGTAATGTCTATGGTGGGGGGATTCCATCGGAGAGTTTTATTAAGAGAAAGTAAAGTAGTACAGCAAAGGGAACACCTGTGTGTAGCCGTGTACAAAATTGTGAAAAGGTGTTGTTTGTTAGCGTATGAGCTGCAGGCAAGGCAATTGATAATGAGATGAACATTCAGAGGTTTCTAGATATGTCATGTACTGGAGTGGACTAAGTTGCCATGGCATTACTATCATTAATACTGAAAATTTTCTAGATATCTTATGTATCATTAAGGGTTTCCTTGGTATGTTAGGTGACTGTAAATTGGGTTATAAATGAGGGCACATATATATTTCAAATACATGTAAGTATTCTTTTCGGTTATGTGTTTATGCAATTTTCTTTAACTACTTAAAATAGAACTTTGATAGAATGAAAGAACATTTATGAGCATGGAGTAATGTCTAATTGTTATTGCTACCATCATCATGCATGTGTAGTTTCAACTTGAGATGTAGATCTGGCTTAGAAATTCTTGTTTGAATGGTTTCATTGTAACTATTTGCCACTTATATACTGATCAGAAACAGTATAAACTTAGAAGAAACAAAAAAAAAAATGCTTTCCAGTGTCAAATTCCTGCTTGCTAGGATTTTGACATAATGTCATACCATGATGGCTAGGCCAACACAAGTATGACAGATGACACATTAAATGCTTGTCTACAGCTTGATCTATGTTTGTTGTATAAGCTATGATGCATCCGTTCATAGCGTAAAATCCTTCTTTTACTTAGGAGGCTGGATGTTGCTCAATACCAATAAGAGCCAAAATTACATGAATTCCTCTACTTCGGTGCTATTATAGCATTACATATGGACCTACTTTCAGTCCATAAGGACTGTTTAAACATGAAAGAGTCTCTAACTTTCCCTCCCAAGTAGAACAACCGTTTCTCCCATGTCCAGCCAGGATTTGATATACCGATGCTGAGATTGCTTATTTAACTCAGTCAAGATGAATGGACCATGCCTATATCATCCTGCACTGCAAGTTTGGTATCTGAGTTGAAGAAATGCAACAAATGGTTCTCTCACACTACAACCATGCAATGGAACTGATATAGAGCAGCAAAGAAATAAAGCGAGCAAACTGTATCCAGGAACTTGTTAGAATCAGGCTAATGTCATTCTGCATTAGCTTTGGAATCAGGATCCCACATATAAGCCTTTGTTTGATTTGGATTAAATCTCCAGTAGGCATGCAGTCAAATAGGCATCAACAAGCTTCACAAACATGAAAGCATATTTGTTTTTGTTTGCTTATGGATATGCTTGAAAATTAATATGCATGCAGTTTTTTCTTTAAAAAATAGAGTGGGGGAAGCGATGGACTCCTATAGAAAAAAAAGTAAAGATAGAATAATCTAATACTATGTAAAATTCATGGCAACCACCACACAGTAAGAAAGTAGAAAAGAAGGAAGAAAAAAGAGTGAGGATGGTGAAAGAGCAGTTTGCATGTTCTGTTGTATTGATGTGCTGCCTGAGTTCTTTCTTTTGTTACTGCTGCAACTCGTCTAGAATAGGAGCTAGAGTGCACAAAAAATCCCTAAACATTGATGTCACCCCATATTTCCATAATTTTCACTCAAATGTAATAGCTGGTCCCCTATACTATGCCAATGTAATAACTGGTTCCCGGTATACTCATGAACCACGTGCAGTTGTGTTGAAGCATTCCTATGTATGTTTTTCACAAAACATCATGTTCACTGCTTGTGCTGGGACATGCTTGTTGTGTTTTAATTTCTGTTAAAGATTAGCTTGCTGATTTTTCATTATTTCATCAGCCCACTTTTATTTCAGAATGTGATATACTATTATGGCACACTTTTCTCATCTGAAATTACTGCTTTAGATGGAACTCTTTCTTGACAAATTCTGAGTATCTTTCTCAGGAGTTTCATGTTTCTCAAACTTACCATGAGGGACTTCTGAAATTGCAAGCTAAAGATTATGCAAAAGCACGTGAACTTTTAGAGACTGTTTTAAAGGACCCTCTGGTATCAAGTGCTCAGGTAAACTCAACAGCCAAAGAATTTTTAGGTTATTCTTCACATTCATGCCAATGATCATATTGTTGTTTTCTTTAGATCGATGATAATGCTAGTGATCGTCATCTTTTGCAGTTAAGGTTTGCAGCCTGCAACCTTCCATTTTCTTTCTTTCTTTCTTTCTTTTTCTTTTTGTAAATAAACTTGGGAGAAACACTGTTCTCCTTTCCATTGTTCGAACAGATTTTTGTCCCTGAAGAATCTTGCTGCTGTCTTCCTCCAACAAGGCTCCATGCATTATGAGAGTGCTCTACACTGCTATCTTCAAGCTGTAGAGATTGATGCAAATGATTCAGTTGTTTGGAATCAGTTGGGAACACTTTCGTGCGCAATGGGCTTAATGAGCACCTCGAGATGGGCATTTGAGCAAGGGCTTTTATGCAGCCCTAACAACTGTACATATCTTACTTGTCCTTGTAGTCTCTCTTTTTTTTTTTTTGGGGGGGGGGGGGGGGGGGCGAGAGAGTGAAGCGAGCGAGACCCACCCACACTATACTTACCTGGGCCTAAATACTTGGGGATGCAGCACCAAGTGCTTGAACCTAGAATGGTAGAACCTCTGTTTGTTAAGCAGAAGGGTGTTACCATTGTGGCAAGCCCCAGTTCATGTCCATTTAGTATGTCATAAGATTTTTTTCCTGTTTAATTTGCTATTAATATTCATACTAGCTTTTATAATTAAACAACTATGGTTATTGTATGCAGGGAATTGCATGGAAAAACTCTTGGAGGTACTTATTGCTATAGGGGATGAGGTTGCATGCCTCTCTGTGGCAAATCTAATACTTAGGCACTGGCCATCACATTCTCGTGCTTTGCATGTCAAGAACACCATCGAGGATGCTGAACCAGTACCGTTTGCACCTCGTGGTGTAGATAAACTGGAACCAAAACATGTCAGGCTTAAGTTTCCGGACAAAAGAAAACTAACAGATGATGAGATAGACAATAGTAGAGTGTCAAAAAGATGCAATCAGAACATAGAGCTGCAGTTGACTGGAGCAACATGGTCAACCCTTGTAGAGGGAATCCTTTGCATTTTTCTTCCAAAAGATGGGAAGATTTCTGGGCCAGGGTTTGCGCATGACCATGATGATGCAATAAGTGAAAACTTAACTGAAAGACAAGGAAAAGTTTCTTCCAGTGATACAAGCCCTGATAAGGGGAGGTCAGGAATTCAGTTTTCTGAAAATATGGGAAGTTTTACCTGTACCAAGATAGACATACGCTTAGCTACAGCTCCAGAAATTATTCTGGACCCTGCAGAAGGAAAAACACATGGTGTTTGTCCTGTTGGTGATAACACGTCACTAGGTTCTCATGGATTTGAGAAATCAAGTGAGGTGAAGGAAAAGGATGTCTGCACAGACAGAGATCATCCTCAGGAAAGGCGTAGTACACGTCTTGAAAGGCTTAGAAGTCGCAAGTCAGGGAAAGAAGACTTGGAAGCTGGTGGCAAGGATCTGGCAAAAGTTGCCTTTCGATTTCTAGAACCTTTTATTCTCAAAAGGCAAAGTACTGAAAATCATGATAGTTCCAGTAGTTGTGATGGTTCTCGTCCTAGCATTTCCACATACACACCAATTCTTGAGCATAATGATGTTGTACAATTTATATCGAAAGCTTCAAAGAATTGTGGTGCCTATCATATAGGTCATTTGATACTAGAAGAGGTTGCCCACAAAGGTATTCCCTTTCATGACAGCTTCATCAAGTTTCTGGAATTAGAAAAACTGACTAGACACTGGGGTCAGGATAGGTCACCATTGTGTAGTTTATTTCTTGCTGAGCTATACTATGACCAAGGATCATGGTCTGCTAACAAATCAAAACAGTCAGAGTTTTTCTTGGAGGCATCTTATCATCTTTGCAAAGTCATTGAGTTGGTATCTTTGGATTCTCCCCATGACTTGGTCAGTATGGGTAATCATTTCAGTGGTCCAAATATTACCACAGAGACAAACGATCCTAATGGAACAGCAGAGTGTGTACATTGCACAGCCGAGGAAGAAAATATGCCTTTAACTGTTACTTCTCAAAATGCAACTACAATGTTGGCTGGGGACTCTGGCTGCCAAGAAATTTCTGAGCAAAATTCTATTCTGACCAATAACAGTGCATTTTGGGTTCGCTTCTTCTGGCTAAGTGGTCATCTGTCCCTTTTTTCTGGCTCTAAGGCAAAAGCTTTTAATGAGTTCTCCATTTGCTTATCGCTTCTGAGGAAGAACAAGAAATTTGAAGAGACTAAGGATTTTGTCTTTCTGCCTCATTGCAAGCTTGTGAATTTTCTAACTGTTGATAGAGTTCTTCATGAGATTAACTTACTTAAACTTGATTCATTACTTAGAAAGATCACTGATGAAATGATTGAAAAAGGAATGTACACAGAGTCTATAAAGGTTCTTGCTCCACTTCTGCTTTCTACTAAAGATGTCTACCTTGATGTAGTATCAGGTGACTCGAAAGAAAGTGAAACAGCTGCATCAATTGAACTATCAGCATTAAATGTCCTAATGTCATCATGTGAAAAGGCAGAATCAATGGATATTCAGGTATATCTGAACTGTCACCGGCGAAAAGTGCAAGTGTTAACTGTTGCAGCTGGTATGATAGGTTCTCCTGCATCACAAACGGACAAAAGTTCATTGCCAAAAGCTAGTGCTGCTTCTGATTTGGATATCTCAGAACCCATAAGGAGGCACTGGATACATATGTTGGTCAAAGAAGTTGAGGATATATCTCAAAGTGCAACTCAAGTGAAGAATTCTATTGATCAAAATGATACTTATGTAAGTTATCTTTTATTTTAGTTTTAGCTTTAAAATATGTTGGCCTGTTAGTGTTTATTATTCTGCGTCATATTTAAAATGAAATTTAAGTTTGTGCATTGTATCCATTTTATTAGAGTATGTCATTTACAATTGTCAACATATAATTATAATTACTGATTTGTGTACTCTTAACTTGTGTTTGCTGATACTCTTTCTCCTGTACACATTCGAGCCACTATGCAATAATCTTAACACTTCTACCAACACTAATTTTTGGCTGATCATTGGGCAAATTTTTTGTATACTGAAAGGTACTAGAGGAATTCTTTAGATTGATAAAAAACTGAAGTAAAGCACCTTTAGATTAATCGATGTAGAACCTGGATGAACAGCGGACTAGTTCTGTGAAGTTGTTATCAAAGTGAAATATCAGAGAAGAAGCTAATGGTGGGACAGTCATTTAACCTGTGGTGATAATGTGTCCTTTACTTGATGGGTACCTCCCATGCTATGGTTAACGACATCATGATCACTTCAGTAATGGAATTTGAGGAGACTAGTGACCAAGGTTCGCCGTACCGGTACCGAACCTTGTACCGGTGCCGCACTAGTATAGGCATACCGAGTGTCGGTACGGTACGGTATGCGGTACGCTAGGCGTACCGACATTGGCGTACCAATACCGGTACCCATCGGTATGGGTACGGTACGTTCGGTACCGACCGGTACCGATCGGTACAGCATACCATGCTAGTGACCTATGGCATCTCTTTAGCTTGGTGTAGAGGGTTTATTTGTAATTCCTGCTAACATATTTGCATGACATCTCCCACATAGGTGAAAAGGTCCTTAAGAGATAATGGTGAAGTGTTAAGGATTGGGTGGTTGTTCTTGCAGTTATTGGAAATCATATGCTTAGTTTGATTCCATTATCCTAAAGATCTCAGGATTGAAGGATTGGCAGTCTTTCATGATCTTCTCCACTTATCTCTTCCTCTGCTTTCTCTACTTGAGCAACCCCCACTCATGTGGCAGACATCAGACAAGTAGAGAGGTTGTGCATGCTTAGAGTTTCTTGTTGCTGTGAGCTTAGTTAAATGAATTGGGAGTGGGTACAGGATCGGGGAACCAGAGTTCTCAAAAAGATTTCAAGGAAGCACTGACGAAATTGGTGCAAGAGTGAGATACCAAAGAGTCTAAAGTGGGTGCAGCACCCTAGGTAGAAGATTTCAGAGTACTAAGATTGTTGCAATGAATCTAGAAGTTGGTGGTGAGTTTTATAATGCATTTTCACAGATACATGTCTTTATGACTTCATATTAGCTGGGAAAAAAAGCCTTTCTATTTACTAAGGACATAAGAATTGGAAATTAAATATCTGATCTGGCTGCAGTTTCACAACAAAGCTTTCAACTTATGATGATGTGTACCCTGTCCAGAATCTCATTTGCTGAGATTCTGTTTGCAAGCCCAGCTTTCCTGAAGCAAACATCTTGCCTACGGGGATCATTTTGAAATGCTGGTCTTCGAGGATCTATTTTGAAGGCAATAATTGGTCATTCTGTTTCCTTCTGCCATCTAAGTTGATCAATGGGGAGACCTACTGTCCCACATGAAGGTTAAAGTTCCAATCAAGTCTTCGAGAGTTTTTATCTGTAATGGACCCATGATTTTGCTGCTTGATTTTTATTTCTGTATTTCTTTTGTGAATTGTATCTCTTGAGCGAGGTATCTTTTTTTCATGCTAAGGTTTTAGTCCAATAATCTTTGTGGTCCGGCTTCCTACCACCATTATCCCTGTATTCAAATTTGAATTTGTTTAGTGAGTCTTAGGTGGTTTCTCTTCCACTTAACTCTCTCTCTCTCTCTCTCTCTCTCTCTCTCTGTCCCCCCTCCCTCTTATACACACACAGACAGACATGCATGCACATAAAAAGCAAAAGGCTAGAAGGCCCTCTCAGTAGAACATGTCTTGGACAACCTTTTAAAAATGATTACTTTGCAAAGTTTTTCATCAATGCATAACATATTAAGTTGAAGCGCTGTTTGATGTGTTTCTCACAGGATGAGTTTAGTTCTCTCGTTTGCATCATTGCCAGTATTCAGTCTCTGCTCCTGACAGTTATGTGCAGTGCAGTGAGAATTATTCTCAGCCAAAAATCATCCAGTTCAGGAACTTCAGTTCAAACAAATCAGATGGAATGTTTGTGCCTTGTAGATGCAGCCATTGCTTTCTGCAAACTGCAACACATCGACCCTACAGTTTCTGTCAAAACCCAAGTAATATCTATTCAGTATTGGTAGAAATGAGCTTATTATCTGAGTTTTTTTTCCTCATATTAACAATTTATCTGATCACTTTATGATGTATATAACATCACAGGTTGACCTAATTGTGGCAGTCCATGACTTGCTTGCTGAGTATGGGCTCTGCTGTGCTGGCAAGGATGGTGAAGGGGAGGAAGGGACATTTCTCAAGTTTGCAATAAAGCATTTGTTATCCTTAGATGTGAAACTGAAGTCACTAAATGGTAAGTTGCATTTGGAAATCGGGCAGAGGGATAAGTTGGCTTCTCACAGTAGCATGGAAAACCATTTCTGACTGTGTCAAAGTTGAACTCTAAATTTGGTTTAGGTACAAACGGTAAAGAAGAAATTGCATCTCCATGCAAGAATGCCACAGAAGACATGACTCGCTATCATCTCTATGCTCATGAAGAACAGGATAAGGTTGAGGAGGGACAAGAAACTGGAAAGAATTCTACAGATGGTAAGTCTGATTTGTCTAGATGGCAATGCAAAAACAATACACTTGCTGATGTTGATACTTGATAGTCTTGTGGTTGATGTAGAAATAGAGAAGGTGGAGTTGGGTATTGATAATGCCTTGGACCAGAGCTTTTTCTGCTTATATGGTCTTAAGATAAATCCAGATTCATCCAGTGAAGATGACCTAGCCGTACATAAAAACACTAGTCGTGGAGATTACCAAACCAAGGAGCAATGCGCTGATGTATTTCAGTATATTTTACCATATGCAAGATCTCTATCAGTGAGTAGCTGAATTTCCATGTTAACCCTTTTTTTTTTAGGATGACATTGGAAGCATATTAATTAATATTAAATCTTTTTGACTCTTGATTGTACAATTTTTTCATGTCTCAGAGAGCTGGACTGGTTAAACTCCGAAGAGTGCTGAGGGCTATACGTAAACATTTCCCTCAGCCACCTGACGATATTTTAGCCGACAATGTGATTGACAAGTTCTTAGATGGTCCTGATTTATGTGAGAATAAGCTCTGTGAAATATATGAATCCAACGGGAATCGGGAATCCATCATGAATATATTGTTCAGCAATGGAAGAGACCCTGAAACATTCAAGAAATTATCAGTTGCGAGGTTTGCTTAACACGCGACTTCATTTCTCCAATTATTTAATCAATTTAATACACAATTTTATTTAATGAACTTTATGCTGTGTTTTGATGGATGATTGCAGCTCTGAGCCATATTTAGAAGTTTATTGCAACTTGTATTATTTTATAGCCCAGGCCGAAGAGATAAGTGCCACTGATAAATATCCTGGCTTTGTACTTAAAAAAGAAGGCGAAGAATTTGTTGAGCAAAATGCTAATCTCTTCAAATGTGATCTACTTTACAACCCACTGCGTTTTGAGAGCTGGCAGAAGCTTGCAAATATTTATGATGAGGTAGGACATACTTATACTTGTGCATCATTTTGATTCCTGTAAAAGGTTCTAGCATTAGATTTATGTGCCTTTATTATTTATGATGCTCATCATTTCGAGTATCATGGCTCCATTTGTTTGAGATAAAAAATTCTTTCCCTGCCGAACAGGAGGTGGATTTGTTGCTGAATGATGGGAGCAAACACATAAACATTTTAGATTGGAGAAAGAACACTGTTCTACCTCAAAGAGTTGAGATGGGTCGAAGGCGGAGTAGGCGCTGTTTATTAATGAGCTTAGCCCTAGCTGCTACTACAATCCAACAGGTGCCTTTTATGTGGATGGTCTATTCCTCTTTTGTTGTGTTATGGTTGCTTTATGTAATTTTTGGATCAGTTCACTGAAAATTTTGCTTCTTCTCTTCCAGAGTCAGATACATGAATTATTGGCTCTAGTTTACTATGACAGCCTTCAGAATGTTGTACCCTTTTATGATCAGAGATCTCTTGTACCAACAAAGGACACAGCATGGATGACATTTTGTCAGAATTCGATGAAACACTTTGAGAGGGCTTTTGCACTTACGTAAGTTAGCTTCTGCATGCCTATGTTTCTGTTCTGTTATTGGTTTTTCTATGTGAACTGATCCAGTCACTTATTAAATTATAGGCCTGAGTGGCTCCATGCCTTTTACCTTGGAAAATTGTGTGAAAAGATGGGACATTCACCTGCAAAGGCATTTTCATACTATAGCAAAGCTGCCTCACTGAATCCATCTGCTGTTGATCCTGTATATAGAATGCATGCATCACGCTTGAAGTTACTTTATACTCGAGGAAAACAGAATCTAGATGTTCTTCAGGTTTGTCTAAAAGTATCATTTGTCTCATAACATGGTTTTCTTGCCATTGTAATTTTATTAAAAAATGCTACTTGTTACAAAATACTTTCTGCAAAGCTACACGCTTTCTGCTAATAGGGATCTCATCTTGGAGAATCTTTAATATTACTTATAATTATGTACCTAGCAATACATGCTATCTGCTACTAGGGATCTCATCTTGGAGAATCTATAACATGACCTATAATTATATACCTAGGAAAAAGTAGTCATGCTCTTTAATCTTGAAAAGGTTAAGTTAAAAAATGAAGGATTATACATCATTTATGCTTTCATGGAAGGGAACAAGCAGGCATGTTAGTGTGTGCATACTCATACATGTTAATCGGGAAGACTTGTGTTGGAGGAGAACACGTGTAGCAAGGGATGTCCATAAAAACCTTTGGTATTTTTGCATGTGCAGCTACATTTTTTTTTTTGGTAGATAAACAATATAATTCTATGTAGTTGAAACTTCTAGAGCAATGCTGTCACATTTAATGCATCTGGTTATTACGAAAACCTAGTATGCAATTACCCTATAATTGACTCATGCTACAATTCTCACCCTACTCTAATCTTTAGCTGCTTTTTGATGGCTAGAGATATTGATTTGATGGAAGAAGAAGGAGGAGGAGAAGGAGAAGGAGAAGAAGGAGAAGGGGAAGAAGGAGGAGGAGGAGGAGGAGGAGAAGGAGGAGGAGAAGGAGAATCAGAATAAGGAGAAGGAGGAGGAGAAGGAGAATAAGAAGAAGGAGAAGCAGAAGGGGAAGAAGGAGAAGAAGAAGAAGGAAAGGAGAAGAAGAAGGAGGAGGAGAAGGAGAAGGAGGAGGAGAAGGAGAAGGAGGAGGAGGAGGAGAAGGAGGAAGAAGAAGAAGGAAACATCAAATTATACTTAAAATTATTGAAAAAATATTGATCACTATTAATTCAAACTTAAAAAACATCAGAAAAAAATTGGCATGCTAGTTCCAAACCGACACGCGATTGCGTCCCGTATGTTGGTATGGTACTAAACTAGTACCGAACCAAACCAACTGCCGACCGGTATGGGTCCCGGTGCCAGTTTGCTGGACCTTGTTTAAATATTTACCTTAATTAAGGGGCTCTATCCCATCTTTGTAGGAATGACATATAACTTTTTTGTACATGCATGTATACATGTTTTACATGTTTTACTCTTCTATTAAATTTTACTTATTGAATGACATTAGCCATTTGTTATTATATATAATTATATACTGAGTTTTTGGCCCCTATCGTACAATAAATAACATACTGGCAACCGTTCTAAACCTTGCTCCTTTAACTTTTGAGGTTTTGAAACTATATGATATTTCATCTGTGAAAAATTGACGGCCCAGCCTCTAGGATATCATGTTGGATCGGCTCAAATTTCGATGAGTTCAACTATATCAAAGTTATGTTGGTGCTCAAATCTGTGTTTATCATCTTGTTTGGGATCTTTCTTCCACTGAATATGTAAAAGGTTTTTTTTTTCCCCCAGGCCATTGGTGGCCGTTTTTTGGTTTTGGAATGTTCTTTTGAGCTTCAGTGCTCTTGGTTCATTTGTTTTTAGTGTCTTCAGTTATTTTTTCTGCTTTCTTCGTTACACCAATGTTTCAATTCTTTTGGTCGTCTTTTATTTTTTTCTTGTGTATAAAATTGATTTTTTCAGTTGTTTGGCTTTAGTGATTGTTTACCTTCTTTTGTGTTACACACTTGATCCCTCTTAGCACCCTTGGTCTTATTGCTCTCCTTTTGTCATCAAAGGTTCTTTTGTCTGCATCCTGAGTTTCATACTAGTTGTTTGGCTTGCTAGCCTGGGCAACTAGGTAGTCAATTACCATCTATGCTCTTACGCTATGTTGTTTAGCTTGCTAGCCCAAGTAACTAGTTAGTTCCCTATGTTCAGCTACTTGCCAAGATTAACCGCTAAACTGCACCATCCTAACAGAATGCTTGTTTTTCTTCAACCTGCAACTTATTGTCCATGTCGAAGTGTTTGAGCAACTTGTTTTGGTTAAACTAACACAGCGCTCAAAATTTCATAGTTCACAATTTAATATTTATAGGATGTAATGCACAAACTCCATTGCTACTGTCAGATAATTTAATTATCGACTCATCTGAATAAACCATCAATTTTGCACGTAAAGTGATGAGGAGAAAATCAATGGAGGATTCATTGAGGTCATTGGATACTCAGAAGAAGCTAATACAGTATAGGATGTTACCATATCTTTTCAACTTTTGAATGCAATCTCTTGTATGACTGCATGATTCCACTTCAGTTAGAGACTCCTGCCTAACATCTTTCAGGTTATGCTCTAACTTCTGTTCAGAGTAGCGGAGGTGATTAATAGATGCATGCACTTCGTTTCTTACAACTCTCAGGTGGTGCCTTGTGAGCATCTGATGGATATGTATCTGATTAAGATAAGGACATTTGTTGATCTGCAAGATAAAACATGGGACTCTAAGCATCTGGTCTGAACTGTTTATACGCTAAAATGATATGCATCAGATGTGTTCATAGGTTCCAGTTCTTGTAGGAAGAGAGAAATTAGGGAATGGCAAAAAAAGGATTCTTATAAACAAGGAAACGAACATTGGATTCTGAAGTCCTTCAAGGATTGATCCTTGATCTCTGAAAAGTAATCTGGAACATGGTTCTTGGGGTAAACTAGATGTTTGGTAGTATTGATGAATTTATAATTTTTCTTATCAAATTTACGTGCAAATTCAGTAATATGATTATCTATTTATTTCCAGTTATTGTCATTTTCTGGTTTACCTTTTTTTTTTTGAGAAGGATTATCCATGGACATTTAAACTGCTCACCAGATTATCTGTGATTTAGATGATCCTAGACAATGATTTTGAGACTTGCATATAATTTTTCAATTTTAAGATTAACTGTGACACGTATTACAATTGAATTTGTTGACTTGCATCTCTTTTCAGATTGTTGCTGCATATCCCTTTAATCAATCAACAAAGGACACAATCCTAAATTTGTTCAGTTGGACTAGCGAGGATCTTCTGCAGTTGACTTTGGATGTGAAAGATGTCTGTGGGCCAGATGTTTCAAAGGATAAAAAGAGCATTGAGCCTCACTTATTAGATAAGGCCTGGTACATACTTTATGATGATTGTCTCTCTGCCCTTGCTATCTGTGTGGAAGGGGAGCTGAAGCATTTCCATAAGGCAAGATATATGCTTGCCCAAGGACTGTATAAAAGGGGGGCGGTTGGGGATCTGGAGAGGGCAAAAGATGAGCTTTCATTTTGTTTCAAGTCATCTCGATCTTCTTTCACGGTGAACATGTGGGAGATTGATGGTATGGTGAGAAAGGGAAGGTATAAATTTTATTTGCTCATATGACAGTTAATAATCCATTGTTTATTATGAATTTTCATGATCTCCTATGTCAAAGATGCTTATAAATGTAGACTTGTATGATACTCACTAGATGCAATTGAAAATGGTGCATTCCTGTTGCCAGGCGGAGAAATCCAGGTGTCAGTGGAAACAAAAAGAGTCTGGAGGTCAGTTTATCTGAAAGTTCTCGGAAATTTATTACTTGTATACGGAAGTATATGTTGCTCTACCTGAATCTGTTGGAGAAGACTGGGGATCTGTGGACTCTGGAGAGGGCTTATACGTACCTTCGAACTGATAAGCGGGTATATATTAACAAATATGCCTCATGATTTGATGTGGGGAACTTCCCTCTCGATTTTACAGCATTCTTTTTTTTATGCATCAAGTATTTTATAAGGCAATTATGGGTCATGGTTTCTTGATCAATAGCAACTCTCATTTCTGTGCAGTTCTCTTTGTGTCTGGGAGATATTGTTCCAGTTGCTCTTGGAAAATACATACAAGTTCTGACATCATCAATTCGCAATGCTGAGACTCGTGGTGCTACTGATAACAACACTTCTCTCGAACAATTGTTAGAGAAAATGTTCCACATATTCATGGATCATGTGAATTTGTGGACAGACATAAGCAGTTTACCCGAGGTGAATAACCCAGACTTATCAGAAAGCAACCTTTATGGGTAAGTCGACCAAACTGGTGCTTGTAATATACTAACTTTAGTCATTTGTGCTTTCTTACTCGGCCTGGCTTATTGCTCATGGCAGTTATATCCACCAATATATCCACCTATTGGAGAGTGATATCCGATTAGACGCAATTGAAGGAATAAATGAGAAGATCCGGAAGCGTTTCAAAAACCCAAAATTGTCGAATAATAACTTCTCAAAAATATGCAAGCATGCATCTTTAGCATGGTGTCGTTCTATTCTTATTAAATTGGCTTCGATCACTCCACTACCTGATGCTGGACAACTTAGTGGTCAGCCTAGTGGGTTAGAATCTGGCCTTCTGCTTTTTGTTGACCTACAGCCCGATGAGCTCTTGGTCTCACCACTGGAAGGTCCTGCTCAAACAAAAGGTCTAGATATGAATTGGTTTGAGGCTCTATATAAGATCAAGAATATCCGAATTAGGCAAGCATTAGAAGAAAATATGGAGGCCGCTGTAACTTTAATGAGATGTACCTACAATTTCTATCGAGAGAGTTCTTGTGGGACATTTCCATCGGGTATCAACTTGTACACAGTATTCTCATTGCAGTCAGCAGTGGGAGGACTACCCCAGCAGGGCAATGATGTAGTTGATGTCCTCGACCTAAGTATCCCAAGGAAACTGCTTTTGTGGGCATACACCCTGGTGCACGGCCGTTATTCAAACATCTCGGCTGTTGTGAAGTACTGTGAAGAGGCAAAGGTATAATAATAGTTGAAGATTATGTTTACATAAAAAGAAATATACAGCGTTATATTAATTCTACAAATGTTGTGGATGCAGTCAAGGATGAAAAAGGGGATTGCTGTTTCATCCGCTCCATCACAAGGAAATATTCCAACTAATGTTGCACATGCAGGTTCTTCACATTATTCCAACACCTATTGATTGATCGCATTGCATATTGTTCATGTTTTGCCATCCTCACTTTTATCCATGTTGATTGATAGCCCTAGGTGGGAGTAAAGAAAAGATGGACCGGGATGAGTGCAGTGAAGCCGAGGGTAGTCCATCTGTTGTTGCAACTTCTGGATCTCTACATCAGGAGGGCAGTGCACTTGGCTCAAACATTTCTCCTGTAAATTACGAGGCTCAAAAACCAACTTCAGCATCTTCACAACTCCACCGGTGTAACTCAAACAAAGGTAGCGAAAACGTTCAGCAGGACGGTTGCAGAGAAAACATGACAGATTGAGTAGCTATTACTGCTCAAGGAGGCAGGGAACCTTGCATGTGTCTCAAAACGTTTCTCCTGTTATTAACGAGACCCAAAAATCAACTACAGCATCTTCACAGGTCTACTGGTGCTGCACAGACAAGACAGCCAACAACATACAGGAGGCATATGCAGTAAACATCATAGATTAGGTAGTTATTACTGTTTAACAAAGTTCAGATTCAACTCGGGTAAACACCATTTAGCTCCAGCTGGTGATGCGTAACAGTCTTTGATGCCATTTGTGAACCAGGGATGATGCATGTATGTTGTGCAAATGGTGATATTGCCGACTGATACGCAAGCTAATTTCTGTAACACACACTCTTTGTATCTGTCATATTGGAAAATGAGCTGAAAGAATGTGCAAATTAGAATCTGAAGCATCACTAATAAAATTCTGGAAGATTACAGAACAGACAGAAATTTCTGTCTTTTTTCCTCGTCGATCTGCTTGCAACTTAACAAAATGATCGGCCGCTGTCACGCGGTGTGATGGCAGGCTGATGATAATACATCATCAGATGAGGGTTCCAAATTGGTTGAGTTCAGTTTGGTGATTAAAAATATTCGTTGTTTGATGTTGCCAATTAGTCGAGCTGCGGGCAAAAGTTTCAGATTTCAGTAACATGTGGCCTTCTTTGTGTTACTTATGCTTATGTAAAATATTTATACTCAACCTTTCCATTATCTAATATAATTACCATATGTGGGTTAGCCCTCCCTAACTCTTTTCCTTGTTAAGAATATTTAAAAAAGCCAGAAACATTGGGATGGACGAGCCACGTGCTTGGCGCGTGCTGTTTCTGTTATCCTAGGGCTCGAGGAGCCTCTCTTAGATATAGATATAATTCTCGAGAGTTACCACCAGAGAGGAGAAGAGAAATCGGGAAGAGAGAGAGAGGGAAAGAAAGAAGCAAGGGCTGGCGATGGGGTTCGTGATGGAGTTTGCGGAGAACCTGATACTGCGGCTGATGGAGGATCCGAAGAAGAGGGACGAGAAGCAGCGGGAACACATCTACGCTATGAGGGAGCAGTGCGACAAGACCAAAGCCAACTGGAACCTCCCCATCCGCCCCTACGGCTTCTGGACCTTCGATCGCTTCAACGCCCAGCTCTTCCGGGACGCCCAAATCAGCCAGGTCCCCGGCCGCCGCGACCCCTACGACGACCTCCTCCTCAACCAGCAGTTCCCACCGCCCCCTAAATCCACTAATTGATGATGGATCAGGATCATCCACCCACCCATCCATCCATCCATCCGTCGTAAGCACCCTCTCTTTCTTCATCTTATTATTATTATTATTATTATCATTATGCTTGATGAAATTCTTTTTTTCTGGATGCGTCCTGAATTCATGATCCCATCTTTTACGGCGCTTCCTTGCGTCAAAATTCGATCTTTTTCATTAGGCCATCGACATTTTGATTTT
The DNA here is from genome assembly GCF_051530095.1 of Phoenix dactylifera. NCBI lineage: Eukaryota > Viridiplantae > Streptophyta > Magnoliopsida > Arecales > Arecaceae > Phoenix > Phoenix dactylifera. The sequence continues at coordinate 405,673 of NC_143198.1, forward strand.
GATTCGGATTTTGATGTAAAAAAGGGTTGCGGTTGTGGCTGTACGGCTAATAAAGGAGATCCCGAAGAGCGATCCCAGATGAAAAGCTGATGTTTTTTCTTTATTGAAATTAAGCGCCCTATGGTATTGCTTTTGTTTTCTTATTTTTTAAATCAAAACCCCAAGAAGAAAAATTTTGAACTAAACTGAACAACATGATTGATGAAAAAGAGTGAAAAATAAAAGTGAGTACAATAACTTTTGTGCAAGTGCTATCTTCGGCATCAATCCCCATGTGGTATTTCACAAATTTGTAGATAAACAAAAACACAAAAAGAAGCCCTAGTATTTTGCCATCATAAATTCTTTCAATTAGGTTTTAATGTGTAAATTCCCTCTATATTTTGAATCATGGTGAATCTCTTTCTATCGGGTAAACCAAGGTATATGTGGTGCACATACATGAAACCTAGTACAGATTAGGGACTATGCTGAACGGCTTCTTAATAATCACATTCCACCACACCCTCTTTAGGAATCAAACTATGGTAGACTAGCATTTCATCCCACCCACCTTTCATCTTACTCCTTTTGTCCCATCACATCTTATTTATAAGGCATCATTTAATTTACATTAGCTTCTTTAACTTTGTGAGAGAGCATTTTAAATGCTATCAGGTCCTGGAGTTCTACTATTGTTTAGGTGAAATGCCATGCTCACATCAATATACCCACTCCAAAAGTTTATCTTTAATAATCACGTGGTCTCATATACTGAGTAAAAGAGATGCATTTATATGCTTGCTGATGTACTAGTCTCATTCATGGTAGAATAAGAGAAGAATAAATTTCTAAATATGTATGAATAAATTTTTGCCTAGTATTCTACTGGAAATGTTTTTCTTTTCTTTTCTCTTTTTTTTTCAACTTGGTCAAGATAGAGATTACCCATTCCGCCTTAGCAGTTGTTGCCCTTTCAGCTATGAGCTTTTACTAATATAGTTATGATTTATTTATGTAGGACTATGTCCACCATGGAAAGAGTAATAGCAATAAAACATGACTTGTTGGTTCAAGAACAGCAAATCAATTTATGTACCCATAGATGTTGACTTTGATAGGTGTGCGGCTACCTGTTGTGCAAGATGTGTGCTTGTACTTTGTAATTTATTACAAGGTATTGGATGAATAATCATTTTCAGTCTTTTTACTGAACCATGCGGAGTCCCAGTTCTCAAGAACTACCAATTTCCTTTCAAGTAGAAGCATGGTTAGTGTATTTAAAATTTTTGAGACCTTGTAACAATGTGGGGGGGAAGAGCATGTTTTTGGACAAAAAAAGATTTATGATTACTGTTGAAGGAGATGAGTAACCCAGCCTACCGTAAACAGTTGAAGTTTACTGGGAAACTAGGATGGTTGTGAGGAGTTACAACTCAAACCAGGAGCTGAGTTTGTTTCTATCTGTTCCTTCTTTTAGGTCTCAACTCTTAGTTGCTTGCAATTCCTTTAACCAAATGGTTCTATAGAGATCAACATCTTTGTAATATGTGTTTTCTATGTGCGTAATGTTGTTGCTACTGCCAGCTGCTTGAACTAGTTTTTCTTGGATATGGGCACTAGGATTGAATTGAAACATGTACTCAAGCATTTGATTCAACAAGAAGGGGGGAAGAGAGATACTAGGATATATGGGAAAGAAATTTTTTAACTAATATGTATAATATTCTATAAAGAAAACATTAAAAGATTTTATTTGTTGAGGTCTTTTAATCGAAGACATGTTTTTGATTGATACTTCCTAATTATCTTAAGGATATAAGAAAAGTGAAAATCTGTAAGAGTATTTTAATATCTACATCTTTGAGTAATTTCTGAAGAAGGCCAAAGCTCTTTTCTAACATCATTATGGCGAGTGAAATTCACTGTTGAAAGAGTTCATCAGCTCTTCACGAATCTTTAGAAGTTACAATCGAAGAATTTGATAAGCATTCATATCTCAAAGACACATATCTTCTTCGGAAACTTATATGACACGTTATTGGAGCTAGACATGAGAGCCCAGGTAAGATAGGATTCTACATTCAAATAGAAAAGGATATTGGAAACTTTTCTCTTAAATTTGTTAATGTTGCCTATCCATCAGCGTTATCTTAAATGGCAAGTATTGCCCATATCTGTTTAGTATTCTGTTCTTTTTATTGTGATACTTCTGTCCCATGGCACCCAGTTTATTGTGCAAGTGAACTTACTCTATGTTAATTCGTTTTGGGCATTACATTTTGTTCAGATAGGACCTGAGTATGCTAGGGATATCTTGAAGGGTTTCTGCAGTTATTTTAAAACATGAATAAAGATGTCATGTTTATAAGTTCCACTTGCCATGATATGTATGCCAGTTTATTAGCAACATCTCTATATGCGTGTGTGTGTGTGTGTGTGTGTGCGTGTCTCGTGTGTATTGGGGCAGGATTCTGTTTCTAGGATTCCATTTGTTCTGACATCTTTCTGAATGGTGTCTTGATCAGGTATTTTCTTGTCTTCTGTTGCGGAGATGTGGAAGAAGCCAGTGTAAGGTGATGCAGCATGGATAACGCATAAGTCATGCTTCATGTATGCATTTAAATGTTGCTATGGTGTCATGAGAACCTGATCATGATAACTCTGATTTGGTTTCTGGGTGTTCTCTGAACTGTTGTTGATCTTGAATTGGTGTTCAAATATTATCTCCAAATAAAAAACTAGTGAATTGGCTGTGTTGCACCATATAGCTGCTCTAGCCTCCCTTAACATCAATAGGTGGCGGGGTTTTTGGATGCTAGATAGCTAATCAAGCTAGAGAGTTTTTAATTCAACGTAACCATTCGGTATATTCTTGAAACTTATTCTTGGATTGGTAATATCCCGTCTAGTTGAAGTTTGAGGTTTAATGAATTAACTTGTAGAGAAAATGAAGTACGACGAGGAGAGAGTTTTGCAGGTTATAGTGATTCCATCCTTAGGAAATTAAGTTTAGCCAAGTTAAGCACCTATTGATTAGCTAAAATTAATTTTCTTTTTCCGATGACATTTTGATATTAACCAGCAATCAAATATTTTAAAAAAAGGAAAAGAAAAAAAAAAGACAACAGTCTATTCAAGAATCCAAAAGCCCGGCGGCTATGCCAAGACCTAATTCTTACTTCCATCCTACAGTTTACGCACATCAAATCTATTTAAATTTGAATCCATGATACCATTCAAATAGTAAGTAGTTACTTGGTGATAAGCCATGGAGTGTTTTTTTTTTTTTTTTCTGTTGGTACATCGGTGGCTTACACTGATTTTGTGTAAGCATTGTCATGAGAGTTCAGAGAAAGGATAAACCTCAGAGGTGGGGAAACAGATATATGGCGATTCAATTCATAGCTTTATTCGTCTTTCGGTATACATGTATGATCTGGTAGGCAGCATACTTCTTCACTAGCCTCCGGATGTCGACTAGAAGTAGGTGATTTGTCCTCAATATTTTTTCTTATAAAATTCGTATAATAATCTTCACTGAATCTCTTTCTAGAATAATACTTTCAGCCTCAAGCATCCGTCTGTATAGACTCCCATGCTGCCCTGAGTTTCGCTCCGAAAACACCTGCCTCAAAAATAAGCCGATCTTCTGCAGCTATTAGCCGGAAGGAGTGGTCTCTAATCGCTATGTTGGCGTACCCTAGTTTAATCGGTTACATCAGAAGCATCAGTCGGCGAACCGGGCGCACCACCGTGTTTTTTTTTCCCTCTTCTCGATCGCTATTCGGTATTCACTTGTCCTTTGCTGACCGCGGCACTGGAAAAAGAGATCCATCTCTTTTCTTTACCTTCTCCTCAATCGTTTGTCATTTGGTGACCGCGGCACCGGAAAAGATCCATGAACCGAAGGAGGAAGCGCGAGAGGCCCAATAATCCGTCCACTTCTCTCTCCAAGCGGCTTCGGTGGCCGCCCGAGGAGGCGGACAGAGAGCCGGAGCCAGCCGCCGCCGGCACCGGTAGGGGGTCCTCCTCCCCCTCCTTGGTTATGGTCACCGGCCTCCCCGTCGACTGCACGGTTCTCGAGCTCAAGTCCCGTCTTGAGATGTACGGGCCCATCTCCCGCATCCGCATCGACGTCGACGGCTCCGGCTACGTCGCCTTCCGTTCCGACCGCTCCGCCGAGGCCGCCATCTCCGCCTCTCTCGATCCGGCCTTCGGCATCGCCATCCGATCCAAAAGGGTATTTCCTCTTCTCCCTTTTATCAGTCTCTTCCTCACCAGATAGATATTGGTCGTATTATTTTGGCGATGGAGTTTGCTCCTAGGGCTTAACTTAATTTCCTCGGAATGGGGAGAATTTTGAGATGCCCTTTCAAAGTAGTGGTAAGGGCTTCGCCTTATTTCCTCCTTTCGTAGTTTGAACCGCTCTTACTGGTTCTTGATAGCCAAATTCTTAGCTTGAGTCCATAATTATGGTCAATAAAAGTAGAATCAAGCGAAGACTGAAATTATGTGCATATAGTGAGACTGAAATTATGAAAAAAAGGAGCAAACCTATAAAAAAGTTGTATGCTACTCCATTTGCTATCGGCATTAAGAAATGTGATTGGTAATATTCCTATAACTTGTGTTAAGTAAACTAACACAAAATGTGAATCTTTATAGGTTTAATTGGATTGTGTGAAATACAAGATTCAAAAGTTCTGTTGCTTTTAAGATCTTTTGATTATATTATCTTGTGAAGCAAAGGGAATCTTCATAGGTAAACTTCCATTATACAGGAGATGCAAATGATATCCCCCCATTTTCATTGATAGTTTGATATTTAGGCCCATTGACATGAAATGAGGGGAACATTAGGTCTTACCTTTTGTCTACAAAAAGAAGTGTAACCTTTAGACCTGAAAAAGTATACGGAATGAACCAAAATAAACACACAGACACAAAGAAAGAGAGGGAAAAAGAAAAATAAAAGAAGTGGATGGATATAAAGGGGAGAGGGGGAGGGAGGGGGGGGGGGGGAGAGAGAGAGAGAGAGAGAGAGAGAGAGAGAGACTTAAACATGGTTGATCAGTTTGCCTACCACCAAATACATATCTTAGAAGAGAGCCAATGTCACAAAAGATATTGTTCAAGCGTTACTTACTTCATGAGAGGTCCGTTATTGTTTTGTTGTTGGGACTGGAGTGGTGGTGGATTTGGGTGAAATTGGGTTTGGAGTCAGAGGTGGAATTGGGGGGTGGGGGTGGGTAAAGGGGAGGGAAAGGAGGACGAGGAGGAGGCAACAAGAGGAAGCCAAGGGAAAGGAGGAAGAATCCCAAGCTTATTGGATGAGATATGAGCCAATGGTGCTTGTGGAGGAGGAGATGAAGGAGAAGTAAGAGCTCTATAAATTGTAGCTACCTAGATGCATTGTTATAGTCAACTTGTGCCCACTTGATGTATAGATAAGAGATTTCTAAATCACTTAAATTTTTGGGTTTCTAGGTATTTTAAATATTTTTCGATCATTATCAATAGTGTGGAGTGTGGACTAAATAAACCCATCATTGATTTTGCGCTAAGAAATATACTGGCTCAATTACATCTGTCAGTTATATTTTGATTCATCTACTTCATCTCCACTATCAAATTATGTAATAACAATCAATTCTTTAACATGCTATACTTTTGTATACTTAGTCATCCAAAATAAAAAACACTAACAAGATATATTATAATATGAAAAATATATAATGAAATTGTAAATAAGTTATGATAGGAGCAATAATATATATCATTGCTCTTATTTTATCTTCCAACTCACAGGAGGATAGAGCATGGGTTTAAGGTTTTGGATGAGAACTTCTGGGATGCACATGCCGAGTAAAACTCGATTGTGTGATATATGAAGACATAGTTAAACACATAATTGAATAGACATCTGCATACATGCAAATGCACACCTATGCATGTACACACAATAGGTGGCCATATACTACCCGAGAACAAGACTTTGTCTCACAAAAATCCAATGCATAACAATTGACTTATTTGTGAAAATATAAGCCTATGAAGAATGAACAGCGAATTATCAACTTTGAGAATTCAGTATTGTGATATCAAGTTTTGAAGTATAAATTTAAGACTTAAAAGATTCCCCATTTCTACTTTTCTCAAACACAAGATGACATTCATAAAGGTGTTATCTTGAGCTTCTTAGGCACTTTGCTACCTGAGTTTGGGCACATAATGAAAGGTAACAAAATTTCTCTCGTATCCAAGTTTGAAATTTAAGACAATGAAATGTTTCAATTTTTTCATGACAAAGTGGAAAGATATTTTTTTCTAATTTCCAAAGACTTGTTTCTAACTTTGAGGATTTGATGAGACACATACAGGATCTTTCTTAGTTAGTATTAATTTAATCAACAATATAGAGACTTGGTTAAACATTGTACCATTCTTCCTTAATTTCTTTAGAAATGAGATCAAAGTGCTTCCATTTTTTCTTAATTTTGCAGAATCCAAGTTATAACTGATGGGAGGTTACATTCAACACTCCATGAGGGAGTTCCGTTTCATAACTAAAATAAATTAAGAAATGGTGCAAATCTAAGTCAAATACCTAAATGTTCATTAAATTTAACACATGTAAGCACTTTTGATTCGGTTTGGCTAAAATCATGAAATTGTTAAAACTTCCTATAACTTGTAGAATTTTTCTTACTGGTTCCAACCAAAATTGATTCTTCCAGTCAAAACATCTTGATTTTCAGCAAATCTTCAAACCTCGAAGTGCATTTTGACAGGCCTTACTAGTCATAGAAAAATAAAGCATGCTGGCTTATTGATTAAGACAATCATAAATTGGCCTTACAGGCTTTTTTACTTACTTCCAATCAATGTGTACAAAACTATGGTGCAAGGCCACTATTTATTCTAGTAAGGTCTACCCTTTAAGAATCCAAGTTGGATTTCTCTCATAGTTGGAGCTGAAGTTTTCAAAATAAAAAATAATATAAATTTTTCAGATTTGGAGAGGAGTTAGATATCAACCCCTACATGAGTATCATTTTTGTCGCATTGATCAGATGTTATGGCCTCTTGAAATTTTGATTCGTGATTAAGTTTTGGATATAGCGGATCTTGCTCCCAGTCCCTGTCCATACCTATCTGAAGTGGCTAAATCAATCCATAACCGGTCTGATGATCCTCTTGGATCATTAAATATTTGAAGCATATGAATAAACCTCCTCAATCAGTCTCCCACCATTCTCAAACTCTGCAACTCCAATTCCTCTAATTTACTTTTTTTCTGCAGCATTTGTCATTCTTCCATGTAAATTGGACAATAAAAGATAATCCTCTGCACATTGAAGTATCAAATTTTGTGACTTGAAATGTATTTAACACTTTTTTATCTTGCTAATAAGCTCAGTAATTTGTAAGTATCATACTCATATCCTGGAACTAGCTTGAGGACCACGATGTGTACAGGATCTAGTCTCTAAAGAAATGAGTTGCATTAGCCACCTTGTTTGATTGCCCTGTATGACTCTCAAATTTTAATATTTCATTGAAGATACCTCAGGAAATGTAGTGGTCAGAGCCTTTTTACATGCTTTTGATTCAGCTTTAGCCTGCTCCTCGTGAATCATGAGCTACCTTGCAATCTTTCACACTAAAAGGAAGCATCCCTCCTACTTATCAGTGTCATCTGTACCCTGACTTTTATTTTGTCCATTCTCATTTCCTTGAAATTTGATATTAGTTCTTCCTTGCTCAGTGTCGAAAATCGAAGCACATGATTAATGTTATGTTTTCGCTGCTTAATTCTATCATATTAGAAGTTATGCCTATGGTGTAGTGTTTCATCTTTTCCTTGGTCTCTGTTTATGGAGCAAAAAGCAGGTCCTAGTGGTTCGTGCAATAGATCCTTTGCCAGAATGGAGAATAGGAGTTGGAGTTTCTCCCCCATCGAAGCTTCTTCGAGCAGAAATACCCCTGAGCCGGCATGGTCGTAGTAATAAGAAGCTTATTGCAGGCACAACTACAGCAAGCACCAGATCTGGTTCGGATCTGCCCTATAAGGGCAGGGAAATAATTGCATATGATGATCTTCTTTGACAATGAACTGAATCAGTTTATAGGCCCTTGACGAAAAGTAATCGGTAGCAGCCAAGATGAATTGATGTCCTCTTGATGATGGAGGTTCAATTGGCCCGACTATGTCTGTCCGTTCCCCATGCTGCTTCTGTTAGGTATTTATGAAGTTAGAAGGGTGCAAGTTTGTTGGTTTCTGTAGGAAAGTCTCTTGGAAGCATTGGTCCTGTCATTATTAGTATATATGCTATTATGCCTGGTTGGATGTTTTAGAGAAGCCCTTTATGTTCGGCATATACACTGCTAGCTGCTTGGAGATAGGCATCAATGGACTTTCTCACTTGTTGCCATCCCAACCATATTGTTGTCACTGTATTTTTCTTGTCCTTTTTTTTTGTCCCAAATGTGTTATTTTCAATATCATGCACAAGGTTGGATGGTATTCTGGGAAGTTAGCAGACTTGCTTTATTCAACTGGGTTAGTTTTGTGGAAGAATTTAACGTGTGGAGCAGTAATTCTTACTGCCAACCCTTTGATGTGTTGGAATTGATATCCTGATTATTATCATGTCATTATTCTTTTTAGAATTCTTTGCCTACTTCTTCATCAGGGGATGGTGCAAAGTCAACCTTCGCATCCAACTCCTTCGCTCTTGAATGTGAGAAGACAATATTGCCTTCAAAATCCTAGACTTGGAGAAGTTCCCTGGCCTAAAATCTATATTGCTTGTGCTATGGATTCTATAATTTGAGGAGGGAGAATGTCCGTTGTTCCTCTTGTTCGTCGCATTTCGTTTGCTCTTAAATTAAGATATTTGCCCTTAGATAATATCTTCTTGCACAGGTAATTAATTGTGTAGTTATACAGGTGAAGTAATGGATGGTGAGTCCGCAGGGCCTTTTTACATGCATTTGATGCAGCTCTTGTCTACGATGCATCCATGCATGATGCATCAAGATTCACAGTGGCGTACTTTAAAGCCTTCAACTCAACCATGAATGTTGCATGAGGATCAACCATCGGAACGCTCAAGCTTCACTCGACCACCCTTCTCTTGCTCCTTGCTGCAATCTAATAATCAGGGTTTGTCAGCCTGAACTTTTCCCCGCATTAGTGTGCCCACATTTTTTAGTTCATTATTTGCCTCGTTAGTTAAAATTTTGGCTACAATCCAACGGGATCCTGTCACAGTGCAATGCATCCTCGGCCAGTCTGCCAGTAATGTGGACGCATCGGAGCATCAGGTACGGCCTCAAGGGAATCCAAGACGTCGCCTTTATCGTCCTGGGGGCTGCCTTTAAACGTCTAAATGTGGCAGTGCCCGTGCAACCAGGACTCACGAGGCTGGTGCAGTCCGCAGTGTCCACAATGGACGGACTCGCACGGTATCGAACGAGGTGGGCGATAAATGACTTAAAAAGGATTTTTTGGGGAAGTGAGTGTACCATCTTGGCTTTGCACAAGGACCGTAAGCATGGAAGCTAGGACCCAATTTTCAGGCCTTCTGAGGCCTAGGATTGGAGGTGGGTTTGGCCATTTGCTCCGAACTTTTGGTGCTCCCCTCTAGTTAACCGTAGCACCAGTACATGCTCGTTCACCCAGAAAAGGCAATGCATGGAGGAGAGTGTTATGTGATTCATAGCATCAACTTGTGATTGGATATCTTGGTCCTCTCCGTTTTGGTTTTGTTTCCAAGATTGAATTCATCCCAGACTTAATAATGCTTCACAAATAAAGTGGCTGGAACAAGGGTTAGCTTCAACAGGCCCCTTGGTATCAATGGAAGACCCAGGGACAACCCAATAGGAGTCACCACTAAATGATGCTTTCAAAAAAGGATTATAATGCTGATGATGGAAAGTGCAAAGGTGAGTCCTCTTAGTACAAACAACAAAGCAAAGATGATGCTTGACAGTACTACACACATGCACCCTAGTAGAGCAATATGTAAAGCAGTTTTAAGTAACTAGGCTTGTGACCTAAAACAGCTTAAGAATCTAGGCCTATGATTTTCCTGGCTGTGTGTGGAAGTTGGAACACAAAGCCATCCTCGCAGACTGGAATTGGTAACGCAAAAGAATCCTGCATCTGAAAGATTTTCGAAGAACAAAGGCAACATTGGAAAGGGTTGGGATCGGCTTGCTATAGCCATTTGTTGGCACATTTGGTTGGGAAGAAATTATAGAATCTTTCTTCAAAAAGGATCTTCCATCAATGCAACCCTGCAGAAAACGCTTCACTGTTTCATTCAATGGGAAAGCCTGTGCTCAGGAAAGATTAAAGACAGTCACCAAGCAATTCTGAATCTTCTTGGTTCCCTGACGAGGAGATAATATCCTTGTTGGTCTCAAGCTTTTTGTTCCTTGGTTGTTTTTGAGGTATTGTAATTTTAAATCACTGCACCTCTGTATCTTCTGTTTATATTAATCTAAGGTGGCAACAATGACGACGATATTCCATGTCAATTTATAGCTTACCCCGAAAAGCCTAAACTGACGTATCGGGCGGGCTCATAATGTATTTTTTCCTTATTTTGCTTCTAGGACTTTTGGTTGCACTCAGCACACACCACTTCCTATTGGTATTTGATTTTGTTGAGAAAGCCACTAGCGTCTGAAAATAAAGGTCACATAACAAGCACCACTGATTTCTTCTTACCAAAAAACCATTCTTTTTCATCAGGCCCAACATTAATAAACTGAACTGGTCTGCAATGAAAGCAGGCATGAAGACTACTACAATCTCTCATCTATACATGCACTCAAACCACAGTTCTGGTAAGAAACACATTACCAAATACCAAACTCCCTAGGTGGGAAGGGTCGAAATAGCCCTAATTCACAAGTGGTGTATATCTACAGAACCCGGCTCCACAACTTTGAAGAGTCAGCTTAAATGTCCAAGTGAGGCTCATAGAAATCACTCAGGCAGGGTGACATGATCTCTTCCTCCAGCATTTTTAATACCTCATTCATAGAAGGGCGATCATCAGGATTCCCATCTGTGCACATTGCAGCTATATCGAGAATTGCTTCGACTGCTTCAACATCCACATAACCACACTTCTTGTCAACAATCTCTTCCAATCGATGCTCTCCTGTTAATGTGTTTAGCTGCAACGCTTGGAACATTAGTTGGTGGAACAAAGAAAGAACAATAATGGGAAAATATGAGAAATGTAGAGCAGACTCACCCAGCCAACAACATTCAGGCCCCTTTTGACAAAGGATGGATCTGTAGGCCTCTTTCCGGTGACCAACTCTAACAAGAGCACACCAAAGCTATAAACATCTGATTTCTCTGTTGCATGCCCCTTAAGCAGGTATTCTGATACACACAAAGTAATGTGAATGTCCTAAATTACACCAGATGAACCTACAAACTAATTGCTGAGATAGGATTTTTTTTTCATCAAATAGGCCAAATCAATCAATGTCCACAGCTGACTTAACTGATTAAAAAGTTGAAATTCTTCCATTCATTCCATTTCATGAATTGTCGACAGTTTATATAGTAAATATTAAGGGATATTTCCATAGGTTCAATAATATTTTGGACGTGCTAGGTAGTTTGTTTTGAGAATTTGACATAAGAGGTTACGTTCAATGTGTGATACAAAGATGCACGTAGATAAAGATATTAACAAACCTGGTGCCAGATAGCCAAAAGTACCAGCTACAACTGTTGTAATGTGTGCATCATCATCTACAAGAAGTTTGGCTACACCAAAATCCGACACATGAGGCTCCAGGCTTCTATCAAGTAGAATGTTGCTGGATTTTATGTCCCTATGCACTATTCCAGGAGAGCAATCATGGTGCAAGTATGCCAGTCCTCTAGCAGAGCCAAGGGCAATTTTCATGCGTGCATTCCAGTTCAAGGGTTGCTCATCTTGCCCATGCTCTGAAAAATATGAATAATGTAAAGCAGAAGTGAGTAATGCATGGAATAAGTTCACCTGGCTCTCTAGATGGTTGGTGGCTGATTTTTATGCAGACATAGATAATAGAGAATAGGTGATGATTTCAATAAACACGATAAAATCAAGTACTTCAGGAAATGGTTGTATATAGTTTGTGACACATATATGGTAATCTCAGGTCATCCATTTGTTTTATTATTTTTACACTAGAAATTAATTAAACACAGGAAATTGTATGGAAAGAAAACTAATGTTTCAGTTGAGAAGCTTACCATGCAGGTAGCGGTCTAAGCTGCCTAAGGTCAAGTAATCATATATCAGGAGTTTGGCTGAGGGAAGCCTACAGTAGCCTCGCAGATTGACAAGGTTGATGTGTTTAACGCTGCCCAGAATCTCGAGTTCCCTCTCAAAAATCTGATCAGATCCATCACAGTTCCGATCAATCCTCTTGACAGCATATACATTATTATCATCCATCACCATCTTGTAGACAGTACCAAATCCACCTGATCCAACAATATCCTCTTCATCAAGTAGCTCCAGCTTTTTGATGATCTCCCCGGATGAATATGGAAGGTTTCCACGAAAAGTGATAAGTTTGGTGCCTAATTAGAGAGCAATATCAACTAAATCAGGGAGCTGGCAGGACATAAGAGGGAAGAGGGGACAAAGGTGATTATATAGCTTACCAACATCTTGGGCAAATTGCTTATCCACTTTTATATACTTGCCTCCTACCTTTCCCTTTCTCGACAATAAACAGATCCAAAGGAAACCAAGGACTGCAACTAATGCCAGGGCCATTGTAGACATTGCACCAATTATAATACCATTGAGAAAATGTGTTGTTCTTTTTGTGGAAACTGGTGGAATTCCTGATGATTCAACTCCAAGAAAGAACGGAAACTGTGATCAGTAATATCAGTAACGAGGTACTTCACCCTTCTCCACTCATATTATATTTAGAAAGAACAACAGAATTGTTCTCCATTGTCATTGTCAAATGATAATGAACTCCAAATCAAAACTTACCTGGTGATGCAAAAGAATCTGGGTGCGGTAGCACCACCGGAAAGCCCATTGAACTATGACACAGTTTCTGGATTGGCAAGCCACATAGCTCTAGGTTTCCAACAAATCTGCATCAACTTTCATCATTATAAGAACCCCAAGGAGGTATTGCAAGGACTAAACTAACCCTACAACCAATTAAAAATGATGACTAATCCGATGTGAATGCATAAAAAAGCACCGATCATCTATGTTGTCAAGCATTTGGGAGAGCAGGGATGCAACTTACGAGGTATTCCTGAAAGTGCCAAGTATTCCAACATTTGGGATTTCGCCAGAAAAGAAGTTGGTGGATAAGTTTCTGTAATGGAATGTAGCGCGAGATTTCACAATCAAATACGAAAAAAAAAATGCAAACCTAGCAAATATGGTATTATTCTGGATCAGCTAATATAGAATAAGGTTAAATTGAGATCGTTTTCTGAACTTACAGAAAACGCAGATGAGCGAGACTTCCGATTGAGGGAGGTATTGTTCCCCTCAGCAAGTTGCTCGACAAATCCCTACATTCCACATAAAATTAACAGAAACCAAGAGAAAAGGTAATGCAACGGAATAAAAAGAGGACTATGGATTAGTAAACATACAAGATAGTGAGATCAGTAAGGTCTCCAATCTCGGGAGGAATACTGCCTTGTAGGTAATTAGCTCTCAGATACCTAATCAAACAGGGGAATGCAGCTTATGCAAACAATCTAAAGAGAAGTACCAAGTGGAAAAAAAAACAAAAACCTAAAAAAGGGGAAAGAAACAGAAAAGGGCATACAGTGCTCTTAGTTCGGTGCAGTTCCTGATCTCAGCCGGAATAGGTCCGTGCAAGCTATTCTGATGGAGAGCCCTGCGAAGCCCCAGATACAAAACCAGCGAAAGGTGAGACCTTTAGCTCATATTCACATAAAGATGATGAAAGAGATGAAGCCTCACAGTCTCTGGAGCCTCTGGAGCTTTCCGATGCTGGGAGAGATGATGCCTCCGAGTTGCATATAAGGTAGATTTCTGCGAGGGAGTAGAGATAAAATAAGAGATGAGGAGAAGAGGGCAAAGGAGAGGAAGAGAAGAAGAGAGGAAAGAGCTCGGAGTACGGACATGGACCGGACTCTGAGGTCGGGGAAATGGCAGGTGATGCCGGTCCAACCGCAGGGGTTTGGATCGGCCCGTCTCCAGCTCCGTAGCATCCGCTTCGTGTCATTGAACGCCGCCTTTAGCTCCAGCAGTGCCTCGCCTAAGATTCCCAGAAAGCAATGGATTAACAACAGTAAAGAGAAGAGGAAAAAGGAAAGATCTTCGCCGAAGACTGAAGTATTTTGGTACCATCAGGACTCAAGGCCGAAGCGGAGGAGAGCACAAGAGCGATGGAAATGGATGCGGAAAGAGCCCAGAGCCGCAGAGCCATCTCTCTCTCTCTCTCTCTCTCTCTCTCTCCCCACGGCCTCTTGCTTGGCGATGAGGCCAGAGATGGGGCACGAGGATTTTACAGAGGCCGGAGGGGGAGAGAGAGAGAGAGAGAGAGAGAGGGAGAGAGGGGGCGCTACAGTGGTGGACAGGTGGGGGATTGTGGGAAAGTGCTCTTTAATTATGAACGCGAACACACTGAAGAGAGAGAGAGAGGGCCGGGGCCTGGGGAGGCATTTTCTCAGGAAGCGTACGATTTTTGGGACAGAAGTAGCCGTTTGCGTCAAAGATTTCAAAAGGGGGCAACTCAGAGCTGCTTGAAAGATTACTCGTGCACAAATTAAATTAGGAGCTGAGCACATTCATCTGAGAGGACATTCAACTATTATGATCAGATAAATTTAGGGCTATATAGGAATAGAGGACGGGTACCTACTGCTATAGAATATTAAAGATCTCTCTGAGAAATTGTACGGCCTTTCAGATTATTCATGCTTATTATGAGATAAACAGTATAGCTGATTATGTCGCTTTATTTGTTGCGCAGTATTCCGATAATTAATTTTATAAGAACTATGAGTTTGCTCCATCTTCTCTTCGTCATTTTTTTTAATATTTGTAGATGTATTCACACTAGAATAATACAATGTGTCTGACTTAAAAAAAAAAAAAAAAAAGCTCCACTCGCACATGAGAAAGAATTGAAGGGTAACACCGAAGATCAGGATTCTGCTGATTGGACCGCCTCTACTTAGAAAAACGCATGTCATAAAACATAAAAAGCTTGTTTAATTTATGTGCCTCTCCTTCCACTCCCTTTTGGCTTCTCTTCCACAACCCTCCGTCCATAGCCATTCCCCCCCGGCTACCCTCTGTCTCCAACCATGACTCGAGAGAGGGAGACAAAGGTCGCCGATGTCGGCAAACATTGATGTAGCACCTGATACTCTCGAGCAGCATCTTATAATTGCTCTCCCCTGTTACGTCTCCCTCTCTCGAGTCATGCATCGTCGGGCGCCACAAGCATTGCATTGTCTAAAAAGGAGAGTTGATAGATTTCGATAAACCATTGGATTCGGACAAATGGATTCTTTGAAAGCTAAACACATTCCATTCAACTTTCCTATCCCTAGCAGGAAGACTTATTTTATTGAGGAATAATTGATGGAAACACCTTATAAAATAAGTGATTTGCTCATCTTTCCATAATGCAAGTCCGTTTGGTTTGCACCAATTCGTAACCCGTTTTTTATCGGCAAAATTAGGTAACTCTGGGTTCTTCCAGGAATAAGATAGCTTTTAGGTTTATGTGGCTTTAGTTTAGTCCTTGCAAGAAGCCCATGGTCTAGCCCACTGCAGTTCATGTAATGACCCAAAAACCCTAAACACAATCATCCATCCGCCTCTTTCCGAGCTAGATATATACCATCCTCGGATCCTCCTCCTCCCACGGCGACTAGGATGGCTTTCTAACATATACTCTCCATCGTATTCACGTTTGCTTGAGCGGGGCCGCCTTCCCGGCTCAATTCCTTCGGTTCCACTTCCACGGCGCCCTTGTAACGGTAGAAACGGGCAGCCACCAAAAAATAGAGGGTATTAACCACACCTATGACGGCTATCAGATAGTAGAAGTAGTCGAGTCTATTGGCATTGACGTTGTTGTCGTCCTTCAACCAGCCGGTATACTTCCTGACGGCAGCGACGAGAATGGCACTAAGGTAGCTCCCTCCGGCCAGGCTGCAGAAGAAGAACGCGCATGCTATCGTCTGCATGTGCTCCGGGAATTGCCTGCTGTAGAACTCCACCTGCCCCACGCCGTTGAACGCCTCGGCGACGCCCATCAGAATGAGCTGCGGCGCCAGCCACGCGGCGGACAGGGGCGACGACCCGTGCAGGCCGCCGTCGGCCAGAGCTGCACCCCGCCGCATGCGTTCCACCAAGCCCGCCACCACCATCGACGAGGCCGCTATCACTATCCCTACTCCCTGCCTCTGGAGAAGGCTGATCCCGCTCTCCATCCCGGACAGTCTTCTGGCTACCGGAACGAAGATCTGGTCGTAGATGGGAATGAACAGGGCCAGGGCGAGCAAGGCGACGATGGGGACGGAGGCGCTGGGGATTTCGAAGCCCAGGCCCAGGTGGCGATCCATGGCTAAGCACTGGAAAACCACGAAAGTCGTCTGCTGAGACATTGCCACAAAACATGCAAGGCCGGCAGGCCAAATAGGCATGATGCGGATTAGGCATTTGACTTCTTCGATCTGTTGGACGCTGCATAGCCTCCACAAGTCCGCAGGGGAGCCGTCTTCTTTCATGTCGCCCTCGCATATGATGGCAGCTTTGTTCAAGAGACTGCACATTTAGCAGAAACTTCTCCTCAGAAATTAAAAAAAAAAAAAAAAAGACAGGAACTCTGTTCGAAAGCTCTGAGGATCCATGCATGTTAGAGCAGACAGCTAGCGAAGTAGAGCCTCGCCTGAACTGCAGCGTGAGCGGAAGTTTCGTCACCCTATTGCTCGCCGTAGGCGGGTCGTACAGCATCCTCTCCTGCTCCACCACACCGTCCGCCGCCGGCAGCCCCAGCTTCCTCTTCCTGTACGCCGCCACGAACACCTGCGCGATACGGGAGAACACGCTGCCCTCCGCCGGCACGTACACGTAGAGCCTCGTCCCGAGGAAGAACAGAACTATCGAAATCACCATCAGCCCGGCCGGGATGCTGAAGCCCAAGGACCAGCTGACGCTGCTCTGGATGTAGACAATTACGGTCATCGCCAGCATGACGGCTGCGGTGGAGGTGCAGTAGTACCAGTTGAAGTAGCTGGCCAGGCCACGCCGGCCGGACTCGGTGGTCTTGTTGAACTGGTCCGCGCCGAAGGGCAGGCTGCACGGCCGGATCCCGCCTGAGCCTATCGACATGAGGGCAAGGGAGAGGACGAGGACGCCGAGTTGGGCCCTGGTTGGGCCAACGCATTGCCCGGCCTGCTCGGCCGCCGGGCTGCAGCTCGGTGGCCGGAGCTGGGGAATCGCCGCCGTGAGGGTCAGCACCACCATTCCCTGTACTTGATTCTCCATCATATTAAAAGATTAATAGCATAATATTATACCACTAGGCACAAGTTCAAATTTGATAGCTAGCGTGTGCTCCAGGATGCGACACGTATTTGAATGTATAGGTGGGGCCGCAACGATATTATCAAGTACTTTATGCTATTACGGAGAGGCTTAATGAGCGTGCGCGGAAGGTAAGTGTCGCTTGCATGATAACCATTTTGCTAATTCAAGACACGTCAGATGTTGGGAGCTTTGCCACACTCCTATGCATGCATGCGTTGGATAACATGATTTAGATTACATGCGGCACTCTTCAATGATACATGTGATGGGTGATTAAAGGGAGATTTTGATTTTTTTTTATAAGAAAATATATAGTACTTGGCCGTAAGATTATGCAAACACATATTCCTACAAGAAAAAATAGCGATCATCATTCTATACAAATTGGTGATTATGATTTGAGAAACTCAAATTGGACTTATGGTAATCTTTATATGTTGGAAAATGTTCGAATGGTTCAGTTCAGCCAAGAGAAGCAAGAAAAATCTAAACTATAAATATATAAATACATACGTACATTACTTTGTACGTTTATAAGAAATAGTATATAAATTCGAAAAACAAAAAACCAATACGCAAATTAAGATGATCTAAGGTAAGCGCGCCGGAGCAAACTAATAAGAGGATATAGATGTGTCATATTATATAAAACTTTGGGGGTCAGCGGTGGGGCGCGATCGGCGCGGGCGGATCGCGGGAGGCAAGGAGAGGGTGCGGAATGTGGCGTGGCGTACCAAGAGGGAGACGAGGGAGGCGTAGGCGAGGGTGCGGAAGCGGCCCCAGTAGGCGTCGGAGATGAAGGCCCCCAGCAGCGGAGCCGAGTTCATCACCCCACCGTAAACGTTCACAAAATTCGAGGCCGCCACCTGCTTCATGTGGTACCTGCTCACCAGATACACCGTGAAGTTCGCCGTCAGCCCGAACGAGGCCACCCTCTCGAACGTCTCATTCCCTGTCATCGTATACATCTCTTTATATATCATGAATCAATTAAAAGCATTACGTCTATTACAAAACAACACAGCACGATGCGATAAAATAAAACACAATACAACAGAAGAGAAGAGAAGAGATTGGAAAAACCGACCGATGATGTAGGGGATGCATTTCCAGCCACCAGGTTTCCTCTTTTCCAGCACCTGAAGAATATTATCTCCTCCATCCGCCGCGACCACGTCGTTGTGGGTGGAGGGCGAGCATTTGAAGCAGTCGATCGAGGACCTCCACGAGGATTGCTTCATCTTTCTTTCTTTTCCTCTCTCACTCGCTCTCCCGTGGATCTTGATCTATTTTTCCGAGTTCACTCTTATCCCGGGCTGAGCTCTATTATTTGTTGTCGAGTATAAAACTGGGAGCCAGCATCGTTTATTAGAGAGAGATGGGGGGGAGGTGTTGGTGGGAGATGAAATGAAACGCCCCAAGGAAAAGGGGAGGGGGTAACGGAATTTTGTTTATTTCTTTCTCCTCCCCCTCCCCCTCCCGATTAGAGTATTGGCAATATATTAAGATAGTATAATATTATAATATTATATTAATGTTGTACTATTTAAATATAATTATTATGGTAACCTAGCATTATAATAATACTAATATAGCATAATATAATATATGTAATGTAATGCATCTATTATTAGTTAATAATTATAATATAATATTTTGATATAAAGTATTCTGATTATTATTACATATTAACTGATTATTAGATAGTAAAATATTATTATAGTATATGAATGTGATATTATTATTTTAATATAATATTATATAGTGTTGCAACTAAGAACCGGCCTGTCCTAGGCATTGCAATGAGAGAGGCACGTCGATGCTGAAGAGCTCGGCTGTTGGTTGCTCCGGTCAGTATCGGAGAGGAAGTGCAGCATACGATCGCTACTGGGGTTCTTGTTGCATGGTTACACTTAGACCTGAAATAGCATAAACAAAGAAGTTCTCTAGCCAAAAAGTATCCGATGAAGAGCCCCCGATGCCTAAGCTAGAATAGTGCTCAAAAAACAGAGGTAGGTTCTCTCACAGTCTGTTAGGGCGTCTTATGCACTCACCTCTTAGGTTTCTCTCTTTTGTTAATTATAAGGATGGAGGAGCTTACTAGGGCAGTGAGCCGATTAGAAATGACTGGCCTGGATACGGCCTAGACATCAGACATGAATGTCTTGCATGTGGATGACGTCATGCCTGTCACATCGGTAGGATTTTGATGATCACTATGGCTCTCGGTTAGGATGGAGCCAACTGTGGAGAGCTCATGAGATGCCAATTCGGCCGCGCAATGATGGGCTCGCCAAGTGGCAGCTCTTGATCCACCATGTGATGGTATCATAGTGAACTCTGATTGGTAGGTCCTTCTGGTGAATTGTGACCGGCCTAGATGCACTTTCTAAAAAACCTTTTATCTTCTGTCAAAAACTCTTGTTAAGGAACAACATTAGGATAACTTGGCGAAGATACAGATTTGAAGAAGCGTTTACTCCGAGAAGAACAGATTTGGACTAAACTTGAAGGGACGAAGGGAACCTTCAGGTGGTCACAGAGCTGAGTGCATACCTGTGTGCTGAATGGACAACCAACAAATAAATGATCAACAGATTCATGGGCGCAAGGCAACAGCATGCAGCCCCGAACATTCCTTCCCGGTTATTTTTTGAAGGATCTTCCTTTTTTTTGTATTACGCTTATTTAGAAGAGCCAAGCACACAAGGCATTCTTCTTTTGATGGGGCTCTAATCCTCCAAATCAGCTTGGCCAGAGGCCATTTCACACCTCTAGAATTAAGGAAATTGTATAAGGAGGCTGAAGAGAATTCACCAGGTTTTTCTAGTTATCTTGATCAGACTTCAGAGCAAAATCATCCAAAAGAGACCGGAGGTTAGATTTCTCCTGCGTCACAACTGGGTAGTGGGAGGTGTTTCAGTGGGTCCATCTTCTAGACTATAGGAATGAAAAAAAGAAGCCATTGACCCTTGTTTATCTAGTTTTTTAACAAAAAAATGAAATAATATAAAATATCGTCCAGAATGGTAAAAGCATTGCTGGCTTCTTACGTTTCTACCCGGCTGTCGATCGATGCATTGAATGTGGAAGTTGTGCATCACATGGCGACATACGGATGTCTAATGGCTTGCCGGGGGAATCATGGAGGTTTTTTTTTTGCTTTTTTGATGATAAAATTGAAATGCTAGAAAAACATGAAAATTAAACATTTCCATCCAAAATTTTCAGTAAAATTCCCACTGATCTGCTGCTGCATCGACAAGCCTATAGAAGGACAAGATCCCATAAGCAAAAACTCTAGAAACAAACTAATTGAAGAAATCATGCAAGGCAAATCTAAAGAAAGAATGGATTTCAGAAGGAGAAAGGAAACGCTAATTTTTTCTCCAAAAAAAAAAAAAACTTGGTTTGTAGCCATAAAAAAACCTATACTTTGGCTGGTTACTTGCAATTCTCAAGAGAAGCAAAGAAAATGGAATGTGCAAAAGAATTTAACGGAAAACATGATCACCGATCAGTTTCATTGATAATTTTTCAACAATATTGTGACGACTAAAATACCATACAGTAACAAACATGGATATCTGGATACTCGGTTTTAGTTTAAACAAGAGAAGATCTTGTTGATTTGCTTTTCTCCAAGGCAATCTCGGAGCCATCTTCTAGGCCTTTGTATCTATACCAGCTGGCGAAAGCAATAAAAAAGATGAAGTTAAATACTCCAATGAAAGCAATCAAGAAGTAGAAATAGTCCAATCTTCCTTGGTTTAGGTCGCTGGCTAACCAATCATCCTTCCCATGGCGACCGGTTGTTCGATGAACTACTGTCACCATGAAGCCGCTCAAGTAATTAGCACATGCTAGCCCGCAGAAGAGCAGACCTCCGGCGAGGCTTCTCATGTTTTCAGGAAACTGCTTGTAGTAGAACTCAACCTGACCGATCATATTAAAAGCCTCAGCAAGACCCAGAAGCACGAGCTGGGGCACCAACCAGAAGCTGGACATGGATGATATCGCACCGCCGCTCGGTGCAATCCCCAGGGCCGGCCGGTGAAGGGCATAACTCCTCCTTCGCTCTTCGACCAGTCCGGCGACAATCATGGCGACTACCGAGAGAACAATTCCGATTCCCATCCTCTGGAGTAATGTGAAGCCACCTTCTCTGCCGGTGACTCTTCGAAGCCATGGGACTAGAATGCGATCATAAACAGGTATCCAAATTGTTAAGGCTAGCATGGCGAATACATTGAAAGAAGCAGCTGGGATTTCAAATTTGCTCTTCCCAAAGCGTCTATCGGCTTGAAGGCCTTGAAAGACCACGAAGGTTGTCTCTTGGACAACCGCAACATAGAAGATGATGCCTGTGGTCCATATGGGAATGATTCTCGCCAAACATTTTACCTGCTCGACCTGTTGGAGGCTGCATAGTCTCCATGGATTTGCAGCATGGCCATTCGGTTTGATTTCGTCCATGGGAGTTCTGATCGCAGCCTTGTCGAGACACCTGACACCATAAACCACACGAGACCCGATTAGGAAGCAACAAATAGGCCCATACATCTCCGGCGTGGCTTGGAACTGATTCAAACTCGACCAAGCTAGCTTCAAGGAGTTTCAAAGTCATATGCTTGTTAGTTTGTTTGTTTGCAAGCATTTTAGACTTGGTAGACCATACTCAATTGCTTGATTTTGTTTTCGGCAGTCCTCATCTTTAAGTTTAGGACTAATTAAATATTCTCTTTTTCACTTGCTGCGTGTCTGTGCATACGAAATTGAAATAAAAAGGAAGGTGTGATTATAATTACCTGAATTGATCGGTGTATGGGAGCTTGGAAACAAGAGAACTAAGATGGGGGGGATCGAAAAGAGACGTCTTCGGGTCATCAGGTCGCTTCAACCCTCGTTTTCTAAATGCCACGACCAAGACTTGGGCAATGCTGGTTAAGGGGCTCCCCTCGGGCTTCACTCTCACATAGAGCCTGGTCCCGAGGAAGAAGAGAGCGCAGGAGAAGAACATGAGGATGGTGGGGATGGCGAGACCCAGTGCCCAGCTCACGTTGCTTTGGACGTAGATGATGAAGGTGGAAGAGATCATCATGGCCGTTGTGAAAGTGAAGTAGTACCAATTGAAGAAGCTGTTGATGCCCCTCCTTCCGGAGACGGTACGGGGGTTGAATTGGTCTGCACCGAAGGCTAGATTGCACGGCCGAATGCCTCCAGCACCGATCACCAACAAACCAAAACTACAGAGGAGGACAGCAAGCTGCACTGACGAGGGGCCGGCGCATCCTTGGCCTCGGTCGTCGCACTTGGGAGGGTGCAGCTTGGAGATTGCAGCAGTGAGAGTGAGAACGAGCATGCCCTTCAATGAAGGAAACGATGATAGTTAGAAGATTTGGTCATACAATTTCATAAATATCTTTCTTAGTTCATACGTATGAGAGTGAGAATGAGCATGCCCTTCAATGAAGGAAACTATGATCGTTGGAGTTGGAAGATTTGGATGTCAAATGCGTCAGATATATACCTGGTTATGTGTGACCATTTAATATTCATATCAAGATAGGGTGGACAGCAAGCAACACTGGCAAAGGGATCGAGATTCAAATATAGTCGAGGGTCCAAGCTAAACAAGGCAAATAATAAATATAGTACTGCTCTTCGTCTGTGAGAAAAAAGAATAAAAGAAATAAAGTTGACAACAGCTAGTTTTATAGTGGGATTGACTCATGCTAGCGGCTCAGGTGCGGCTCAGCCACATCAGCCAGGCGTTCAAGCAACGCTTTAGGTGAAGCCAATCTCGCAAAAATTACGCTTCAAGCTCAAATCAAGCCATTTGAACTGCACTATTCTTTTGGCAATCCAAACGTACACATAAATTTAAGGGCTGGTAACAATCGAAGGCCACTTAGTTTATAATTAATCAGGGCATTAAATAATACAACTTAAGCTCAACTTGCTTTCTTCCAGGCATGCATACTGCGCGCACATACAGACGCAAGCAGACGAGAGCGCCCACGCAATGCTCCGAGCCTCATAGCTATCGTGGTGCGGATCCAATCTGATTCACAGAGAGAGAGAGAGAGAGAGCGAGCAATACCAACAGTGAAGAAACAGAAGCAGATCCCAAAGTGATGTAGCGGCCCAAATAAGTGTCCGAGAGGAAGGCACCGAGAACAGGGGTTAAGTTGGTAGTCCCAGTGAAAATATTGAGGGTGGTGGCCGCGGTGACACTCTTCAGGTGGAAGATGGTGGTGAGGTAGACCAACAGGTTCGCCGCCGTGCCGATGGTTCCCAACTTCTCGAATGTCTCGTTACCTGTCCATATTTCCCATCTCATATAAATCAACTGTTGAAGGAAAGTAAGTAGCTACCATCAGGAAATCAAAGCTAGCTAGTGTTCATGCATATATTTGATACCTATGACATACGGCATGGCTTTCCATCCCCTATACTTGGTTTCTGGCTCAGCTTCTGTGCCATTCTCTAGTTTCTCCATTTCTTGTGGCTTCTCTCCTGTCGTTGCCGTCATTTCTCTCCCCAACACTTTTCCTCACTTCGCTTCTCTTTCTGCCCCAGCTCTATTATTGCCTTGGTAGGAAGAGAGATGGTGAGGATCTGGTATTTAAAAAGAACCGGCCGGGGTAGGCGGTCAACACTCGCATCAGAGAGAAAATCATATAATTGAAAGTTTTGGAATGTATACCAAGAAAGAAATATTTTGATATGTTTAATTGAAGCTCTTATCGTTGCGTGCGAAGAAAATCTTTGTCGCTTTCCGTATCCGCATGTTAAAGGAAAAAAGCTGACTCTGGATCCTTGCTGTGCGGCTGGACAAAGTGCGACTGCTGCGAATGGCCAGAAACTGATGAGGACCAACACTCCACAAACTATTCAGGGACTTGAGTGCCGATTCTACCCACTAAAGTTACAACTTAGTGCTCGGAAGAGATCCGGTACGTAGCACTATCTTTCATTTTCATTCTAAGGACAATGCATGGTGTTACCATCAGAAGTTCCAAAACAAATTAAATATTTTATCCTAATTATTTTTCGAGGCCATGATAATCTGGTGGTGTGAATCATGCAGACCGGACTTCTGGCTTGGCAGAACTTGGCTATCAGTTTGCCGTATAATTTCCTCCACCCGATTAACAAGTATGAGATCTCTCTTGCTTCATCTATCCTACTCGCAACCTCTTCGAGGAAAGAAGTGGCGAAGGCGCCCACAAAGACGTGGATCACTGCTTTCTCTCGGTTCAGATTGAATCATTGAATGTGAGTGCAGAGGAGACGGGTCAAGCTCTCTTGCTCCCTCTCTTTTATTGTTATGAAGACAAAACAATAATAAAATGATGCCGACATCCCCTGCGATTATCAATTATTGGCTCTTCCACCATTGTCGTCCATACTCTCCATCTTTGGAAGCCTTCTGATTTTGATGTGATGTGTTGAGCTATTACATTTTTTTTTTTTTTGACTAGAATGAAGGTAAGGAGCTTAGACTTTATCAGCCACCAAATACTATTAAGAAAGTAGAGAGATGTGCATCAGAGTGGCAGAAGGCAGAAGAGTTGGTAAGAAGAATGCACGGAGTACGAAGAAAATCAGATATGAAGAAGAACGGGGGGAACAAGAAGCCTCTTGAAGGCAAACTGGGGAGGTAAATGCTGATCAAATTTTAGGGATCAGCAGCCGGGATGAGGGACTTCAATCAGCTCCAAAGCTTGTGGTCGGCTTCCTTAACCTTCTGTGGACGGAGTTGCTCCCAAACGTTGAAAAGTATGCAGAATCTTTGTGAGAACAGAAAAAACAGAGCGCTACGGTTGCAATATTCGTGCCAAAATAGCGCCATCAATAATTGATCCGGGAAGTGTGCGAGCCGCGTTGCACCAAAAAAAAAAAAAAAATGATCCCAGACTCTTGGAAGGTCTGATCAGATTTTCTTTCAGCTAGCTGGCTAGCCTTGAATTCCCCAATATGTGTCCAAATGCTTTGGAAAAAGGGAAACGGAGGAAGAAAAAAAAAAAAAAAAAAGAAGAAGAAGGCGCAAAGCTGATTGTACGACCACCACCAAGAGGACGTCCCAAGCTTGCCGACCATCCCTTCTGTCACGCTTCAAACCCAGCACCCAAGTCTGACACGCAATATAGCCACACACTTCTAGGGCATAGCTTAGAGAATATGCAAGTTCTAAAAATATAATACAACATCAACATTCGTAACCAACAATAATCTCAATCCAAACCAAATAATAAAGTTGGTCCAATTATAAAATTTGATCATCCAACTAGTATCATTTGTGCTCTATCTAAATGGGTTTCATTTTCAAAAGTAACAATTTTGAAAGAGCACAAATTGATCATCCAATTTTCTAAATGGGCCAATTATGCCAAGCCTTTCATGATGCACCCTGAAGAGAGGCATCTTGTGCCGGGCAAATGTTATCACCAGTATCTTCAAAGGCATTTGTTTCCGTGCTTCTGCTAAAAATAAAAAATGGTTATGACTCGCTCCTCACAGCCAGGAATACTCTCGCCAATCCTGATCTTGGCCTTAGTGTCGGACCTCAACTGCTTCCTATCTTCTTTCCAGGACACAAGTAACGGTAGACAGTATCTTCTGGCCCAGGTGTATAGGGATCTCTTTCACCAGGATTTCTTCGTTTGCTTCCTTCATTGTCCGCCAAATCCATCTGAGAGTGGGATCGTTTACCATAGTTGTTTCTCTGTCCAGCCATTCTGCTAAATGACTTGGCTTTTCATGACTTCTAAGAACAAATATAGCTATGTCAGAACAAATTATTTAATTACAAAAAAAAAATCTTTTACTCCATAAAAGAGTTCATTTAACATTTAACATTTAATATAGCTATGCAGAAACGATGTAAAACGTTTGGATTGCCAAAACAATTGAATTAGGTAGCAAAAACACAACAAATATGCGATAAACAGGCCATTTGTTCTGAAATATATATATTATGAAAAAGGAAAAACAGTGGGAGGAAGAAATAATTGGCCGGATGAAAGAAATTATGATATGGAATGTTGAGTCTAGAATACGCAATGAAGATACTAGAAAGCTTCTAGAGGCAAGGCATATATGAAAAATAAGCTCATTAGTTACAAAATTGATGAAAAACTGTGAAGAAAACATTTTGCTTAAATTTACGAAAAAGATCGCCAGACTAAAAATTTCAGAATAATGAAACAATTTCAACAATTCATGACAGCCATGAAAAGAATGAAATTTTGACATGATATTTATGTCCTCTTAGAGTATGTCATACGCTTTCATTTTAACAAGGGATGATATTGGCACTCCATCTGTAAATGTGACTGCAGACTTCCAACAACTACTGCAGCCACTAATCTGCAGCAATGCCGCTCTTTCAGATATTAGACTAATAATCTGGATGAAGGTTAGACTTGCGCAAAAGATACCATAGAGGAACTCAATAGCCGTACAGCATCATTTGTCTTAAGACTCTTCAAACGGTCAAAAGATGTCCTCATATACTGCATGCCAACATCTTTTTTTTTTTTTTGGTGAACCGGCTTCTCACTACATACGACGATGAGAGAGCCCAGAAATGCCAACATCTTTTAAGAAGTACTAAATCTTTGTTCGTTAAACACTAAATTGATAATCCACTCCCAATCCAATCATAACGAATAATTAATAATACCTCCAACATACCACTCTCTCCCTATCTAATTAATACAAAAGGGCAAATTCAACAGAAAACATCTGCATAGGCTGAACTAACTCACGCAATCAACAAAATTTTCAAAATAAAAGCCATCTCTAATAATGTTAGAGCAAAGAGATTTAATCACTGAAGCACAGCCCGTCTTTTGCCCTAAGCAGAAATCTACCGGCAGGTGAGAGGTACAATCTACTGGCAGCCACTCATTAAAACTGCAACCGGAGCAAAAGACGAGCGAAACTTTCCAAATAATCCACTTCGATGGGAAGCCTCGTGCCTCCAAAATTGTAAGAAGAAACTACCAGTTGACTTTATCAAAGATCTTTTCAAGTACTCGTTTGTGACCAAATCTATTACAATAAGCCCGCATTTTTCATGGGAAAATAAAAAAGTTCTTAATAATAGGATGGAGCCATCAATCAACAACAGAGGAAGGAATCTAGAGCGTCTATTGGCCGAAATCTTTTAAGATCACCTTGTAGAGGCTACTGGGGAGGCTTGTCGGTCCGAGTTCTCGAGCCGTGAGGAGACCGTCTTTCTTCAGAATAGAATGAGAGACAAGAAGGCATAATTAAATCTAGTGAGGTTCAACTGCACCTCAAATTTTTTTTTAAAAAAGAAAGTGATATACTAGGAATCATATAAGATACAAGAGAAAGAAGAAAAGATTTCCTTTTGTTTGTTTGCTCGAGTCCAAAGCAGTAGGAGCTCTGTTTTAATTGGAACGCAAAAGAAAAAAAAACTGAAAAATGTTAATCGAATCACAGTATTATCCATCAAAATTTGGTCCCATCTGCTGTTACATGTTTGGATGCCGTGAACTGATTTGCCTAGTGGTGGTTTTACTCATGAATGCCACTCAACTCATGTAGATTGCTGAGTGAAATGATGCAGCGGTCAGCGAGGACGCGCCTAGAATAACAAAGAATTTGAGTCGAATTTTAGAGCAACTTCTTGAGTTAGGAGTGATTCCTTTGATTTCTTGAAGGTTCCTTTTTGCTCCTCTTCAATTTGCAAGTTTCCTTCTAGTTCTGACTAAAGTAGGACACTTTTCCATCACTTCTGAACTTAAAAGAATGGTAGCTTCGGTAACACCTCAACTCCAGAAAGTTACACAGCTATTCACAAACTTCCCATTCCTGCGAACTACCAAACTTGCTAAATTGTTGCAGAGAAAGATCAAAGGAGCTCTATTGCTAGTGAAACGTATGACAGAATATGACTGCCACTCATAAAACAGGACCTTCCAGAGGAGTGAATCCAGGATGGCAGTTCACCAAAAAGATCCAGGTCTCCAATGGGATGCCACTAGCACCTAAATTTCAAAACTTGGCTGGTAATAGAGTGCACATAAACTATAGGATGAATGGAATCTAGTGGGGACTTCTAAGCACTGATATCTTGAAAGTTACTCCAGCTCTTAGCATAAACTAAGTAGAGTTTCCAACTTGATCTATGCGGAAATAGCTTTCATTTCCTCCTCATTTCTACATCATACTAAATGACATAGCCATGGACACCCCTGGTGGACTCTGAATGCCAATATTGTTGCTGCCACCAAGTCCATCTACACATGGTTAGAAAACAGACCCAGCTTATGGCAAGAGAAATTTAAACTGAGGTGTTAAGGTGGAAGCTTGCCTTGTTCAATTTTTTTGTTTTTGCAACTTATGGACCAAATATGGCTTCTTGATCCCATCTAAATGGCCAATTAGTGGACTTTACATACTAGTAGATTATGTCACTATCCAATGCTTATTATCTCAACAAGCCTAAACTATCCTAGAAGACGTCCTGGTGTTGATGGAATCCAATTAATTTGTCAAATTATGGAAATACGTGACATCGAAAGTCTTGCTCTCTCCTACAATCGACTATTAAGGTTTTTGGGCATATTGAAACATTTTGATAGAACAAAATATGTCTCTTAGTTGATACCTAATTGCGGTTTCTTGAAAAGATGGACGCAACTAAAATACTTGACTTTAGACCCTTTTGCAATCGGAGGTTTCCCTAGTTGCTAAAAATAAATCAAGGTCGAAA